>NC_027216.1:1905942-2223599 GCF_000981445.1 Babesia bigemina | reverse complement strand
ACATCCGCTACTGCGCACAGATGTCAGATGACCACAAAAGAGCTCATCATATTCGGGAGTTAGTAGGACAATTCGCAAATCACAAAAGGCTGAATATCCTTCTCGGTCACATCTTGCCACCTGCGATGTCAGGCGTGACGGATGAATACCGCGCGGTTTACGATCTGATTCGGAGTGAAGTATCTAGCGTTGTCGGCCCGGATATGCCATTTGTGCTTCTTAGGTTGGCGTTGACGGCAAACCTGACCGTCGAGCAAGTGAGGGCAATGGTCAAAATGCTGAAACAGTGTATTAATGCGTTGGCTTCTGACACCAAGTCAGTAGCAGCGGGTACATGCAATGGTTCTGGCGAAGAGGGACACTGTATCTGCAATGCAACACAAGCCGGTCGATCAAATGGGAGCGAGTGGTTGATGCGAAGCACTTGTGGATGGAGACGCAGCAACGGCAGGCACAATGCTAGCCTCAATCTCGTGACTTCGAAAATGGACTTTTTCGTAGATAGGGTGCCATTTTTAATGTGTGACTACAAGGAAAATGCAATGGCAAGTACGCCCTCAAATAGTGAAAATGACGTTCATGTGGCTCGTAAGGCTTTAAATTACATGGGACGTACACCTAATGGGTCATTGGTGGATGCCCTAGTAGATTACGGCTGTACGGAAAAGAAAGAACTACACGGTAGTGGATCCCATTGGGACGGCATACTTGAAGAAACGAACAAAGTCGACATCGAACTCCTCAAACTACGGGACGGCAGCGTACCCCATGAAAGCGAGGGTTACACGGTTTTCGAGCTGCTTCAGCGTGTATCTGTTGTGTCAAACGATAATCTGGAGAGTTTTATGTTGATGAACCATGGGCCCAAAGCACGTGCGGCCGCAATTGCCATGGGAGTGTTGTTGGCGAAAACCGACCAGATCAGACAGGCTTTTAGATTAATGGCGCATGTGCAGTGTATAAGTTCGTTGGACCTGGCAAAACTTGTATGTGAGCTCTATCCCGATGCAGAGGAGTATGTCACGAGCGCAGCACTGCAGCTGTGCCGTATAGACCCGCCTGCGGCGATCCAACTGTTGGTAGAGAAGTCCAAGACCCCGGAATATATCATCAATGTTGTAACAACGCTGTCACCAGAGCCCGAGTTCCTATATGGATACCTTAGTGGTTTGTATGCTAATGATGGGCTCACCAACCAATACATCCCCCTCTATTTCAGATTGACATGCCTTTTAGAGCCATCTGAAATCATCGCACTCGTTAAGGGTATCGCAAATTCAGTCGCAAAAAATTACATTGGTGTTGGAACCTTACTTCGAATTTTATCCGAGGTGCGAATCGCAAGGGCAGTAGCACCGGTACCTGACGATGGGGGCAATTACGAAGCTGTGGTTCAAAAGGAACTCTATCTCGCTGAAGCGTACCTGCGGTATTTTGCAAGTGAACCGTGGTATACGGTATACGACTGCATCATGTTGGCGTTGCGTTTCGACTTTATGACCAAGGGAGGTAAAGAGCCAAAAGGGCAGTCTGTGGGAACAGTCTACAGCAGGCTCCTAGCATTGATCCACCTAATGTGGGATGAAAGTACATCCTGGGTTGTGATGCAACGGATGTTGAGAGAACTGTGGGAGCGCACTTCCGGCAAAGGCATGGCTGAGGATCTGGTCACGGGGTTGTACTTGCAGTTCTTGAAATACAAAGCGTACGTAATATACGTCCTGGACGCTGTGCAGACCATAAGTATGGGACATTACACCACTCAGATGCTTGACGTGGCAAAAAAAGGGATGGTATTCTACCCCGGCAAAAAGTGCGTGCCTAACGGAGCAATGCGTGAAGGCCATGGCACAGGAGGCCAAAGCAGCGATGATCTCGTCCCCAAAACGGAATGCGTTGGCAGGATAAAGTCACAATCTGCCATCGTTGCAAATGACATTGCGGCAGGAGATGCAGATGAAAGGCGTCAGCCTTGCCGAATCGAGGGCATGCCTGCACAAGAGTCAATGGGATCGGGTGATTGCAAAAACGCAGCTTTCGGTCGCAGCTCATACGATATGGGTAGAGATAGTGGTAAGGTGATCAGCTGCAGCAACGTATGTGCAATATGTGATTCTTTGTACATCGCAACTCACTGTAACCCGAACATAACGCCTCAAATGTTGGCGGTTATTCGGGACACAGTTTGGGGAACAGAAACTTACATCCAGTTTCCCAATAGACCCAAGACCTTATACTTCTTCTGTGGTCACGTGGCCCATGAATTCTGCCAGATCAGACTCATAAACAGAGCTGCTGAGCTTGGGTCGATGTGGCAGGGCGTGCATTCCACTCGTGGCAGCCGTCCTGCTGCTGGCAACAGTGGCACCACTGTAACATTTGAAGATATAGAAGATGCGCCGAAGCGCAAAAGGATAACAATGGAACGCCTGAGAGCCTCCTGCCTTATCTGTTTGTGCAACATGGCCGGCGCCTGTAAATTAAACCGACAAGAGGACCTTGTTCTCAATAGTTTTTAATCTTTACAAGCTACGTTGATGTTGAGTTTTATTTAAGTTGTATTTTATGAGAACGCTTGGTAACCGGTGTATCTACAAGTTGCATAGGCCTTCCGGTGTCTGCAGGCGATCCAAGGGCGCATAGGCCATTCACGGTAACCGAACCAAGTCTGTCGACACGTCTGTGTCCTGTATAGAAGCGCATTCCGCATCCTTGATTTCCTCCGTCTCGATACGCAGCACCCTTAGATGGTAGGTGACGCCGTTGTGCGTGATAGGGATGGTGGACCCCCGCGTTAGAGTCGAATAGTGCTTCAGATGCTCCTCCAACACAGATTTCGGTGAAGGCAGCTCGAAGAACGACGTTTCCAGCGGTGCGAGTTTCACGAAAGTAGCGTCAGGAAGCTTGTGTTGCGATAAGTGCACCACGTCGTACGGCCTGCGCAACGCTTAGACGCGGAGATTACCGAACTCACTTTAGCTGCAAGCTCTCCATCATCCAGCGCGGCATGAAAATGAAGTTGTCCTGCGGTCGAAACTCGAGCGACGAGCACGATAGGCGTTCCTTGGGGCCGTCCTCTGCGTTTGTATCACAACAAAGTGTAGGAAGACTCACCCTTGGAAAAGAAGTCGTTGTTCGTGCTGGGAAGTTTGGCGCCTTTTGCATCCGATTTATTAGTAAGTTGGCACCGGTGCACCTTCTGAATCACAAACTGCCATGGCACTGCTGCATTCGTATCAGTCAGCTGCGTCAAAATGCTCTCGGGCAGCGACACCTTGTCGCTGTTGGCCAACAGCAGGCGGTCCCCGTCGGCAGAGCGGCAGTGACGAGCAAATGGTTCTCCGAGCTCAAGCACAATCAGCAGACGCTCGATGCCAGGACGCTGCTGCAGCTGGAGGTTCACATCCCGTACGTAGCTCTCCACCTACCCCGCATTAGCCTAGATCAAGAAAACACTCACCCTTGCCCGGTCAAACGACCGCCAAAGCCTGTCAAAAGATAGGAAGCCATGTCCTTGTGGCGCAACGGGCCGCGAAGAATGTGACTTGCGGAGCGTTTGGCACAGTGGAAGGCTACGCAACAGGAATACGACGACGCATATCCACAGTTGCGGTATTACACGCCAATATGGGCACGTGCTAACCATGGCCCATTTCAGAGTGTCTTTTACGTTGCAAATGGCAATTTCGTGAAACAAGGTGTGCAAAGATAAACACGCCTATGTGCCCTCTACACGGTTAGGGATCTCTAAAAAACGGATCTACGGTAATTATAGTGATGCATTTAAGCGCCTCGGAGCCTTTTTTTGATCATAGGGGCGACCTATGGGTCAAAGTCCCCGAAAGTTGGCGCAATTGGCTGGCGTTGTCTAAACACCTATGCCGCAGTCGGCACGGCCATTTTACGATAAGGACCGCACACATCACGAAATCTGTCGTCGAATAAGATACGAAATCAGAATCTGTTTCAAGGCTCGAGGTGGCGCATTTTTTTCACCGCGTATTTTGGTTGCCACCTCACACCGCACGCACCGCTCGAAGCGCCATACGACTAACAATATACACATTACTATTCTCGGTGAAAAACGGTTAAAGGTGCGATGGCAGGAGGTCGAGCTGGTCGGCGTTCGGGGCCGTCGGTGGCCGCGGGGAAACTGGCAGCCACGATGGTTTCGCGGGGCAACGCCAGCCATGAAGATGACGGCCACTACGATGCGGGGGACGCCCAGTTAGACTCAAACACTGCTCGATACAGAGGTTCGGAAAAGAAGGGCAAAATGCGGATCGTCATCGAGGACGGCGCCACGAAGGCCGATGTGCGCCGCAAAATGGTCAAGGATGCCGGAATGGCAGTGATGCTATTCGGCCTGGTGTGCGCATGTTACATCACATACTCGTACCTGCAGGAGCTTATGATGCGCATCCCTCTCATGGGCGACAAAAAATTCGACTACCCGGTCTTCCTCGCCTTCACCTGCTTCACCACAAACCTCGTCACCACATCGGTGCTCATGGGATCCATGCAGCTGCGGCTGAACTGGAGGCGCAGGAAGATGGGTGACTCGGCGGACGGACCTAAGAGTGTGTTCGAGGATTTTGACAAGAAAGTGGCGTGCCTCGGAATGCTAGCAGCAACGTCGAATGTGATGTCTATGCTCTCAGCCCTCGCGTCAATCAAGTATGTCGGGATCCCCACTCAAATCGTCATCAAAAGCGCCAAAATGATACCCGTTCTGATTGGAGGGTTCCTCATTTTCGGTAGGAGGTATCCTGTGTACGACTACATAGCTGTCTTCGTGATCACGCTCTGCGTCTTCGGCTTCAACTACTTCAAGCCAAAGGGCAGGATGGACGGAGAAAACACGCTTGTCGGTATGCTCATGTGCTTCTTCTCGCTCTTCTGTGACGGTCTCACCGGGCCGCTCGAGGACAAGATGCTCGCCACCAAGGACCTCCACCCCTTCATGCTGCTTTTCTCGCTCAACTTCTTCGGCTTCCCAATGGCAACCGCTGCGGTGTTCGTATTCGAGGGCACGACTCCGTTCAAGCTGCTCATGCAGAACCCGCAGATATGGATGTACCTGGCGCTCCTCTCCCTCACGGCCAGCATCGGGCAGGTCTTCATCGTGATTTGCCTGAAGTTGTACGGCAGCCTCTACACCACCCTCATCACGACGATTAGGAAGGTAGCAAGCTCGCTGATATCCATTTTCATGTTTAACCACTACATGTCGGTAATGCAGTGGATTTCGATGTCGGGGACATTCGCTACCCTGTTCATCAGGCAGTTCTTCAAATACAAAATGAACACGAAGAACAGAAGCTCGAATGGAGACGGGCACTGATGGGAATTTGTGGATGTGTGGAAGTATAATTTATGGGCCAGGGTGGAGCTGTCACCCACAAAACATTCAAGCGAGTGTATGTCTGGATGCGCGGCCGCCCAGAAACAGTGGGCAGCGAGCGGAGCCCCCGGAAAATGAACAGGGGCATCTGCACCTCGCAGTAGACACTATATAGCACGATAACTAAGAGGCATGAATTATACGTATCGCATTCTATTTTGTGAAATTGAACCGTGTCTGCTACTGGAATCCCTCCCTGCTCATTGGCAGGAGTGGACATCTCAGAATGCGCACAAAGTCCGCGTTATGCGCGGCACCTCTTTAAGCCGGATTGTTGTCAATCCGAATTGGACAAAATGATACCCATTTACCAGTTGTTCGTGAAATGCTCAGTTGGATGCGGGGTTTCCCCTGGCCTCCAGCAGCCGCGTAATGGCGGCTGAAATGTCGCCGCCCGTGGAGTTCAGCACGCTGAGGTTCTCCTCACGGTTGGTGAAACCCATCTCCTGCAGCGTCTGCAGCTGGAAGGCGTAACGCTCCTCCGGGGGACGGGTGTCGGTCGGCATGGCCGCCGGCGGGAAGTTGAACCCGGGGAAACCACCACCCATCAGAGGATTAAGCATGTTCTCCGTGCCTGCAGATAATTATTAGATTGTGTCATTCAAGGCCGTCGCAAGAATTAGGTGTTACAACGAAAAACGACTTAAGGGGAGTAACCTACCAGGTGACGCCGCGGCAGGGGCAGCGGTACTACCCCCGGCTTGCTGCTGTTGCTGCATGGACTGGTGCAGCTGAAGGCCGGCCTGAAGCATCCCTGGGCGCATCATTGTGCGCAAAAGCTCGGGGTTGTTCATCATCTGGTTGAGCATGGGGTTTTGCTGCTGTTAACAAGTCGGTCACAACAAAAGTAGCAAACCAACCATCATAGGCTGCAACAGTGGGTTGTTCCCAAAAATTTCCTTCAAAAGTTGCGGGTTGTTGCTGATCTGTTGCATCATTTCTTGCACCATGGGGTTATTCAGCAGGGCGGCGGCGGTCTGCGGGTTGAAGTCGTCCATGCCGGGCATGCCACCCATGCCTCCCATTCCACCCATGCCGGGCATGCCGCCCATACCACCGAAACCACCCATTCCTGCAACTTTTTAGACACGGAACTAACCCTCGCTTACCCTGCATCATCTGCTGCATCGTGTCCGGAGAAAAGGGGTTGGCCTGGCCGAAGGGGAAGGCACCTGCGGTGGGAGCTGCATTGGCGTTCACACCAGCCGCAGGGGTTGGTTTGGGCGCTTCGGCTTCTACTATATGTTATGACACGATAAAAACAACCAACGAGTTCCTGAAGCAGCGCCAGAGGAAGTGGCTGGTTTCACACCGCTGCGGACCAGGTGGATGGTGTTGCCGTCCTCAACCTTGAGAGATTCCAAAGTCTCATCGTCCTTCACTATGCGGCCTAACAGGTGATGGTCTGTTCGTACGGACGCTCCTACCCTTAAAGATTAGGCGCTGCTTATCGGCAGTAGCGCCCGCGTTCTCGGCGCACTTCTCCTTCAGCTCCAGCACGGTAATGGACTGATCCACCTCGACGACGAAAGTCTCGCCGCCGCTAATCTTTATAGTCACTTTGATTGCCATTTTTAGGGCAGTAATGAGCTGTATCCGGGGCGACACACAGCGCAAAACGCCACGCCTTATTAGCGCAAAGCTGACGTACAATAACGCCTACTACACACCTCAACAAATCAAGGCTCAAATTATGCCAAAAGCAGAATGGCAGCCGCAGCCTACAGGGGTCGGATAGAGGAGCGAGCCGTAGCGATGGGGACGCAAGCACAATAGCGCCGGCTCCATCAACGCCGTTGGAATACACTTATGCGTTACTGTGAACTAATGATACAAGCCAGCGTTATATCTTCGCTTGAAGTGCTGCTGGATCGTACGGCGGCACCGTGCTCTTAGGCTGACCGCGTGGCCCAGCTACGCAAATTAAGAGCCTTCCCCGCCACTGGCATTGGAACTGGACGCTTTGTTTGCGGAAAACATGGCGGAGCAAACGAGACGCTCACTTTTTTGGCCGGCGGCTCGCTGATAAATATGCCAAAAGCACGAGCAAAACACTCACCCGCTTGCCTATTAAAGAAAGCTGCGAACGCGCAGTGGCGCACTCACTGTCTATCTCAAGCGCTTTCAGGAAGTCCTGCGTGTACATGATTCCCCATGCTCGTACACACACCTTCTCAGCCTCATCGTAGGAACACAGCGACATGTAGCACAATCCGCGGCGCACGAGCGCCTTAACGTTCGTTGGGTCCACGAATAGAGCCTGCAGGCACTGTTCACTCATACACAATACTGGTACACACCATCTTGCAGTGGTATATCGCTTTCCGGAATTCCTGGAGGCGGAACTTGGTCAGCGCGAGATTGACGTGTGTAGACAGCTCCATCTCCCGAAATTTCGCCTTCCAATCCGCATCATCGGCAAATGTGTAGTCCAGCTGGATCAGAATCTGAGCAATAACGTGCAATATATGTCAGAAGGTCGCACCTTCTCGTAGAACTTCTCGGCGAGCTTGTATTGCTGCGACGTGAATGCAGCCTTCGCCTCCTCGCGAAACCTAAAAGCGATGCTCATGAGGCGATTCCGACCTACATTGTACATGCGCGGTATTTGTCCGGCAGGCTGCGCTCGAAAAGTTCGCGTTCCTGCGAAGGTCAGTGCGAAGCAAGACGACGCCTACCTTGGACAGGTCATGTCCACAGGCGTGCATAGCTGACCCAGCGCATTCTTTGCCGTGATCGTGGGCACCCTTTGATGAATTAAAGGTCGAATGTGTATGCAAACCACCTTATCGGCGCACGACGCGCTGCTACTGTCGCGATTGGGGACCTCCTGCATCAAACGCTCGGCGAATTTACGAGCGGCGTGCGACGTGGTCAACGTGAAAGTCATTGCTAATTTAATATTTCAATACATCGTCAGTATTATAGCCATACGTGTCTGCTTGCGGCAAGAAACAACACATCAAAGTGCAACATGGCACCAGCCTTCCTCACACCTCACTTCTGCAGGTTGCACGAAATGGGATCGGACAACGCATCGGCGTTCTACGTGGGTGCATCACTGGCTGGAGGGCATGTGGCTTTCTGCTGACCCGACGAGGAGGAGCTGTTGCTGGATGCCATATCCTGGGCCGACTGGGCAGGGGCCGTGGTGTCGTCAGCGCTACTCGGGTTGTTTTCGAAATGAGAAAAGATGTCCACGGTGCAATTTCGGGGCAGCCTCTTGCGCTTAAGTGACATCTCTATGTCCCGCTTAAGTGAAATGCGCCGCGACTCCGGCATGCCGCTAGCCTCGCAGATCTGGTCAACCGCCTGCTTGTATTTAACAGCAGCGTCGTATGCCTCCTTCACGCCGCCGAAAACAGAAGGCGTGAATGTCTTCGTGTGGCGGGTGCCAGCCTCGTCGGTGAACGACGTGCGCCAACGGGAGATGCTCGGTACCCAGAAAACTTCTATAGTCATGTCAACACAAGCAAATGTCAAATCACCAACCTCGATGCCAGGGTCGCAGGGATTCAGCCATGTCAGAAATGTTGCTGGCGACATTAGAGCGTGGCCTGCCGCGGCGCCGAGGTTTGCGGGTGCTGTCTCCCAGCGAGTCGTCGGTCATCGAGGAGTACTCATCGCAGCAGTCGAAGTCGGCGGACGAACTCGGCTCTCTGACAGCGTTGTCGGAAAGGTGATCTGCGGTTTCCTGTGACTTAGACTCGGTTGACCGCCGCGTTGAGACAGCCGAAGAGCAGCCCGATGCGCTCTCCACGCGGCTGCTCCCGGCGTTATCGTCCTGGTGGGCGGTGTAGCCCTCCCCCCGATCGACGCCTCCTGCGCGGTAAATATCTGATCTGGATGGAATGGCTTGCGAGCTGAGCTGGGTGATGTAATCCAGAGTCAGACCGCCTGTTGGCCGACAATGCGCTGCCGAGGCTTCTCCCGTCCGCTCGGGCCTATTTTTGCGCCTCGGATGGTGATGATGAAGATGCAGCAAATCAAACCGTTCAGTCTTTAACTGCGGTGCCTTGCGCAAACTACCGTACCTTGTGTGGCCCGCAAGCAGGGAAAGGTAGCGTAGATTATCGTAGTCACGCCCGGCAGGCAGGTGTGCACTGCATGCGCCGGTGCAACATTGCGTCTGCAAATCGTGGTAGCGATTAGCGAAATGTGATGCTGCTAGTGCATCGGCACATGACGCATGAAGGACTGGTGCTGAATGGCAGCTGTCGGCTCGCGGCAAGCACGACGATTCGACATGCATGGTGGTAAGTGATAATCTATCCTTGGCGGACGCCAGGATAGCTCCACCTGCAGTCGAGAAGTCTGGTACGGGGGAAATACCGCTGCTAGATGACCTTTTTTGAGAACGTGTCGAGTGAGTGAAGCCATGATGGTGAGCAAGTGGACATCTCGACAAATGATCTGTCGGTTCACCAACACGTAACTCTGGAGGGAAACTCTTTAGTCGACCATCGCCGATGCTTGCCAACGCATTAAAACCGCCGCAAGAGTTGCTGCCCGAGAATCCGACGCCGCGGGGTGTGTCGCGGTGGGCGCTAGACAACGACCCACTCACGCTGTCATCGAAGAAAATAGAACCGGGGGGCAGACTATCCTCATACCTTCTCGTGTTTTCAATATTTAACAAGTTGTCTGGAGGAATCAACGCCTCATTACGGTTCCAGCATCCGCATGTTGCAGACGAGGCGTTTACCCAATTACCCGTTAAAGCTGCCGAACCTACGGTAGCGCGGGCAGAAGGCACAACCGACGTCGCGTCTACGCCTTCCGCGAAAAATTCGGTAAAGTCGAACACCGAAAGCTTCTCCGACACACACGGCTTTTCGAATGCACTCCTACACACTCCGCACGGGCACTCCGCATCCTTGCTACGCAAATGACACACAATCAAACGACCCCAATGGTACAACGCCGATAGCCACACGTTGGTTGTGTCGTTGCCCGAGGTGCTGAAGTAGAAAGTTCCTCCGGAAGGACAGATTGCCGGCGGGACCTTGACACACCAGCGACGCCGCTCGCTGTCGTACGACAAGCCTTCCAAGGCTGGCAGGCTCCGTGTACATCTTCCATCACCACGCGCAGTTTTGCTTGCGCATGGGTTAGCCATTGCATCACCGACGTTGTGCGCATCGCGAATGAACAGCCGACGAAAAGAGGTTACGGACTCATAATCCGGCTCGCATACTGCTCGATGTAATATAATGTGCCATCACATATAGACACCTGCAGAGTTCCAACACCGCAACTGTAAGCTTGACCAAGATGACATCCGAGAGCAAACAGCTTTTCCAATATGCGAAATATGTCGCAAATGGTCTAACAAGCTTCAATATCTCCTACCTGAATCAAATCCGGTACTACATGCGTCTGCAGTACTCAATTAAAACGGAAATCTTATAATTGGTGAACGAGCTATAAAAAATAAATTAATGGCTAGCACTATCCCATCCGTGGTGACCAAGCGAGCTTAACATGCCCTTGGAGCCACAGATGCAGAACCACCATGAGTCAACCTCCGCGAACGGAAGCTGTTATAATTTATTTTTTCCCTTCACGAGGAATAAGCAGCAGGTTCTGTGGCAATTCGAGTTCACCGTTGATCCTGGGAACAATGGATAGGGCTTTAGTTCACAACAATTCAGATTAGAACTCTAGGGGGAAATCAAATGATTCAGTCTACAAATATTGCGTATTATAGTTGGTGAGCTATCAGAATATGCATTGTCAGTTAGCAGGCTAAACAAACGAAAATATTTGGCGGTTTCATCATGATCATGACCTATGAGCACGTACGGTCCTGCAGTTGTACGTGACTTCTAAGAGCTCACTTCACCAATGCATTATATGCTTACTGCATGAAGCAGCACTTGGCGCTCTCATTTCGGACATAAATAAAACAGACCTATTGGTTCATTGATTATTTGCATCGCAAACTGTTCAGGTCGTACGTCTCATCTCAACCAAGTATTCGTCTATGGTAACATCGATCTCCACAATAGCGCTTACAATTTCCACATAGTGCGTCGGAAAGGTCGTGCTCAAAAGGCATTATGGTGGATATTCCTCGGCAAGTTCGCCAACAACGCCTTGATACATATTTTTTGTTATTCTGTTGAAGCGAATATAAACGTTCATAGATGTTCAAATATAATTTTGCATATGTAGTTGGCTAGTTTAGAGCGTGGAATTTTCCCGTATAATTTTTTTTCGTGAAATTTCATTGACGACATGCTGTCTGGAAGCTGCAATGGGGCCATCCGTCGACAGCCATATTCCAACCAATAATTAATCACATATTAAAATATTTTGTATTCCACCTATTCACAAACCCCACGTCAGCTAGAAGCCGATTCTTACCAGCACAATTGATAAAGACCATAAGACGACTTGAAAAACCGATAGTCATAGCCTATTCCACAGTCATGAAATATCTCTGGGCAATTTGCGCCTTATTGCTACCTCCTGTCATAGGTGATGATTTTTGGTGCGATTTCGGACGTCCAGAAAATTCGCTCATCACCAATGCCGTAGTTATCTGCCATGTGCATTTGAACGATGACATTAACGCAAGTGTGGTATGCCCACACGAAGTAAACGACACTGATTATGTTTGGCATCCTAAGCCAAGTGACGACGATCCCACTCAGCTCAACACATACGTGAGTGAAAGCGATAATTTTCGTTCATTTCCTATTTCGGAGGTAATCAAATCGGAGGCCACGAAATCGCTCATATTTGCGGTATCTGCCTTGAGCGGAAAGACGTTGGATATCATCCCAATCGATGAATTAGTCGCCATTACTGAGCACCGTTTGATATTCATCTGTGGACCGCGAAATTTGGTTTTGAGTGATACATTGCAACGTCTCCTGGGCCGCCTTAAATATACCCGCGGAATCCAAAAAGTTCCTTGGACCGCAGAAACGCCATTGAATCAGGAGGTGAAGAAGATAGGGCAAGGTCTGGGTG
The DNA here is from genome assembly GCF_000981445.1 of Babesia bigemina. Taxonomy (NCBI): domain Eukaryota; phylum Apicomplexa; class Aconoidasida; order Piroplasmida; family Babesiidae; genus Babesia; species Babesia bigemina. The sequence continues at coordinate 2,211,214 of NC_027216.1, read as the reverse complement.
TATTCTTCTTGTACAGAGGTCGTGAGTATCAACCCTTCCAGGGTTGTGGCACCCGTGACTCACCATTGTTTGCTGCGGGCAATGAGGTGATTGTAGACCCCGTAACCGGAACCCGTTCGTGCGTGGTAGATCCTATGTCAGAATCTCGTATAGGGTTTGTATGCGACGACGTTGTTGTACCAAGCAAATGCATGAAATTACTCATAGATAAAAATGGCACAATGGGAGAGGCTCCTCTGCCACATTTGTACAGCCGCTTTAAGAGAAAGTCGCCTTGGGTGATAGCGAAATACTTCTCTGGTTTAGCCTTACCACCCATCGATGGCGAATGCCGATGTATGCATTACGTAGGACAAAAGGTGAAGGCCAAATTGATAATACGTACGAAAAAAGAATACGTTTGCGACATTGCTAGCATGATCATGCGTGACCAATTCCGCCACATCCGTGGACATTGGTGTTCGGTGGTACTCCACCCAGGCAGCACGTTAACCATAAGGTTTCCACCACGGTTTGTGAATTCTGTATCTGCCGACAAGGATTCCGACGGAAGTGATGATGAATATGCTCCAAGGGTACCATTTTCTACACTGCCATATGTCCGTGACTACGAAAGTGAATTCCAGCCGGAAGACTTGATTACGCTGAGGCAACAAACGAATTATTATGACCTGGAAACGTATGAAGAAGTTTCATATCACAGGGCTCTTGCTGGTGACGCCCTTGAGTTGGATGTTTCCCAGATGGAGAGAGGGGAGGTGACGCTGAAATATAACGCGGGCAAACCTCTCACCATACGAAATGGACACAATTCCTTTTTTTATCATTGGACTATGATATCTAGGAATGCGATGAATCCGACTAAAATACGCGCCATTATCAATGTCTCCTTTGCTTTCACTCATAAATATGATATTGCCGGTTGCGATCGATCTACTCCAGGTCTTTTTAACCCAGAGAAAAGCGCACCGCACTGCTCTTTCAGGACTGTGGGCAATGGTATAGGCAAAACGTACGAGTGTTCTTACAGTGAGTACTTTAATGGTTCATCGGTTGGTATTAACTGCGGATCAGACGACATTCTGATGCCAAGTAATTGTGATTCTACGATGTACGATCTCGATTCCAATAGTATTGTGCCGCTTCCTCAATATTTTCGAAAAACAGCGGTTAGCCCCATTCGAGGATTCCAAGCGTTCCTAATTAGTTTTACCGGAACGCGCCCTGTCAGTTATGGTTGCGTCTGCGTAGACAAACATGGAAAAGAAACTGCCAGGATCGTCTTACAGTTCAATGACAAAAAAGAACGTACGTACAAAGTAAGCCGCAATAATGAACCACTCACGTTGCATCCGTACTTTACGCTGCCTTGGAGTGAAGTTGGACTAGTAAGTGAAGGATTCACACCACCAGAACATCTAGTCTTACACAACGTGTCACAAAAGTCAATTATCCTGGACATTGGTACATCATTATACATGGGTTGTGATCCCGATGTGCAGGTTTTTGCGAATTATCGGCGGATCCAAACGGCATGGTTTCCTACGGAGCACCATTTATTCTATTATAGCGCAAATGAGATGCCATATGGATACGAGTTGGTACGTAAGAAGTACAACGAATCATTTGCTACTACTCCAGGTGCCTTGAAAGTCGTATACGATGACATGTACGACCGCAATGGAAATGAAAAATTAACGGTGAAAACGAGCAAGGAGGGCATTATCATATCGAAGGATATAACGAACACGCAATATGTGCCTGTAATATTCGTGTGCGGTAAGAGGCCCGAAGCATCGGATTTGTCAGACATCATTGGCAAACCATCCACCTCAAAAGCGCCCTCTGAGCCCATCCATCATGCCAGCTGGACTTCAATGGGATACACCTGGAATGTCATTAAAATTAAGGTCAAAACCACTGACCCGTACATGCAAGGCTGCGGCGTTACCTACGAGTCCACTGAGTTGTTCAAGCCTGAGACACGCAAACTCTACGATGCAAACGGACGAGAAGTAGGTTGCAAGATAGACCTTCAGGCTTCCGGTGAGGCGGCTTTCTACTGCCCAGCACCATACGTCCTGTACCCACCCGGTTGCTTCAACCAAGTGTTAGTGGACGGAAAAGTTAAGTACCTTAGCGACATCAGCCAATCTTTGGTAGCGTCTCGGACTAATCACTTTGTCACGCTGGAGTTCGACGGTTCTCGTATAGGGCGCGGGGAGACTCTGCGCATGACACCGCCCTTAGAATGCCAATGCGTAACCATCAAGGGTGTCGTCCTATCCACCATCCAGATTAAGCACTACTACTCCAAATAATAACTGGCTGCAATGCGGTGATACGTTTGGCAATGACACACTTTAATTGTCAGTTCATGTTGGTCGTTACGTTAGTTTGTGTCTCCAGTGGTATCATAGGTTTTTGTTGAAATTACTGTGGTTGCATATCCAATAGCACGTTTTAGTCTTTATAACTTCTGTGTAAAACATAATGCCTGGTTAGTAGATTGAAATGAAAATACGTCTCACTTCTTCGTTATACAGTTACTCCTGTATACAGTGGGAAGGTGGGCTGCCACCATTTCCACGTATGGTCACACTTCCAAACACTGACAACGCCCCTAATACGTAGCAATAAGTAATACCTGGTGATTAGCGATAAACGACACTTATTTCACCGATATTGATGAGCGACCACCATTCGGTATTTGGCCGTGTCGAACAAGGGGTTGCGAAACACACGCCTACTGCCTTAACTCATCGTCATGTGCTCACGGTAGACTATATAAGCTGCTATGTAATGTTGCAGTAAGTCACATTGGTAAATGCAAACCGCAACTGTATAGGTGTTACCCAACTCAGTGACAGCCCACAGATTGATGGGATGGGCAACAACAAAATCTCGAAATTTTTATATTGAGATGTTAATTCGTAACACGATGGTAAACATGTTGCGAAGTGGCGAGTCGCCGAAGCAGGTGAACAGCTTTCGGGAAATCTCAGTTCAACAGGGGGTTCGACACCATTACGGTTGGGATTTGCAACTCATTGTAACATTGAGTGATACGGTATTAACAACAAAACTTTATGTGAGACGCTATGGATAGTATTTCCATCATTTTTAAGTTGGGAAAACTAAATAGCCGACTGAAGTGAGACGCCGTTTTTTGGGTAGCATAATATGCGTGCCGGATGACAGGTGGGGCCAATAATTCAGCAGCATCGCAATCATTTTAATGATCCATCACGAATGCAACATGGGCAGTGATTAAAACAGCTCGCCCAATCTTTTTGCGGTCTAAGAACCTGCAATACATTTACTTAGGTATATGTGAGGCAAGGTAAGCAGTCTACATATACCCCCCCTATGGGACTGGTATCTCTGTACTGCATGACACGCGGCTGTGGTATAGATGCCGGCATACAAGTATCGATGGCGTAACCCTGCAGGAACGGGTTGGCGATTACAGCGGTAAGGTTGCGTGTTCATGAGAGGTTGATGAGTGCTGCTTAGGTGATTGATATGTTCGCAGGTTGAGGGGACTGAGCGCGGCAGTGGTGCGTGTTGCAGTTGGTGAGTGCGTTGCTAGGTGATTGATGTGTTCGCAGGTTGAGGGGACTGGTAGCGGCAGTGGTACGTGTTGTGGTTGGTGAGTGCGTTGGTTAAGTGATTGATATGTTTGCAGGTTGAGGGGACTGGGCGCGGCAGTGGTACGTGTTGCAGTTGGTGAGTGCGTTGCTAGGTGATTGATATGTCTGCAGGTTGAGTGGACGGGGAGGGGAAGATGAGCGGTTATGGGCAGCGGTGTGCGTGTGGCACGAATTGTATATATCCTAATTGTTATTGTTGTCCGTGGTGTTGTAAAATATGTACGGATAGCTATTGCGGTGCATGTTGGGGATATTCCGAACTGCGCAGAAGAGGCTCAAGTAAGCATCCTTACGTCTGCGATGAATCAAGATGTGGAGAACAATGTAAGAACAAAGAGAAAACATGTCAATGTACATGTTGTAAGAAAAGATGTTCACAGCAACTCGGCCAGTGCAGTCCCGCCGCTGCACAGCTCTCGCTTTCTTCCACCGGTCTTCAGTCTCAGTCAGACAGTCAAGCGCTGTCGTCCGATCTTCCCACTGAAAAAACTGACGCTGAGAACTCTGATACAGATGTCTCTCCAGGTCCCTCCATTTCTCCTGAAACCATCGCCGCCGTCATCGTTGCCATCATCGTCGCCATCATCCTGCTCGACCTGTGCATCTTCCGCTTCCCGGTGGGCCGCAACATCCGCGATTTCCTCGTACGCAAGATACCCTTCTGCATCGCGTTCTACAGCTAAACTCAGCAATTTGTTAGCGCTGAAATCGTCATCCAAATTCCACTGATCACCTAACTGGCAACTGACATCTAATGTTGTAGACAGCGTAATGGTTGCGTTGATGGCAAATCACATGAGCAGTGAGGTGACCTACCACCTGACCAATGTGCTGACCAACGTGGTGATCAAGGTGCTGACCAACGTGTTGACCAAAGTGTTGACCAAGGTGTTGACCAAGGTGCTGACCAATGCCACGGCCAAAGTGGTGACCAATGCCACGACCAACGTGGTGACCAACGTGCTGACCAATGCCACGGCCAAAGTGGTGACCAATGCCATGACCAAAGTGGTGACCAATGCCATGACCAAAGTGGTGACCTTAACGTCAACCTTAATTTCGTCAATGCGTTGTCACGTTGGATACTTGTGAGAGGTGGCTACGTCATCTCACTGCGAAGCTGGGTAATTGGCCACCAAAGTAGGCAGCTTATGAGTGCCATGCTAGATGAGTAATTGTGTAATTGCAGGATTACTAGTTGAGATGACAGCAATAGGATCCACTGGGTTGTGACGTGATGGCCAATGGATGGCGAGGTTGTGACATTGATGGTAATAGTGCAAATGAGAAACACGATATCTAAGTAATGTGGTTCAGTTAGGCACTCATTATGACAGAAATGTTACAGCAGTCTTAGGCACTGCCAACGTTGGACAGTCTTCGATAGTTGGAGTTGACTGCAACATTGGTAGCGGTTGACCTGCATGTCACTGCTAGGATACCATCAAGATGCTTTGACTAAAACAAGGTGATGTTGCGATATATGCATTGTTGCCATGTGACTGGCGGTGCTTTAGATGGTAGTCACCCTGTTGGTGGTGAAACCGATAGGAGACCGTCAGTGTCCGAGGCTGAGGTACGCGGTTCATCCTTGTACAGGTTGATGGGAAGGGGGTAGAGGCGAAGATGAGTGGACTTCAGTGTTATTGTGAAGCTAGTTGTTATATGTCCTGGGGCTGTAGTTGCTGTCCCTGGTGTTGTGAAAGATGTAGCAGTATTATACCGTGCGTTACATGTGCGGCGTTCAACATGGAGCGGAGAACGAGCAAGCAATGCCTCCCGTCAGGGTGTAAAACTCAATGTAGAGGCAAGGAGAATACGTGTGAATGTCAATGTTGTCTGCGGACACGCCCCGCCTCCGCTTCCCCTCAAGCTGCCTCATCCTCCACTACACAGCATTCCACTAGTACACAGCGTATCATTGCCAGTCAAGTTGATATAACAGATGATAACGCCTCCGCCACCGTAATCCCTTGCATCATCGTATTCATCATCCTCCTCTTAGTTGTATGCGTTATGAGCATCTTTCGCATTCGGCCGTTTCACAATGTCCGCGATTTCTGTGCCCGCAAAATGAACGGATTAAGTAGAACTTATTAATCAACACCGAACATTTCAATTATCACACTTAGATCACAGTAGTATGCATCAACAGAGCACTGCTTATCTAATATCGTATTGATAAATGTTTCATAATTTTTTTGGCTGGTGCCCAGAACGCTGACGAATGATATCGATATATGCTATTGAATCAGTATTGACTAATTGGTAAGGATTAACAGAGTTGGTGTGTTGTGCGTTTGCCTCGGCCACTTCGACATGTTTCTCATCCGCTCGCATAAAAAATGTGGTACCTCCACGTTTGACCTCATAGCTGCCTGTATGCTACTCATCACCGTCATCGTGCATTTAATTACCACTTTGATGTTGATAGCTGCCTTGACGGCGCTGTCTAGTTCACCCATCCCACCTGACAGCAACCACCTACCGTCTAACCATGTCAGTCTTCACCGCTCCATCTACATCCACAATCCTTGTTGACAACGCCCCTCTCCTATCATGCTCCACCCTCTCACTCCAGCATGGCTGCCTTGGCTTGTCGCCTTCCCTACTCAGGTGAGTGGTATGTCTATAGGATTTGTGTGATGATTCATGGACTTTGGAAAATGGTTTAGGTGTGTCATGGTTTCAGTGTGATGCGTATTGGTGTTATTCAGCGTCCCCCTTCATACCCCTTTCACCCAGCGCCCTTAGTTGTCTGCCATGCTGTATTAAGCAGTGTCACCTTGGAGGTGTGATCACTCTAGTGTCTCCCAGATCACATAGTCCTGGAGGCTAGACGTGGAGGTTTGTAAGAGTGGATTAAAGGTGTGATCAATCTTGTGTTTCGCAGTTCACATAGTACCAGAGGCTAGCATTGGAGTTTTGTAAGAGTGGATTAGAGGGTGATTGGAGATAGACAGGATGGTGGCTAAGAGTAGCGTTCCTGAGTTCAAGACTCTTAAGGAGTGTCTCCAGTTCCTGGAGTGGTTAAAAGGCCGTAAGTGGGCTGATCTGAGAAGCCAGCTGTCTGGCCGACTAAAAAGGCTACTAGACAAGAAATATGACGGTGTCAATCAAAACCAGATTGCTACCGCTCTCTCTCAATTCCTTGACTTAGTGTCACACTTTCATAAGAAGTTATGCCAAACCGCGGGCCAGAGCATAATCAAGCGTATTACCCCAAAAGATGCCCTCGAAGCTCTCTTGCAGTGTATCCCCAAATTGCTTTCCGTGATATACTTTTTGCAATATCATGTGGATAAGAGGTTCGCTAGAATTGGAGGCGGGGATTGGGAAGGAGATCAGGTTGGAAAGATTGCATGGTTCGCTACATATGGTCCAGATGTAGTGAAACGGATGAAAGCCAATGTCGGTCCAATTGATAAATACCTTATTGAAACTTCCGGTTCTAAATACGGTGTCATCCCTGGAGGATTCGATCCAAGCGATCTAAAGCAACTTGGTCGAGGTGGCTATTCCGAGGGTCGTTTAATGACAGATGACCTTGTGAATATTTTCGACAAGGGGCGCAATCCTAATAACCTATTCCGAGACGTTTTTGTCACTTCGGCGGTATCGAAAAATTCCTCTGTTGATAAGTCGAATGTAGCTAATGCTCTTCGTTTGGTTGAAGACTTTTGTGGGATATTTAAAACCTCGAAGAATGCGGATGATTTCAAAAGTCACTTAGAATCTAGGGGCAATTGCATTAATTGGGATGATTTAAAACTGCATTGTGAAACACTAAAAAATACATTCAGCAAACTTTTTACAAATAACCGGTTTTCCTTCACAGGTTATGGGCGTACATATGAATTCCTTGACAAATCCATGGATAAAAAAATGGCGAAGTGGCTTAAAAATAACTTGAATGCAATGAGAAACCAATTGGGGGGAGTAGGTCGCAGGTTGGATGTCAAAACATTTGTCGACACATATCTTATACCGTACGGATTCACATTTAATGGCTATAACGTTGGAAAGGGAAAAGATACATATCAGGCGTTGAAAAAAGATTGGGATGCTGTAATTGGTGAACTCAAGAAAGACAATGGGGGTTTGCAAAAGTTGAAACAGCTTCTAGATGGTACCCTGTGTCCAAAGCAAAAACCACAAGAACGTGATGCTGATGATGCGAAAGCTGTTAATGATGAGGGGGATGATGATGATGTTGAGGAGGACGAAGATGAGATCTGGGGTGAAGATGTCGTGTATGAAGATACAGGGTTGGATACCGAAGATGCTGCTCCTATTACTCCAAAATCGGAGCCCCCGCCTGCCAAGGTTCCTGAGAGCGTTAAGAAATCTGAGGGCGGACAGAACCAGGGCAAGAAAGCGGAGGGGAATTCGGATCAAGATAACGGTCAGAGTGCAACAAAGTCTCCTGTTTCATCAGCTGCAGAGGCGCTACAAACTCAGCCTTCAAGTGTTACAAGTCAAGACCTTCAGTCATCTGGTGACCCTGTTTCCAGTAGTGGTCAGGATCCGAATGTCCAGGGGTCTGCTTCCGGGCCTGCTCAATCAAGTGATCAAGTGTATCAGACAGGTCAAATAAGCAATGGCGCATCATCCGCTGGTTCGGGTGCGGATTCAGGCGGCGGTGGAGCTGGAGGGGGGGCCGATCACAGCAAAATGTGTCGTAATGGTAAGGTACCCATTTATCTCGGATTCGACAGTGGTGGGACTAAATACTGCCCCGGAGATGGTAATACGTGGGATTTATTTGCACGAAAAAAAATGCATGACGATTGGGATAAGCAAAAGCGCGAGTCTAATTTGAAAATAGAGCAGCGAAAAAAGCAGAAGGAAGAAAAAATTCAAAAACAAAAGGAGGCTAGAGAACTTAAAACAGAATATGAGCGTCAACTTCAACTTCAACGCCCGGATTTGCTTCCAGGCATTGATGTGGTGTATAAGCCGCGGGAGTTATCTGACATTTCCGAAGCGGCATATGATGCGGCTGTACAGAATCAAATGAAAAATGCCACTCCTACAGTGCCATTTCAAATCACGCTGCCTCCGAAACGTGATGCAAACAGTTACTACACTTTGGACGTTTTCGATGTCGGCAAATCACCTACACACAATATGATCAAACCAGATGAAATAGGTCTTGACGGGTCTATAGCATCTGATTTTAACCAGCTAGCGTCCGATGTAGGTGGTGATGCTGTGGGTTCTGACGAGGCAGTGGTAGATAGCTCTCAATTAAAAGTTTTGTTAAACGGAACAGCCGTTAAAAATGGCAGTGATACGGAGCAACAGATACAAAAGGATTTGATACATCTGGTTAATGCACGCCACATCAATTCACTTCGTATGAAAGCGCAACGAGATAACGATGAAAGGACGCGACGTCAAAAAGAAGCGGTTGAGCGTTATAAAAAGGATACAGAAGAAACATGGAAGCAATACGAAGAAAAAAGAATCCTAAGGCAGTTGGGTGATTATGGTAGACGGCAGGAGGATAGAAGGTGGCGTGCCGCCAAGCAACTTGAAGAAACATTGAACGATACTGCAGAAGACCTATGGAAATTCCAACAGCAGAAATATGTAGAAGAAATAGAAAGCAATGTAAAAGATCCGGATGCCAAAAAACGAGTGCAGCAGAAAAAAGAAATACAGCAGAACAAGCAGTCGGGGCAGCAAAACATTAGTTCAGATCCCCCACCATCTACTGACTCCACCCTTCCAAGTCAGCCCAGCCGGCCTGCTCCCGGACTTACCCCTCAGCCTACCGGTGGCCGTAATAGTAATGGACGTGGTTACTATGAACTAAGGGGAAGGGATAGAGGGCAGGGGGATTATATTATTCTGGGAGGCAAAGCCATAGAGGATCAGTCCTACGAACAACGTGAGAAAGAACGAAGACAAAAGGCGGCCGAGGAACGAAAAAAATTGTGGGATTTGGAAACGAAGCTAGAGAAAGACAGGTTAAGGGAAGCTATGCAAAGGGGATTATTAGATGACGTTATGGAGGAAGTGGTTGATAAGGATGAGATGATTGTCGATATTAAGGGTGTGGTGGATATCGACGGTGAGGGGACCGATGTGTCTGGTGGTGGGTACCCCGCTCTGTTTACTATTGAGCAGCGACCACTGGTCAATGCTGAAGATGAAAGTTACAGTATCGATGGCCAAGTAGTTGGTGTTGACGAGAGTCAACTGGTTTTTCCAGTTGACGGAGAGGAAGTGAAAGAAAAAATAGGAGATGAAGAGGGCGGGCTGGACGATGATAAAGCTGTAGTTATTGACGGTACAATGGTGTCTGATGCTGACCATGCAATATTCCGTCACGATGGGCAAATAGTTGTGAACATTAGAGGGAACGAAGTGACGGAGAAGCGTGACAAACAGAAAGAAGAAGAACGTCGTATGCAATTGCTGTACCGAAACCATCATGATCACGCAAAATCGTTAAATGGACAGCCAATTCCGGATCCCACTGATTTAATTTTGAGGCAACAGGAGGTCACAAACATGCGCAGAGCGTACAAGGAAGAAGAAAAAAGGCAGAGGATGAAGGATCAGGAACTAAAAAAAATGCTCGATGCAGCTGAAAAAGATATTAACATTCCAATACAGATGCCTAGAAATACATTTGTTGTTCCCCTCGTAGAGTTAAATGGAGATGCGCCTGCTTTTGTGAATGAAGTGGAAGGCATCATCCTGGCAAACTCTTCAAAATCCGATGCCAACGTCCCTATATCTCAAAAGATCGATCCCCCAGTTCCACAATCAATGTCAAGCGGATCACACGTGCCGGACGCCGAATTGCCATCCTCGCCGATTCCTAGAGATACATTCCTCACGGAGCCACAACCAACCAGGGAATTCCAAATAGAATTACCGACGCGCACTGTACGCGAAGTCTACCCCCAAATCGGCCTGTCGATAGAGGTACCGCCGCATGAAGATCGCATTTTTAACGACGTGGACCTAGATGACCCTTATGCGAACACAGCAGATATCCTTAAAGACGAGTTAAAACCTCCAGAGGACAAAGGATTCTCCGGTTTGCCTAACACTAATTTCAATCTGGACTTTGCGCCGGAACGTATCGGACTTGACGGCAATGAAGATCCCGGGATGCCGCGTGACTCTCCGAGGAAGGCGGATGAACGTGTAATTGACCCATTTAGCACAAATGAATGTCTCAACCCTTGGTCCGTTGACACTTCTTCAACTGATATAATCACTCCACCTACCTCCCCTCCCCCAGCCTCCGACCATCTGCCCCCGCCTCGAACCGTCCGGGAGATGCTGTACTGGTTTGTCGGATTGAATCAATATGGGCTTATTGGATTTATCACGGAGCATGTCAACGGCCTCTTGAAGGGTTATAACACAGATGCGCTTGAGGTCACCGGGGATCCCGGCCAGCTGACGGCTTCCCATGTCACCGCCAAACTGACCGAGGCGTGCCTCTACTCGGCCACCGTTATCTACAAAGTTAGGCATAACAATGACTTCAAAGCGTTTTCCACTTTTGACTTCAAATCAGTGTACAGTAAGTTACGTTATTCCACCGATCCCGCCTGTCTCCTCTGCCAGCTGCGAGACTACGTCTACGCCTGCCACCACCAGTTGCAGTTCCTCAAATCGCAGTGCAATCGGAACAAACTAAGTGGTGGGTGGAAGAATTGTGGGTATGGCAGTGACATCAAGACGCCATCTCGCCTCCAGGCGTTCCTGACTGACGACTGGGACTCCACCTTCAAGACTCACTTCTTCGACCCGTGCAACCTGTGCATCAAGAGCAGGGTCAGGATGGGATTCAAGAAGGATGATTTGCCTGAGACATCGGAGACTGGCAACACCCTTTCCTCCATCCTCACTCCCAGCTGCGGCGGGTAGGGCCATGATGCGCTAGTGGAAACAATGGTAATTATAGCTATAAGAGGTAACGTGTTACCTCATGATATGCTGTGCCGCAGTGGTTATTAGGAGTATTAGCGCATAGCTTAAAGTGTCATGGTGCTCTACAATAGTATGAAGCGGGGATAACATCCGCGTACGGCCTATGATTTTCTAACGCAACGTAGGCGAGTAGATGTATAACAATCGTGTTAATGATTGGATCAAATAATCAAATTGAAACCGGATGTGATATGGCTACAGTGATACTATGTGGACGGAGTGAGGCTACAAGATTATTGGAGTTTAGGCTTGGAATCACGGAACCCGTCGCTCACGCGGCCGAATAGATCGCCAAGACTCATGTTATGGACTCTACAGCAGATATAGAGGACCAAGAAAAGGAGTGCCGGAAATAATATAAAGCCGCCGATTGCGGTGGCAGCGCCACTAAGGTAGCTCCAGTCAGCAGTCTTCTGTCCGTTCCCACTCATTTCGACAAACCCTGCACAGCAATGAACAACGTACCTTATACCTCGAACACCCTGAGCCAACTGAAGATACAAAATGCCTGTACCCCACCCATACTATGCCATCCACCCCGAGCTGGGGTGACCATCAATCCAAATGTCCCAACGCTGCCATGACATGAATATCCAATCTCACAGCATGTGGCAAGGCGCATGCTGCGAATCAAGTGAGACTCCCATCTCAACAATACCGGCGTCCCCTGTCTAGGCGTATAAGCAGAGACCGCTCTATCGGCGACATACTACAAAGTTTTGTAATTTCAATTATTAGCCTTTTTGAGTTGTTACAACACAACCTACACTCCGTGCCGGAGCGGTTACGAATTCATGATTGCCATACATAATTCACGGAGCTGTGTTTCAACTTGACAGTGTCGTTAATATGCGCCCCTACATTCTGCATACCGTATATACGCCAATCTGTCCAGCTGCGTCCAACCTCTCCGGTACAGTGGCACATTGTAAATGGTGAGGGCTGAGACGCACGTCACTTCTCTCGAGCTTTCTCCTGCGCCACCATCCATCCACTGGACAAGGAAATGGCTCCACTCGTAGCAACTACAATCTCCTTCTGGGTCTCCAGTTCACCTCGTGGATGAGAGCTTCCAGTCCCGTCTTGCGGGCTACTAGTACGCCTGTCCCCAAGTCCATAGTTTGTCCTTGCCCCGTCACGTCGCGGCTCAATTTCACATCCATGACGGCGTTCACCTGCTGCACGAGTCTCTTTCCATGGTACGTCGTGTTGAGGCTTTCTTTCTGGGCCAATGCATGTATCGTTCCCTGGCCTTAACTGGGGCGGCCCTGTTGTCCGGCCTCCCACTTTCTTTCCACAAGTAGGGCCATATCCACTCCTTCGGGGGCACCTGCAGAAACTCGTGTTTTCAACACATGTATCGAGATTATTTCGAGCACGATGAACTGTGTTGCATTTTACATTGCCTCTGAACCTTCCGACGTACCCACCCACCGGGGATCACCTGGGGCGCACCTAAAAGCGTATGACGCATAAGCATACGTTATCATAGGATGCATAAAGTGTCTTATTCATGTCGCGGTAACTTAAGAAAAGTGTTCCTAACCTAATGCACTGCGTATTGTTTAGGCACCATCAAAATGATGTTATCACCGTAGCAAAAAGGAACGTGGCACAACAGTGAGAAAACGCGGCGCCAACACGATTCCTTTGCGCTATGATTAGGGCACTCACAGCATTGTTTAAGCGCAGTGAGACATTGGTGATTGAACTAGTCAATGAGAATTCATGAGTGGCTGAGGCTAACCAATGTGCCCAACACACATGACACGAAGCCATTGGGTGAGTTAGTTAAACGTGGCATAAATACACTGGTACCAGTATATTGTGTCTCAAATATGAATGATATGGCCTGCAATCATGATTTAAGTCGAAAACGTCGGCAACCGTCTGGTGCAATCCACCTCACCCAGCCGAAGCCGTCATTCACTTCACTCAGGCACTTAGATGCCAAGTGTTGAAATAAGTCGGAAATAAGTGCTGAACTATTATCACAAGTCACGACACTGTTGATGCGGCGCGCGCTCATTGATCACGGAGGACCTTTCTAAGGCGGTGGGTGGCAGGGTGGATTGTGCAGCTGGGTGACTGGTCGGTCATCCAGGTTGGCGTCTTTCAACTACTCTGCCAAGTGAATCTGCGGCTTACGTGTTAGGTGATTTTATGGCACGAGATAACAATTGGATCTGTGGACAGGTGACGGCTTAGGTTCTAATAGGCGAGATGGTCAGTGAACGGCTTAGTGACGTGACATAGATGCCAACGGTGTGAACAATAAACATATTAACAACGCTTTGTGGCTCAACCATGAACTGCTCAGCAAGCAAGCGTGATAACATTCAAAAGCGGCTGCGCCAACTTTGTGCTGTCCTTGATGGTTGGAGTTGACTGCTCCACTGGCACAGGTTGACCTGCATGCCACGGCCAGGATGGTATCAACATGCTTTAGATTGGTTGTACTTCAGTTGTAATAGCTGCATAGTTGTGATGTGACTGACCGTGCTTTAGACGGCGGTCGCCTTTCTGCTACCGTGGCGCCGATGGTAGATGGCCAGTGTCCTTGCTGCATTGCGTGTTAATGAGAGGTTGGTAAGTGGCTTGCTTAGTTGCGTGTTCATGAGAGGTTGGTGAGTGCTGCTTAAGTGATTGATGTTTGCAGGTTGAGGGGACTGGGAGGGGAAGATGTCGAGAGGGGAGCTGTGTACGTGCGGCAAACCATGTACTGAGCGTGAATGTTTCTGTTGCTACTTGTGTTGTGGAAAATGTCAACGATGCTTTTTTAAATGTTTCCAGTTCTACCGAGATCGCAGTAGTGGAAGCGGGGAATGCCATCGTGATGGATGTGAAGAATGTGACACTGGCAGTTGTATGTGTAACTGTTGTCAACGTAAACGCGCTGAAGCTTCCAGTCAACAACTTGCCGCCCGTCAAGAGCTGTCTATTTCCACCTCCCGTGCCCCCGGTGCCTCCTTCCCCAGCGCTGAGCGTCAGACCTTCCATCAACAGCATACCACATCATCTTCCGCCAACGTCCTCCCGATCATCATCGCCCCCGTCGCCCTCGTCATCGTCGTCATCTGCGTCATGATCTACTTCCGCATCCGGCCGTTCCACAGGGTGAGGTATCTACTGCGCAGCTAATCACAACCACCTAACTGCCAACTGACGTTTAATGTTCTAGACAGAGTAATGATTGCGTTGATGTTAATTACATGAGCCGTGAGGTGACTAAACGCTGACCTAGTGAGTGACCTACTGACTAACCAAGCAGCTGATGTGACACTCAACCTAAACCTAAACCAAATTTGGTAGGTGCGTTAGGGTGTCGGTTGCCTGTTGCCCTAAGTTGTGCGTTGAGTGTGACAACTCATCACTGTGAAGCTGGGTGATTGGTGATTTAAGTAGGCAGCTGCGGTAGCCATGGTAGGTGGTGTAGCAGTCGGATGGGTGGCAGGCATAGTACCATCATCGGCGTAGACGGGACTGTCATGTGCTGCCTAGTTGAGTGGCATTTGTGGCCATCGGCGGCGATTAGTAATATCGTATGCCGGCATCTAGGCGGCACACTCAAGTAGTATGGCACGGATAGCGTGGCGCCTGGACCGGTGTCGCTGCGGTGTACGGGCTGCGCTCACGGGAGCTGCTGCGATATTTCAGACATCAAGTGAATGATGATTATGATTGATTGCTAGGTGCTACGTACATGCGTCGCGTCAGGTGCAGCTATGGTATCCTGGGCAGCGTGGGTGTCGGTGGCCTTGGCGGGGGGATACAGGGGTTAGGGTACGTGACACATGAGTGGTTGGTGAGTGCGTTGCTTAGGTGATTGATATGTTCGCAGGTTGAGGGGACTGGGCGCGGCAGTGGTACGTGTTGCAGTTGGTGAGTGCTGCTTGAGTGATTGATATGTCTGCAGGCTGAGGGGAGTGGGAGCGGCAGTGGCACGTGCTGTAGTTGGTGAGTGCTGCTTGAGTGATTGATAGTTTGCAGGTTGAGGGGAGTGGGAGGGGAAGGGGAAGATGGGAAGGGATTTAAAGGGGGATTCCTGTAGGTATTGTGATAATGGATGTAAAATGCGTGAACAGTGTTTTTGCTGTCCCTGGTGTTGTACGACATGTAGTAGCAAAAGCCATTGCGTTGACTGTTTTCAGTTCTACATGATGCGCACAATAGGCATAGACTCGAATTACAAGTGCGCCACTTTCGGTTGTGAAACCAAATGTAGAGGCAAAGAGTCTACATGTAAATGTGAGTGTTGTAAAAAGAAGTGTTCAAGTGGACAAGTTACTAACTGCAGTGATGCACAGTCCCCCGGTCACTCGTCCTCCCTTCGTGCTCAGCAGCAAGCTGTCAATCAACACAGTTACGCCAACCCCTCTGACTCAACATCTTCTCCCCCTTCCACCGTCGCCCCTTACATCATCGTCCCCGTCGCCCTCGTCATCGTCGTCGTCTGCGTCATGATCTACTTCCGCATCCGGCCGTTCCACAGGGTGCGGTATCTACTGCGCAGCTGATCACAATAACCTTATCGGCAACTGATATCTAATATTGTTGACAGTAGTGATTGCGTTGATGGCCAATCACATGAGCGGTGAGGTGACAATACCACTTCCCCCCAAGCCATCGCCGCCGTCATCGTTGCCATCATCGTCGCCATCATCCTGCTCGACCTGTGCATCTTCCGCTTCCCGGTGGGCCGCAACATCCGCGATTTCCTCGTACGCAAGATACCCTTCTGCATCGCGTTCTACAGCTAAACTCAGCAATTTGTTAGCGCTGAAATCGTCATCCAAATTCCACTGATCACCTAACTGGCAACTGACATCTAATGTTGTAGACAGCGTAATGGTTGCGTTGATGGCAAATCACATGAGCAGTGAGGTGACCTACCACCTGACCAAAGTGGTGATTAACACTCACTTTATCCACTCACTCACTCACTTACTCACTTACTTCATGTCACTTTACCGCTCCCTCTGCTGTGGCACTACCATGGTAGCACGTTGACGCATCTGATTGCATTGACTGTTAAGTTCATTTGACTTGTAGTGACATCTCCATATATATTGCCAACATACGGGCACATTTACACATATTTTTTGAAAAGTGCTTTTTGTATTCCAGACGTAACAAAATGATCCGCAATATTCGTACGTGCCAATTCAACATCACCTCTGAATGATGGCACGCCAAATCTTTGCTGTAAGGACAGTGCTTGAATAGATCAGATTGCCACAACTATCTAAGGTGGATAATACGCATATGTCGACTGGTATACCTTTACCCACCCACTTCATATTAACCATTCGCCCCCCTCATCAGCAGATTAGCCGTGTACGATCACTGAGAGGTGCAATAGAAATGACCGCAGAGTAGCAATGTGTAGCCTACACCATTGATGACTTTAAGGTCCGCCATGCCTGTTATGTGGCCATGTGATTCATGCCGCTGCTGGTTCAAACCAAAGTCCTCCCAGCGTAGCACGGATATTTAGTAATAACGACCGGTAATCGTATATTACAGCATTCGCGTTACTTTCACACATATATGGTTACCGTCGTGCACATATTTCACGCTCTCAAACTGCAAATATAGCGTCAAAACAGCGGTGAAATGAGGCGGATCAGTTGCTCTCCGTTGAAAGTCAGGCTAACATACACTAACGGAAGCAATCGTTGTGGGAATAGAATCTATTGCAACTTAGCGCCGCCCATGTGAAAGCCGTTTGCAAAATTCAAGGATAACTGCGGCCGCATAACACACCGCATCGAAATCACACGGTTCGGGATGGAACATCCACCGATTAAAGCTCTGTGGCTGCTCCAGCCAACGCATCATCTCCATATCAATGCATATTAAAAACTACAATTACGAGACTTTAAGTGTAGACATCTTAATTGCCAAGAAGATCTTGTACCGGATTAGGCGGCATAATGTGAACACAGCTAGGAGAACATGTGTTTTGGAAATGAAATAAACGTGTCGCAACGTTCATGTGTCATGCTACGCGAATCGCCGGATACGGAAATTCGTCGCATCCCATTAAAGTAAGAACTTTTATGCTAATGACGAACCAAAGTACAAGGAGTTTCTGCGTGCCTTATTGTGACTGCCGGATCCGTAACTACCAAGGCTTGGAAGACGCCGTAGGTTTTGTCAAACACTCTCAGAAACCCCTCTCACCATTACGAACACAGATGCGACGTTGCAACTATATTAACGTTGTACGACATAAGGTGTCACTTCCCTCTGAAATCTACGTAGGAGAATGACATGTGTTCTGCATGCCAGGTTAATCATACGGATCTTGTTACAGTTGGGCAGCTTGGTAGCCACATCTTTACAACACGAATATTTGGCTAATTAAAAGCACAATAAACACAAATTTAACACTCATTCATTAGATATTAAAAGCATCTGTGCTTTGTGCACCTGCCATCAGTACACAGCTGATAGCACACCGGCTTTTTAAATAGACAAAAAAAACCTCGGTTAATAGAGGTTGCCTCACTTAAAGAAGCTTTACAAAATGGTGTACAATTCGTTGACTGATGTTCCTCACAACCTCAGGGAGGGTATTGACTGGCTGATAGCCTTGAAGGGTACTGATGGTGAAAAGAACTTGGCGGCGATGGGCTCTGCGCTTTACGATTTGCTCGCAGACAAGCCTGTTGGCAAAAAAGTGTTACCAGCTCTCGAGCAGATAAAGCCTATTACTAAGCAATTCTTAGAGAAACCGGGGCTGAAGGGCCACTGGTCCGTAAAGAGGCTGTTGGGGAGATTTAGCGAACCTATGAATAAAACTATTTTCATGTGGTTCAAGCATCAGTGGGGATACTACGCAAGTGATTATGAAAACATCATACAGACGGAGGGTGTCAAACTTAAAGACATGGTAGAGAACCTAGGTAAAGTTGTGCATGGTACTGAGAAGTTCTTGGATGATATAAAAAACCCTGACGAGTACAAGTCGGCTTACAGTTCGGAGGCGACGTGGGATGCGTCATGCGCAAAGAACCCGGAAGCGTGTGCTATGGTTCTGGTTGGTATTGCACCGATGCTGTACGCAGGTCTACTATGCTTGTGGAATGCAAGCGATGATGCAGCCGAAAAATGGCTGGTTATCAATGCTAACGAGCGTTTTGAAAAGCTATTGAAAGCTTTGGATTACAAAGAGCCGGATTGCAAAGATAATCTGTCTGCTGCTGCTGTCCGCAAAGCCTTATGCAGTTTGGATAATTCAGTGGACATCCTCTACGACTTAGCTGGATTTTGGGCATTCTATTAAGCAGATATAGCAAATGATCAGTAAAAACAGCTTGCTAAACAACAAATTTCCGTAAGGGTTCACAGTGAGTTGGCGCCACGAATTCTTGGAATGTATTTCAAATAGATAGAATGTGGTAACAGCATATTTCGTAGATACAATAGCCATACAATTTGCTGCTACCGTCAAATAAGCCAACATATAGTTCTTTGCATTCCCGATTTGTTCTCACGACGCAATTTGACGTGCTGTGGTTATAGCATAAAACACTTCAGTGCCCCTATACCTGACGGATGCTGCTTGGAGAACCGCAGCTTAAAAGCCACGCTTCACAGTCACAAACGTCACGTTAGTTATTATTAACTGCCGCGGTGGGTAAGGTCCGTCGCCGGAATGCATAACGCCTGATGCGCGCAAATCACGTTGAAACGTGTAGACTACCACGTAGCAACTCAATGTTTTATAGTCGTTACCTTTGTTCATGAATTTCATTACATAGCTCCGGGATGCAAGTGTATTGTCGTGTTCACTGTTGTGAACTGCGCATTTAAGACCGTTATGAATTGTGTGATTGCTAAGCTCCGCAAAGCGGTGCTAGCAGGCAGTGCACGTGGTTCAGAGGCGTGATGCGAACTATGACTGATGACAACACTACGTACCCGCAGCCTACAATAGTAGTGTGAGGCAATAGTTCCGCAATGCCAATAATGGATTCCAGTAACGTAGCCACATAGCACACTATAAAATGAGAGAACACAATACTAGTAGTGCATAATAATAACAAGAGAACATAATAATAATGGCTGAAGAGTTGGGTCACATCGCATTAATGGTAATGTTTAAAACTCCTTAACCATCATATTAATATACGGTCCACATATATGTATGTTCATGACAAAAAATTGGGATTAGCTATTCGGGCGGTGAGGTTTAAGCGCACCTGGGTTATGGCTACGCCATCAGCCGCATGCAGATACAAATTATCCTTTGATGATGGGTTGGGGGGGCGTCCAGTTTGTAAAACACACCGAATTTTGTCAACGATGCATCATTAGTTCGGCTTTTTATGACGTCTTACTTCAATTGGTAAACGTAGCTGATAGGAAGAGTTTACGCGCCACCATTTTCTAGGCAAGGTGTTCATCTAAGCAGGATTGTTGGATTTAGGTGACGGAAGTATGGCTCAAGCATGTAGCTGTGGAAGTGTAGGAGGTAGAAAGTGCTGCGCGCCGGGTTGTTCCGGCTGTAACCGGGGTGGAACACTTTGTTCATGTACATGTTGCGCGGAAAAACAACAGCAAAGCATCAAATTCTTAACAATATTCTTTGGATGCCTACCTGTTATTATATTGATCATTTTCACCATTCACTACATGGTGGAGAGGCGTATATGGCCCCTAAACAATCTCCACGATTATATCACTAGTCTCCCTGACATATACAACCCATACGAGAGGTATCCACCGAAAGACCAGTATTAGTTTAGCGTATACAACGTAGCATTTAATAGAACAACTATGTATTGTTAATGGAAATATGTACATTCTCAGATCATGTAGCTGTCTGGTTTTTGGAATACGGTACAGCAATGTTCTTAAGCATTTCCCCCTGCACTCCATGCCTCCACTCTACCAAACTTGTCATACGCCCACCCGACCACTTGGTGTCGTAATATTCAGGCTGTGTATGGTGTTATGGTCGCCTCGTCCTCAAACATCGCCCTGCGCCAACAGTAACGCAGTGCTTCATGAAACAAAACCACTCACGCAAAAACCTCACGAATCGTTATATAAATCGCATGACTACGTAAGTGAATGGTATATGGGGTTTTGCAAACATTAAGTTAAGTTTGGTTCCTCTCGGCTGAACGTGTTTAGTTCAGAGCAATGAATCTGCCATAAGGGTTTAAAGGTGCACAAAGAACGACGCACTTATCCAATTCCCATTCTAGCTCTAACGTGTCTTGTAAGAGGTACTTTAAAACATCGGGCAGAGTCTCAAACACAAAGGCGAATTTTTGCGTGTTTTGTACGACTTCAGGTATTCCAGTTGCTTGCGGTTGATCGCCCCCTTTCTCCGTTCTCTAACGAAGCAAATGGCGTCCAAAGGATGCATTCCGTATTCCACTAGTGCGACGCAGGCCAGGACGGGTGCTCTGCCGAGGCCAGCGACGCAATGAACCGCTACTGAACCATTGTTTGCCACCACATCTTTAAGGATTTGCAACCACTCCGCGACGATCGCGTCCGAAGGAGCCTCTCCGTCGTTAAATATGAGTTCTCTAATAGCAATATTCGCGGCAGTGATGGGTGTACAGTCATAGCTGGTTTCGCATGTTCGTACGAGGCAGGTGACTCCAAATGCCAACATCTCGTGCAAATAAAGCTCGACGTTCGAGTTATTAGGTGCATCCAAAATCAAAATGCGGACCTTGTGGAACTCGATTTTCGTCGGCTTGTTAAGCACGTAGCTGTGTGACCCGTGAGAATCCCTCATATTGCCAAACAGAGATGTCAAATTGTACCCGGCAAAAGAATGTTGGCTCAAGCCAGAATTGAAAGCGTTCAGATACTACTCTCGCAAGTGCGGATATGGCCTGCGGAGTTTGATTTAACACAATCCCAATTAAAGAATATGGCGCACGGCAGAAGATCGGCTCACTGCATACTCACCGTTGCAGAATCGCAATGATTAGACGATCAACGAGAACGTAAGTTAAAAAAAGCAGACAAACCTTTGCAACCAGAATCTCTGAAAAACAGTTGCATGGATAGAATCGTAAAAATGAAAATGCAACTCTTACAAAAATTTCCTATCGCCGATTTATGCTATGATCCCCTAAATCCATGCGCACTAAACGCAGCCTGAAATACGGCGTAACCTCCTCTAAAACCTCTTACGAGCAGGGGTAATTTTTGCCCTGATCACGTTAGCCCTGGGCGACCAAACACATCGTTCTTTGCGGCCCCGGACGCTTTCCCAAGGGCTAAGGCAGAATTGCCGACATGTCCACTATACGGCTGGGCCGTTGATATACAAATTCCAATACATATACCGAGACAACTCGAAAAGAGCGGCCGCGGGAGTCTCCGATAGGATCTCACATTTCTAGAGTGGCCCTTCCGGGTATACGTATCTTGACATAAAGCAGCTACGGATATGGGCGTGTAAGTGCAACCCTATCCTTGTTCCGGTCCCTGTAAGCAATTCCCTACTGTTCAGCAACGCATCTTAAGTATCCCTTTTGATGACGGCCTAGCCAACAAACGTTGCGTAATCTGAACAAATATGAGTTACTGATGAAACGTGCAACAATAGAGGGGAAAAAAATGAAAAAGCATTCCCGACAAAAAACAGCTAATATGAAAAAAGTACGTCGTATAAAGCTCTGGCCGCTTCAGGGCGGCGCGATGGTTTAAATCGCTAGCCTAATACTGCCTTCGACACACCTCCGCCCGTAGGCAACAGCATTGGAGCGATACGAGAGCTTAATGGGTCAACATACAGTTATTCCTAACATAGGCACTGTTATAATTCACAAATAAAATATTCCAGTGTTTTAAGCAGCACATACCTGAGATGATCGGCAAGCGTTCGGTGAGGGTCACAGGGTGTACCTTGAAACGGCGCAGAAAGTACGTAGACCGTGTTACGGACAGCTTTAGCTGCGATTTGTTGGATCTAAAAAACGGAATGTTATACGGCCAGTCTCCCGCGTGCTAGCTCCGCGTATTACGTATTGTGGTGCCCTTGGTGCCTCCGCGATTCGGCCAGAAATCAGTGGTCGTTTGTGTACTCCTTTTTGGGCACCACGGTTACGTACCATTCAGGCAATATGGGTAAAGAGTTGGCAATGTCGATATTAGCATGTGGGTGCCGAATCTGGAACGCACATTATCCAGTGTCGCGGGTATGTGCTGTGGCGAAGGTTCGTAGTCGGCGTCGCCGTAATGCAGACACGTCTGCCCCTAAAACATGACAGTTATCGATAAACGCATTGCCTCCTTCCGCTTTGGCGGTTCCATATGTTAGGGGTGGCATTCTGCACCTCTGCGTTTTGCTGATTATGCGAGCTGCCGATCTTAGACTGGCCAGCAGCGTGGTAGGCGAGTCTAAGATGGTACTGAATACCCTTTATATGAGTCAAGAAGGTCATGCCGCCAATATAATTAAAGCTTCGTACACACATTGCGACGGAATCGGCGCTTTGCGGCGCGTGACGTCTCCGACGCGCGCAGCCAATCAATCTTGCCTAATACCAGCTATCCGTAGCTACGATAAGGCATCCGATACCCATGCGTATTGGTTGTTAAAAACTCGACGTGCTGTTGTTCGTCGGGACATCGTATACACCTTTTACGTCAAACGCTGCCGGTAGTGTCTATACCACCCTATTTTTGCGAGCTGCTTAGCTTCACGGCAATAAAGAACAACACAGCTGATATTTATTGACATAGGGGACGATTGAAACCCGTTGGAGCGCCGCTAATCTGCGACACATTAATACAGGCTGTGAGACGGCAAACGTATAACTAGTAGTCTCGCCAAGACTCGCCCACGCCACATACATAAAACATTGACAGCTCGTGTGCAACATGTCACCCGTGTTTTGTGCTAAGTTCCGGGTCTCAGGACGTGTTCAGGGCGTCTTCTTCCGTAAGTTCACGAAAGAAGCAGCCGACCGGCTAGGGATAAAGGGATTCGTGAGGAACGAGGCTGATGGCACCGTCAGCGGCGAAGGACAGTCACACAGTTTGTCCTCTATGGATGATTTCCGCCACTTCCTCGAGAAGGTTGGATCTCCTAATTCCGAGATCCTGTCGTGCGACTTCAAGATGACGGAGAAGTCTGGCGACTTAGAATACAATTCCTTTGATATAATCAGGTGATATTACATACACTAAGCCGCTGCCACAGCATCTACCAACCGGTTGTAGGATCCCTCTGAGTCGAGGTCGAGTTGGTTGTCCAGCATGAACCGTCTAACAATCTTCCTAAGCGAGTCAGCCATCCCAGTGTGGTAGGCATTAAACTTATCGAACCGGCACGCATTTGTCGGTAGCTTGAATTCTTTCACCGTCATTGTCGATATGTCCACGCTTTTGATGAGAATCCTGCGGTGTGATAACGCTAGGGACAAGTGTTGCTTACGTTGTAATTTTGTCGCGGTCGAAGTCGTACTTTTTCGGCAGCTGTCCTATAACAACGCCGTCAAGCGTCTTGAGCATCCGGTCGTTGTGGTCGCATATTACCCGTGCTGGCGCTAGGCCGTTTTTGCTGATTCTGATATACTTGGTCGTGTTTTCGTCCCTCCAGCATAGCCAGTTTGGGTTGTATCCACCGACGTAGCTCGCTGATTTGTCTACAAACACTATCGAGTCCCTGTCGTACTCGATGTTGTCAACTCTGTAGATCCATGGCACGCGTGTCCACTTACACTTACCGGTAATATGCGTCCCTCATCGTCATCGGATTGCACTCTTGGTATTCCACCATGACGAAACGGGGTCTGCTCTCCATAGCGCCAGATTCCTCGAGCCTGTAAAGTGTGACGGGATGCTTAGCACGTAACACTACCGATGGACCAGTATACGCACGCTTTCACCACGGCATAACTCACCTGCTTTTGAGGAAAAACGTTCGACACTCAGTGTCCGCGTTCGCCATCATGCAGCCATTGTACATCAGAACGTCAATGACGAAGTATGTGAGGTCCTCATTTGGGATCTTGTTTTGCTCGTCATAGTCCTTCACGATGCAGTCGAGTACAGTGGGCCCCTTGGTGAATGGAACACTAAATCTATGCCTTACGCGACCTTCCCTGGTGTATTCCGTGGCCCAGAAGTTGTTCACCTTGACGAGCACCCTGTGGCCCTCTGGGCGAACGAACAGCAGGCTCCTTTTCAGCGCCAGCGCCTCCTCCCTTATTTCAGTATCAGTGGCCACCAGGAACTCGTGTGTTGTGAAGACACTGGCAATATCTATAGGGAAAAGGTTGTGCCGCCTTGGTCCCCCCCGGCCCATAATGGCGTAGAGTCTTTCTGTTGAGTCTGCCTTGGCGACTGGCTGCCCTTCGTCTGCATCGTCCCCTTCTTCACAATATTCTTTTGCTTTCAACTCACCTATGTCGTCCAGTTTTATATCTTCGTCGTGTATTTCTGGCTCTAGTTCGTGTTCATCAATCTGCATATCAGTGATTTCTGTCTCGGCACTCTCCTGTACCGGGAAAAGCTGCTGCAATCTTTTAAAATAATTTGATCTTTTTGCTTCCACTACATTCATCCGGAGTTCCCGGAGGGACAACATGCGTCGGCTACGTGCCGTTTCGCCTAGGTCTATTTTTCGCGTGCCTTGCACGCGTTCCTGTAGCCGTGCTACAGAGTAGGATAGATTCGTCTCTTCCACCATTTTTGCAGGGCGACGAATCCGTTAGTACGGACACTAATCGTTCATGTCCAATAAGTTTTGGACAGCGCCAATCCGGCTGCGCGTTCGCGAAGCTCTTCGCGGCGCTGGGTTGTCTCTTATATCGTGGCTAAACTCTGTTATGTCGTTGTTTTTATAAAGTAGCACGCCGGCACTATCCAGGCGTGCCGAGGGCCCCCATAGGGCAGCTTCCACGTCAATTGTCAGCAGCAATTTTTTCTTCGCCCCCAGTTGAGCGCCTTTCCTGGTTGGCCTTCTGGCACCGGCTCAGTGGCGTCAGCGGGGAACTTGAGCCACAATGGCGGCTCACATGCTGCTGTTCAATTCTTATTTACATCACAACTCACCACGGCACTTGTACTGTGGGCATAGTGAGAGCCACGTCGGCGCGCCGATGTCGCGTCGTTGCCCGCTAAATATCCCACGGTAGACAAATCGCGTGGAATCCTCCCTGACCCATACCCGTTCCGGCGTTAGGATTGCGTTTTGGGTTAAGGTGTGACGTGTTGAGGTTCTGAGATCGACCAGACTTAGTCACGCAGGACGTCACACCGATGTGGCGGCGGGACGCGTTTGGCATCGTTGTTTGTCGCAGGCTCCGTGCTCATCTCATCCATTAAAAATGTACCATTAGATTATTCCAACCTTCTATGTATAATAGTCCTAGGACGGGTTTGCCAATGCCATTGTCGCCTCGCCAGGAGGACTGCTGCAGCCGGAGCCACGTTCGATTCTTCAAATGCCACATGCGCCGGCGGTAGGTTTCGTGTACCGCTTTGAGCATCTGCTGCGTGGTGGTTGGTTGCGGACAACATGGTGAGCGGCGAGGGAAAGAATGACGGCGACGGGTATGATTCGCCTGTACAGGCATACACACCTGTGTCGGTCAAGGACCGCATAGCCGAGTATAGCAAACGTACGAAAGGCAGAGCGTCGCCAATCGTTCCTGATCGCCGTGCTCGCGGTTTTTCGTCGGCGTCTGCCGGTGGAATCCAGCCTCCGAAGACCGACGGCGGCGATGTTGCGTTGGTAGCGCCGGCCGAAGCGTCTCCAAAATCGCAGAACCGGACGCAATCTACAGCTCGTAAGCTGAAGGCTCCAGATAAAGACGATTACCGCGACCTTTCGGCGCGCCCCGCCCGTATTTTTGTGGGCACTTGGAACTGTGTCTACCAGGAACCGGAGGAGTCTGTGATCCTAAAGCCCCAACAAAAAGACTCGAGCTGGAGTGATCGTCTGATTCACACTGCGGAATCGGTATCTCAGTGGCTGGGCCACGTTTTTTTCCGTCCCGGGCGCGACCACGGCGACGGCGCTACCGATGCCGGCGGAAGTGACACCCACGACACCCGAAATCAGCCAGACCCGCACCCTTCAGATGTCAAGAGCACAATCGCAGATGTCAACGACAGCCGCAGTTCATCTCCAGAAAAGGTCACGTCGAGTTGGCTGAAGGGTTGTGCGAAGGCTGCTTCGCCGGGCGCAGTTACCACCGTCAGCGACGGTGATACGCCTGAAATCTGCAGCGCAGTTGACTCGCCCGAAGTAAGCGTGGAACCCTCCATGGAGAAACCGAATGGCGTCCGCGATGGCGCCACTGGCGTGTCTGCGGGGTGCGAAGCGTCGTCGTCGGGTGTTCCGCAGACGCTTCGCCAGGCACCAACTGTTACGTTTGGCAATCATCACGAGGCGTCAACTTCCGATTGTTCAACTGCCCCTTCCCCATGCTCACGTGCCACGGGCAAATCGTCCAAAGTTGAGAACGTCTCCCCGAGGCCCGCACTGGCCCGTTTGTCGAGGAATAGCAAGCTTGGCAAAACGCCAACCGACTGCCCGGCTATACCGGTGCTATTGCGTCAGTCAACATTCCAGCTGAAGCCTCTGACCGTGGATGACGAGGAGCCTCTGCGGGACTGGATCCCCGCCGGCTATGACGTGTACATCATAGCACTGCAGGAGACGCTTTCGTGCAGCATGTTTGTATCCATCACCAAGTATCTGCAGCGTCAGTCTAAGGAAGAGCTGGTGCGCGTGCCGCTTGATGAGTACAAGTTGTCCGGTTATGGCGATGGCGCGTTCCTCCACACGAAGAGCACGAGCATCGCCGTGTGGGTGCGCAAGTCGTTGCTAGACTCAGGCATGGCAAAAGTTGACGCATCCAAGGCCATTCCGCTCAGCCGAATCAATCGCAGCAAGGGCGTCGTGAGCTTCCGCATGTCCCTGTGCGGCCAGGTCATCTGCGTGGTTGGCTGCCACCTCCCCACGAGCTACAGTGCGCGTGAGAAAGCCGCGACATACATCGTTCGTAAGCTATGCGATCTGTACGGCGGCCCAGGGTCGAACATCGACGAGGTTTTCCACCACGTGCTTTGGACTGGCGACTTCAACTTCCGCGTGAGAAACGTCTCCGCAGAGGAGGCACTGGCGTTACTGAACGCGAATCGCCTGCAGGAGCTGCTCTTCCACGACGAGTTGTACGGAGGTTCTGCGTCATTGTTCTCAGCGATGAAATTCGAGGAGGGTGTGGTCCGTTTCTACCCCACGTATAAGAAGCGCGACGACCGGGACGTGGCGGACTACTCGCGGGAGGGCTGGGCGGATGCGGAATACCACACCCGCTTCGAAACTCAGTGGTACAAAGGCGGGAATGTCAAGGAGCGTGTTCCGTCGTGGACGGATCGCGTGCTCAAGTGGTCGCTGCCTCCGCTGCGGACCTGCCTGCAGATCGACGAAGCCACGTACTCAGCTGCGCAGCCTAAAGTGAAGAATCTGCTGATGACGAGCGACCACTCCCCTGTGGGCTGCGGTTTGGTGCTGTGGAATCTGCGCAGCTCGGCCCACCTGCTTCCAAGGAAAAATCTAGGTTCAACGTATTAGATCTGTTGACTCGTCTGTGTTTTCCCCTCAAGAAACCAAAGATCGCGTCGATGCCGTATCGGCACAAAATATTGTCCGTTAATTTCACGATGTATGCCGTGCTTGCATTATTTGCGCTCTGCGTCCGTATCGCTTCCGGCAGCATACTGCTGTTTGGTCCGGTGCGCCCGAACACGCTGGCGTGCACCACCGACTACTACGGGATAGGAGCGGAGCCCCAGGTGCCCGAAAAGCAGCTCGAAAAGGTGAAAGACTTCCCCCAAGTGACGATCGCCCCCGTCATCGAGACGGCGTTTTACACCGGTTACGCCAACCAGCTCTCGGAATGCGTGATGCGTCTGCGCAAGGAATACCTCGAGCTGAACCAGGACCTGGTCTACCCGAGCGTGCTACACCGACTGAGCCTCTTCGTCGCTAAGGACTACGTGCGCGCGCACACGGCCATGGCTGACCTTCACATGCTGAAGATGCTGCACTTCTCGCAGCGGCTGCTGCTGGGTTACTCTAACAGCATCCTGACCGAGCCACCGCACCAAACGGTGGAGATTCGCGCCGAGAAGTACTGCAACGCCTGCGTGTACGTCGATGTATCCGAGAAGTTGGGGCGCTACCGCACCAAGCGCGCCTTGAAGCTCTCGGCGGAGGTGAAGCGCCTGGTGGCAAACATCAACAACATCCCGTCCGTGAAGGTCACTGGAAAGATAAGCCTGTTGGTCGACGCCTTCTGCGCCCCTTCGCTGGTGCTAATCGCAGGAGGACCTATTGTTTTGTTTGGGTTCCACTTATTGTTTTAATAGGTGGCACCGTTAAGCCGCGCGAAAATTGCGACGCTAGCATAATATACGAATATAACTAACCAGCAGATATAATATAAAGTCTGAATAACAATTTATAACGTTGTTGTGCTAGCGCATATTCGGGGGTATGTGGCGGAAGGTGCCATGCGTGGTATGGCGCCATCGTGGGTAATCGTATGCTGTTTTGGGCCCTTTGCAGCTTTAAGTGGGTATAACCGCGCAGTTCATCACCCTGCGCTATATTACATGGGAAGGAGTACCTGAGAAACCGAAACATGCCGCTGATCCAATAATGGAAAAGGCGGTGCCAGATCTTTCCACTCGGCGAAAAACTTTTCCGCGTTAGAAAAACATGTATTCTACGATCCAACGCATCATTTACACGCATGAGTTTAATTACACATGAGTTTGTATCTATTTTTCGATTTGTATTTTATTTGCTGCGGCATCGGTCAGCTGAATTTTTTAGACGTCACTTGTGGCCGATCGGCTTTTGAACCTGCATACCGTTCCTTCAACTCAATATCAAATGAGGGTGCCTACTTCGGCTTGCCTGGTTGTTTGCAGCCTGGTGGCTGGCGTGCGGATGGTCTCTGGAGGGCAATACGCCTTCACCCTGCCGATGTACGTGAAGGGCTTTTGGGGTTATGACAGGTACACTGGCGCCAGTACCAACCACGAATACCTGTCTTACTTCGACGTGGACGTGAATAACATGATGACCAACGCGAACAAGGTGGTCGAAGACAACTTTCTGGAGGTGATAAACGCAAGCTCGTTCAATCAGGTGTCACACGATGCCGCGCTGAACAACGAAGGCTCCAAGATGATAAACAAGATGTGGGCGCGCGACGTCATCAACGAGATCCACAGCTACAAGATGCAATACATCCACCAGCGTTACAGGAGCGCAGCGCAACAGCTGCTCAAGGTGCCGGTGGGCAACCCGGCCTACCAGGACATCGGGTTTGACGAGCCTCTGGACAAGATGGTGATTTACTACTGGGCGTACCAGCTGAAGCAGGCGTACGACGACCTCATGCTAAACGCTAGCAAGATGCATACTAAGTGGGGGGCGATAAAGAACAGCATAAACACCACCATGCCGGAGTCGGAGCCTAGTTAACAAATCGCTTTAAAAATGTTTGAACAAATGGTTTCGTTCACGCCTTCGGTGGGAATGTCTCTATTATTGACGAAACGAGGTAGCACGCCTCGTAGAACGCGTTGACCTTGACTCTGAGTGTCCGTGAATTGATCGCTTGTATGGCCCTGTGCATATTGTTCGGCATGTTTGGTGGCCACTTACACGCTGAGTGTGTTGCCCTGGCCCGTGTAAACTACAGTAGCCTTGCCCTCTTCTGTGCCCGACTCCGTTTGCAGCACCTTGAGCGCTAGTTCACAGAATCGCTCGGAGGGAAAGGTGACCCGAGTGGAGCTGCACGCACATTAGTACGACACTCCGCCCGTATATACACACACAAAGACGTTTCAGCACCGTGTCTAGGTTACGGCGGACGGCCGATCTAGCGACGCCGGCGCTCACGCGACTGGCTACGGCGAGGCATACTTACTAAACGCACGGTAGACTCGATTCGTCGGAAGTCATGGTCTAGATTTACTGGTCCTTACGCGGGCTCCGTGCAATGGTGTTTCCTATTTTTGGGGACCTGGTCTGGATTCCATCGCCCGGATACGTTGCTGCGCGGCTTGAGTTGGTGTGTGTTGGTGGTTACCGTTTGTACTTTTGCGCGTATATGTATCCGAGCGGAGCCACGACATTCACCAGGATAATTCTGATCGCGTCTGAAGCCTTGTGACCATCAGCTTACCCGAGTATATAGACTGGTACCAGCGCTGGGTGGCAGGCGTATAGACAGCTGCAGGTGGCCAACACAACTGCTGCGGTAGACCCGTATATCACAGGCACGCTCTTGCTTTCCTGCCCGCATATGTGCTCCACTAAGCATTTCATACCATGAGGAACCGCTGCAGAAGCGGCAGAACGGAGAAGGTTCTGCGCCGTGTCACATCGGTTTGGCTGTGACCTACACCACGTATAGTTGCATGTATGCGATCGCCTGCACCCCGTTGCTCACTGTTTCTGCCGCACTAACCTTCTGCGGGCATCCGAATCGCGACGAGACGAGAATGGCCACCAGAATAAGGCAGTTCATGGGCAGCGCATCCACGTCCCTGACGTAATCTTCCTCGTGTCCCCTGCAAATCCGTGATATGGCCGTTGCGTCGTAACCCACACCAAATCATAGTCCCGCGTTATTATGTTTACGATGGATATCACTGAGATGTTTAAGACGCTGCTTTTCGCAACCCACTGATTGCTAGCACGTATACCGTGTCGTAGCTGAACGATGACGTCAGCGTCTGGAAAACCGGTTGCAAAAGCTGTACAAAATTTCTTCGACGGCCTGCTCCCGTACCTGCAGCGCCAACTGCACAACGAAGGCGAATATGACGTGTCGGAACCGGTCTGATTGCATTATGTCGGGGGATGCGTGCCACTCACCTATCTTGGTCCTGCTTGCCGCGTACATGAGCGCGCAGAACAGCAGGTTCACCAGCATCGCAGCGACCTCCACGTATCTGTGCACTGTGTCGTGGTAGCGCGCACCACCCACTGTAACGGTATGGCGTCGTCCTTGACCAGCATGAACATGTGTCCCATGATCAGCATGGTGCTGCAGTGCTGCGTGAGCATCATGGTCTTGGGGCAGACATCCTTGAGCGTGTAGTTGTTGCAGACGTTTTCGCTGAGCCCGCGCAGGAAGTCATCGCTGACGTAGTTGGCGGGGTACGGCTGCCGCTTATACGTGATGCGCTTCCAGCGCGGCCTGGGCTCCATGCTAGCGGTACCTCAGGCTGATCCGTTCGCCCATGCGCTTCCGCCTCTTCTTGATTGCGAGCTTAGTCCTCTTGTTCCTGCAGCTGTAAACAACCCGCGCCACGTCCGCGTAGCACGTCGGCGATAGGCTGGGCAGCTGGTACGTCGTTTCACCGTTCGGCGCACCGACTATTGAGATACGGTCAAACAGGCTGTTACGCCAGACACGCGTCCAGACGGGACTTCCGATCAAGTATGCTGTGTCGCTTCTATACGATCCTTTGCTAAAGACAAGATTCGGCCTTTCGGCAGCCTTCACCGCGCCGGTCACGGCCGCTCTCCGCCCAGCCGAATACGCCGCCAGGAGCACACACCGCTGCGCCGATGAAGCCTTTAAGAGGGAAATCATAGTTCACATCATCGGTGTGTGATCGGCAGCGACTGATCGGCGTCTCCCTCGGGCTCCGCGCGGTGACGCAGTTGCGATGTGCACAAGTGTCACTACTTAGTTAGAATTTGATGTTACGGTGGTGTTTGCGAGGCTTGTCGCTTGTCTCCTGCTCGTAAGAGGGCGCGCCTTCTATGGGCACGGCATCGTCGTCGTACGCGCCTTCCTGCGGCAACCATGAAGGCGATTCGGTCGCACATTTCGCGTACCTGTGAAACCCGTGGAACCCTGGAGCGTCTTTTCGGTATGACCTGTAGGAATCCGTCCGCGGAGCGCTGCATTCGCACGAACTCCTGGCTGTCGCTGGCCTCCACTGCGCGGTCCGGCCACCTGCGTCGGCCGTGTGTAACCTTGTAGGATTCCTTACCTGGGCAGCCCGTACCCCTTGCGTAGCATCCCGCGCTTCTGCAGGAACTGCACCTTCTTCACCGCCTTCTCCCTGGGCGAGGTTATGGCTTGACGTGCTGATGCTCACCTCAGGTAGAATCGCTTCATCGCCTTCTTGTTGACCGGTGAGAGTATATTACGCCTGGGCGGCAGTTTGAGCGCCTTCCTGCCCCCCTTCTTCAGTTTCCGGTTCCTGCATGCCCGTGTAAGCGGTTGAGCGTCACCGTCCCACCTTAGCGCAAGCTTGGCATCCCACTCGAGCTGCAGCTGTAGCACCCTGGCCACCCTAGCGCTCACGTTTCGGTACTCGATGCGATGTTCGGGCGTGTTGAGCCGCTGTATGTTCTTGAGCACCGGCAGGTGCTTCTTCGCGAAGAAGGTGTTGACCGTGCCTGCAGTCGCGTGAGAGCGTTGCCTGCAGTGCCGTACCGTTGTGCGCCACTCCGGCCGTTCTGTGTAGGTAATCGGTGACGTTCCTTGGGAAGTCGAACGATATGACGTGATCAACGTGGCAGCTGAGGGCGCCCCTGCTAGCGACGTTGGTGGCCACGAGGATGTTGCTTTGCGTCCCGAATTCCTTGACGCTCTTGCTGCGCTGCTCGTACCCCATCTCCCCGTGCAGCGACGCGGCGTTGTACCCCCGTTCCCTGAGCGCGTGCTCCAGGAACTTGCAGCACTTGACGGTGTTGCAGTAGACCACGGTCTGGCGGCCGTCGCGCCGCGCCCTGATGTCGAGCTCCTCCAGGGTTTCGATGAGTCGGTCCAGGGGGTCGCTTTGCGCAATCGCCGTGAAGACCTGTTGCACGTTCTTGGCCACCGTGTGGCTCCCCGGGTGCGCTATTGTGACCCGCGCCAACCCGTCCGCATCGCCATCCAGGTGCGCGTGCAGTATGTGGTTCATCAAAGCGTCCGTCTTCGTTGCCGTGACGCATAGCGTGCGAAGCTCGGTTGAATGTATCATGTTTAGCACCTCGTTGAGCTGTTCCAGGTAGAACCCCTCGCAGAGTATGTCCGCCTCCTCCATCACCAGAAAGCGCAGGTACCTTATGTCGATGCGCGCGTCCTCGAACACGCCGTGTATGACCCGCAGCAGCATCTCCGGCGTGGACACTATAAGGTCCACGTTGTCACTTTGCTTCTTGCGCCCGGTTGCTGCGTGCCCGGCCGTGAAGGACGACTGCTTTTTGTAGCCCAAGCCGCCTGCAAAGAGCCTCGCCCTGAGGTTCATCTGGCAGCACGTTTCGAATATCTTCGACCCGATTTCCCTGCTTGGCACCAGCACTATGGCCAAGGGCACCATCAATGAGTCCCAGTCGAACTTGGGCAGTCCGCGTATCTTGGGCACGTCTGGCTTGGCTGGGGACCTACACGGTTTCAGTGACCTGTTAAGTATGGTTTTGTTGCGATATTCGTCCCTCTGCGGCCCCGTTTCATCCGATCCGTATCGCTCCACGTTGACGAGGTCGGCGAGTGCCAGGAGGTAGGTAGAGGTCTTACCCGTTTTCGCGCCCCCCACCATCAACGCAACATTGCCATACGCGCTCCCCACCACGTCGCCGTGGATGCGCGAATTCCGCGAATACTGCCTAACGGACCCGTCTGAGCACTTAACCGCCCCTTGGACCCACATGATTACCCGTTTCTGGAACTCGTCAAGCTCTGCCATCTTGAGTTTGCGCTGCATGTGCCTCGTTTCTTCCGAACGAAATATACGCGCCGACTCGTCGGCGGTGTGGGTCGCCGCATTAGCCGGTCTTGCTGCGGATGCGTACCCCCGTCGGCATACAACCAGACCGGGCACACCTTGTTCCAACGCCCGCCTCGCACCCGTCACCGCAGCACGGCGTGGCGTATTCGAACGCATTGGCTGACATTGCGCACTTTCATGTGATGCCGTGCCGTTGTACGCTGTTTTTTCGCGGAGTCTGGCACGCATAGTCGAGCACCGCCATGCAACGTCACTGCGGGCCGCCGACCGCTGCAACGCTCTACCCTCCACATTGCACGCCGCCAGCCTATTACCACGTTCCAGCAACTTGACACCCCCACTCCACCGCGCATAGCGTTTGACAACGCCTAATACGCAAGCCAAAGAGCTCGCAACCTCCAACGGAGCCATGGCAACTCAACAGACAGGCGACAACGACCCAAATAGGTTTCACCGACGACAAAGCTTCCCTGATCCGTACGCATACGGCCTTACGCGATCCCGCTACACAAATCCAGCGCTAGCGCGACAACGCCCTGCCAGGGCGCTGTGCGTCACCTTCGGAGCATCGCCTGGCGCCGTAGACAGGCCTAAGTGATGCGCTATATACAGCATTGTGACGCTACAGGTGTAACCTATAAAGCTGCGTTTGTTCAGTTGTCTAGTTCCGGCTTACCATGAGGCTGGAAGGCCGTCTATGGGACCGGGTGACGCCGCCCCTGGGCAGCGAGGCGCCAATCCGCGCCGTAGCACGTGATATTAGAGTTAGTTTTAATCTGCTGAGCGGTTTAAATCCGCTGCTGGGTAATAGGCTGGGCGCCAACACGACAGCGTATACAGCGCGAAGGTCCCCTGAGTCGCCGAAGTATGAGTGAGAAGCGCTACAGATCTTTCATGCAGATTTTAAATATCACTTGCTGTTTTTGGGTTGTATTTTCTAAGCGCGACACAAAATACGTAATCCTTACGCCGATGTAGCGCGCCCTAAGTGTGGTGATGTGTTAACATGTCGAGCGGTGGTTTTCCGCAGTAGCAGATCCGACTCACCGATCGCGTACGCGATGTGAGTTTGGGCGTCATTTTGATAAGTCAGGATTCGCCATCGGCGGCACTAATTGCCGTTCCATCTGATATCGTCCCGTGAGACCCATGGATGGTAAGGTGTTAGTTGCGCAAGAGGTCGTGGATTGGAGCTAGAGCGCTTCCACGCCGGAATCCTGCATGAGTGCTTTGATCGCAGCGCTTTTGCTGCATCTCGTTGTTGCGATGGCGTTACCTGCGCCCGCGCGCTACGGTTACGTGATCAGGGAGTACTCCGGGTGGTACCAGGTTTCCTTCAAGGGCGACGATGGCTGCAGGTACGCCCACGCGCCTGAGTCCACGTCGCTGTGGATCGAGCGTCCAAGCGCCGCGGTGACAGAGTCTGCGGATCCCCTGACGGACGAGTCTCCGGTGTCGGAGTGCAGCGCCGATGCCATTTTGGGCATCATCAACATCAACGGTTCGCTGTACCTGAACACTGTGGTGCGGTCTGAGCCGGTTGCCAATGTGTCGTTTGACCAGGCGACAGCGGTCGACTGCCGGTCGTCGCCGATCTTCAGCGTCAAGACTGTGCACATGTTCCCCATCGACGTGCCGCGTGACAATGGCGGCATGCCGATCGGCCGTTACGACGACCCGGTGCTGCTGGGCGACGATACTGTGGACTGGCAGAAGGCGCAGTTTGACAACTCCAAGAACGGCAACCCGGCGTCGCGCGACCCGGGTTGTGTTTACCCCGTGATCGACATCAACGCGGGGATCATCGGGGACCTCAACCGGCTGCTGACGACCGGGCACTACTACTCGCGCGCCGCCGACCTGACGCACTCGCTGCAGCGCCAGTGGGAGCGGGACATGCTCCCCCTGCGTCCGAGGAGGTTCCCTGCTGAGTTTTCCGGGAGGCTCGCGTCGTCTCCCAACGGCCTGTACGACGGCTTCCCCGACGCGGACGAGCAGTCGAAGACGCTGTACGAGCTGGCCGACCCGATGTTCAACTGGAGCCAGGGCATGGCTCACAACATCCCCCCTCACTGGCTCACGGTGCTGATGCAGGGTTACGTGGGCTACTGCCAACAGAGCTGGCACGGCAAGCGCGTGGAGGTGCTGCTTATCGGTCGCCGCAGCGTGTACCGCGCGGGCACGCGTCTGAACGCGCGCGGCATTGACAGCGAGGGCCACGTGGGCAACTTCGTGGAGAGCGAGACCAGGCTGCGTGTGGACGGCGGCCCGTGGAAGAGTTTCGTGCAGTGCCGCGGCTCCGTGCCCGTGTTTTGGGGCCAGCGCAACATCTTCACGCCGGCCTACTTCACGCGGCCTATAAACGAGAGCGAGCAGGCGTTTTTGCTGCACCACAAGGACCTCAGGGACCTGTACGGTGACAACGTGTTCATCTGGATTTTGTCGCTGCTCGACGTGAAGGCCAGCGAGATCTTTTTGGTGCAGGCGTTGGAGCACCTGATGCAGACGTTCAGCAGCATGCCCATCCAGCTCATCAAGTACAACTACAACGAGAAGGTGAAGAAGAGCGCCGTGGTGCCGGAGCTGCTGGCGTTTGTGAACACGAAGCTGATGGGCAAGCTGCGTAGCATGGGCTACTTCGACGGCTCCATCATGTCTGTGAAGGACGACGTGGCCGTGAGCAAGGGCGTGGTCGAGCACACGCAGCGCGGCGTGTTCCGCGTCAACTGCCTGGACTGCCTCGACCGCACGAACGCCATGCAGCTGATGGTGGCGTGGGTGTGGCTGGCCGACATGCTCGACCCGCACGGGCTGACCAACATGTACGAATACACCGAGGACGGCGATAACGACTTCAGCGGCTCGCTGCGCCAGTTCCGCGACATGTGGTGCTCGCACGGCGACGCCATCAGCCTGATCCACGCGGGCACTGAGTCGATTTACTCGCAGCACATCCGCGAGGGCCGCCAGTCTTACGGGGCGTTCTTCCACTACACGAAGACGATGGTCACCCGGGCGTGCAGCATCGTGTTCTCCGACGAGGCGCGGCAGGCGTGCCTGAACCTGATCCTGAACAACGCCGGCGGTTCCAAGGACTCGCCCAGAGCGGTTGATACCGAAATAACCGTGCCCGAGCCGCAGCCGTCGCAGCCGGCAAGCCTCGGCAACCTGGTGATCTGGTGCGGCACGTGGAACATGAACGGCGCCGCGTTGTCGAACCAGGACAACATCCACGATTGGATGGCGTCCGGCGCGGAGAATGGCGCCGAGGTGTTTGTGTTTTTCCTCCAGGAGTTTGTGGAGCTGTCCGTGCTGAACGTGCTGAGCGGCCGTACCGAGGAGAACAAGGAGATGCTGTTCAACGGCAAGATCCTGCGCGCCCTCGGGGAGCTCTACCGGGGCCGCGGCGTGAAATTCGTGCACCTGAAGTCGTGCTCCATGGTCGGGCTGTACATGACCGTGTTCGTGAGCTACCGTCTGGCCCCGTCGGTGAAGAACATCGAGACGACTGCGGTGAAGACCGGGTTCAGCGGCAGCGTCGGCAACAAGGGCGCCGTCGGCATGCGGTTCTCCATCGGCGGCCACCAGGTGACGTTGGTGGACGTGCACATAAACTCCGGGAAGCTCCCCACCCGCGTGCGCATCCAGGAGCTGGACGGCGTGATGCGGAACGTGTTCCACGAGCACGCGCCCCGGGTGCTGTTCGACTCCGACCTGTTCATTTTCGCCGGCGACTTTAATTTCCAGGTCGTGGTCGACGACCGGTACACCACTGCGGACATCTTCCGTCACATTTACGGCGGCGGCCTGGACCAGCTGCTGCGTTACGACGAGTTCGTGTCCGACGTGAAGAACCAGCTGCCGTTCGTGAGCCGCCTCCAGGAGGCGCCCATAAACTTCGACCCCACGTACAAGTTCAAGAAGGGCACCGACTTCTACGACGCGAAGCGCACTCCCGCGTGGTGCGATCGCATTTTGTACGGCGGCGCGGGCCTGCCGACCCGCGACCAGCGGGTGCACTGCCTGTTGTACCGCCGCCACAACCTGATGATCTCCAGCGACCACAAGGCGGTCTCCGCGCTGTTCGTGCTTGAGGCGCAGAAGGCCCCGGAGCCCGAGGAGGACTCGCCGCTGATCGACCTGTGAGCGCCGCGTGCGGCGCGAGACCGCCCTCCGACCATCACCGTGCTTGCCTGGCAAAAAAGCTGGGCGCATTCCGATTCCGCGCACTACCGCGCGCGATGCAGTTACACAAACGGCTAACATTAAAGTTTGTTTCGAGATTATGTTTTTGCACGTTGATTGGTTAGGGCGTCATGTCATGTTGGTCCTGCTGGAACGGCGTCGCGCCACTTCGCTTCAGTGGTAGTGGTCGAACACGCCCTTGTTTGAGAACAGCGCCTGAGCACTATGCACTGCTTGTCAAAGTGAACTAACGTTGACAACTTCCTTGAGGTGCCATATGTCGACGGTGCTGCATACCTCCCTGAT
Organism: Babesia bigemina; assembly: GCF_000981445.1. Lineage (NCBI taxonomy): Eukaryota > Apicomplexa > Aconoidasida > Piroplasmida > Babesiidae > Babesia > Babesia bigemina. Next base: position 2,172,353 of record NC_027216.1, on the reverse strand, counting down.
CGAGTGCATGGCGAGCTGCGGGATCCCCACGTCGACCACGGGCACGCAGAGCCTGCTGGAGAGGAACGGCCCCACCGTGGAGCCGCAGGGGCTGTCGTTCTGCACCCTGAAATCCTGCACGGGGACGTCGCATGAGCGCGCGGTCTCGATGATGACGGCCGCCGCCCTGAGTTCCGTGGCGTAGCGCCCGTTGACGTTGCGCTTCATGACGAGCCCCTCGTGGAAGTGCGGCTGGTGCGTGTCCGAGTGCCGCTCTGGGTAGTTGGGGTGGATGGCGTGCGACATGTCCACGTTGAGGATGAGCGCGCGGTCCTTGGTCTTGCCCAACGACGCCCCCAGGGAGGCGTACACCTTGTCGATCCATTCGACCGTGACCTGCGAGTCGGCACCCGACGACATCTGCGACCCCATCTCCTCGTAGTTGTACAACATGATGCAGGTGACGAACTCCGACTCCTCAGCCTCTGCACCCATGTGACGCGCAACGCCGCGTGCTCGCAGCACCCACCTTTTCCGTTGACGAAGTCGATGAACCCTCCCATGGCGCCGAAGCAGGACGCCAGGTTGTCCAGCCTCGCGCACGACAGGAACTCCTCGTAGAGCCCGGATAGGGCGGACTTGGCGTTGTCCATGAGGCACAGGTCCATGTCGACAATGTCCTCCTCCTTGACCCCGATTTCCCTGCGAACGCGCATGAGCCCAAACACGCTTTAGAACCCACTTAGCGACGTACGCCAAGATCGGCTTTGAGCTCTTGGAGTTGAGCTTGTGCACCGCCTCTGTAGACACGATGCCCCTGAGGTGCTTCTCCTGAGGGCGGCATCGGTGGAGTCGGCAGCGGCAACGTACCCTGTTGAGCTTCAGCACCTCCCGTTCCGCCGAGTGCTGGAGGTGTACCGACAGGTTCGGCACGACTATGAGCGGCTTGGCGATGCGGACCAGCTTCTCCTCGAGCAGGCCTAAGGGGTATAGGCGCGCCTCAGGCAGCGGCAACTAACCGTTCTTGCGCACGATAACGCGTCCTGCCAGCCCGAGATCGCGATCCAGCCACGTGTGCCAGAGGCCGGAGGTGTAGGTGAGCGACACGGCCTGAGTTCGTTCGGTGGAAGGAGGCGCTGTCTCACCTGGTTGAACGCATGCGCCGTGCTCTCACATTTGTACTCCAGCTTGAGCGCAGGGGAGTCGGTGTGCCCCGCCGTGATCAGCAAGCCTCCCTTCTCGGCGTTGAACTTCTTGCCTGCGCGAATTGGCCGTTGGGAGCGTTGCGACATACCGACGTGGAACGCCATCATCGTGGCGTTGGCGTCCGCCACGTAGTAGGTGTTGCCTTTCTCCAGGACCCATGGCGCGCTGTTCACACATTAATATTTCCGTCGCGTAGGAACCCACAACTGGTCGAGTCGCTGCGCGGAGGGGTGGTTGTCTTTCAGGTACTTCTCCAGCTCGACCACGGAGTGTGCGGGAGAGCCGGTGTTGTCTAGGTACGGCATAAAGCCGCGCACGAATCGTTGAGCAGCGCTGAGCGTGGTTGCCTTGAGAGCCATCTTGATGTGATTTATGTTTTGTGTAGGTGGTGGTGATCGGCCCTAGCTGGCTGCCCACCTGCGAGTCAACGGCGCGGCACGTCACTAGCATATATTTCTTCCACGCATTTCCTGACACCTGAGTGGAAATCAGACCCGTGGCCGTCATTGTTCCGAGGATGACGGCTGCCGCTGAAGAGCAGGGCCGCGCCAGGCCTCAGCGCAGTAGGTTCGCTGTGCGCCGCGCTTGACATGATCGCAGACTGGATCCTGCAGGCGCTCTTCCAAGTCTTAACAATCCACATCATTATGAGCATCTTCGGCGGCAAGCAGCGCAACGCGGTCGACCCGGTCACCGGCAAGCCTGCGCCGGCGTTGAAGAACTACCTGGCCGCCGGCGAGCTCTACGTGGGTTCCATTTGGTCGCTAAATAACGGTTTCGCAGGATGTGTTCGTATACGCGAGCCCGGAACCGTACCTCGGCGTGGATTCCTTGGAGAGCAACGCGCAGCTTGTCTATTCTGCTGAAAACCGGGCGTACGCGCACAAATTCAACCGCGCCTACGAGGTCGTGGAGGCCACTGTGTCGGCACCATCCAACTTCTTCGACAGCGAGGACAGTGTGTTGCACGCGATTGTCTTTTTGGTCCCGCACCGGTCGTACGCGACCCGCGGCTCGGCGCTCCACCTGTCCACGTTCAAGGAGGGCTTCGACGGGCACGTGATCGTGAAGTCGATTCCGCTGACGATGATGCGCCCCGTGAAGCGCAGCAAGGAGGTGAGCCTGGTCGGCGGCGACGCGGAGTCTGCGCCTGAGGAGGACGAGGGTGAGGATCTGCGGAAGCACTGGGTTCCTCGCCTCGACGTGAACCTGGTGTACGAGACTGCGCCTTGCATCCAGCGTCCGGGCGACGTGTACTTCGATAAGTACGACAAGCACCCGGCGGAGGGCGTGTACGACCCCCTGATGTACCTATCGCAGTTCTGGGTGCTGGAGGAGCACTACCAGTGCGTCAGCCCCGAGATGGCCGGCGCGCCCCTGGAGCTGAAGGTCCACTTCTCCACTTGCAACTCGATGTACTACATCATGACGACGCAGTTCAAGGCGAACGCTGAGACCGGCGGGATCCTGGGCCACCAGTCCGTGAAGGAGTTCGAGATGTTCAAGCGCACGCTGATGACGACCAACATCTACATGCTGATCTTCTCTGGCGCGTTCATCTTGCTGCACAGCGTGTTTTCGTTCTTCGCGCTGAAGAACGACATCCAGTTCTGGCACAAGAACGACTCCATGGAGGGCCTGTCGGCGTTGTCGGTGCTCATCAGCTTCGTGTGCGACGTGATCATCGCGCTGTACGTGTTCGACAGCGAGAACGTGTCGTGGCTGATATTGTTCGAGATGGGCGTGGGCGTGGCCGCCTCTGCGTGGAAGGTTTCGAAGGCCATCAAGTTCAAGTTCAAGCGCCAGTTCCCGTTCGTCGAGCTGGGCAATGCCAACGTTAGTGTCGCGTTGTTTCTGTTTTTAACGCTGTGCAGAACTATGTGGAGTCGAACACCAAGAAGTACGATGAGCAGGCCATCAAGTACATGAGCATGGTGATGATCCCTTGCGTGGTGGCGTACGCCATCTACTCGTTGTTCTACGAGAAGTACAAGTCGTGGTACTCATACTTCATTTCTGTTGCGGCGGGCTCCGTGTACACCTTCGGTTTCATCATGATGACCCCGCAAATCTACATCAACTACAAGCTGAAGTCGGTGGACCACCTTCCGTGGCGCGCTCTGATCTACAAGTCGCTCAACACCTTCGTGGACGACGTGGCGTCGTTTTTGATTGAGATGCCGTGGATGCACCGTCTGTCGTGCTTCCGTGACGACATAATTTTCTTCTGCTACCTGTACCAGCGCTGGGCCTATCGCGTGGACCCCTCTCGCCCGAGCGCCTGGAACCACCCCGAGCAGGAGCCCCAGGAAGTGGCCGAAGGCGCGGCCGCCGAGACCAGCATCGAGAACGAGCCCGCCAACGCCGATGAGGACGAATCCGCGCCCACGAGGCGCCGCTGAGCTCCCTCCCACGTGACGTCGCCTCGGCTGCGCCGTTGTTACGGCGGCAACGGGAGCCCGCTATCACAATGCTGGGCCCCCAGCATTCAATTTACAGGCCGTTTTGCGTGCTAAAAAGTGGTTAGTGATTGTTTTCTAAGGACGATTTGCGCACGCTCCACTCTGGCGCTTTCTATACGTGCCCTGCCAGATATTATGTTTCATCCCGTCATCTCGTCGGCCGGTATGCTCTTGTAGTACTCCCTGTTTATGGTGGCGCCCTTCGAGAGCACGGTGGTGTCGCCGAGCATCCAGAACCGGAGCAGCTCCTCCTTGCACGGGTACACCGAGTTGCCCATGTCGTTCGCGGGCCTGTAGGTGTCATCCGGCGGCGCGTACACGAACTCCGGCCCCATGTTGAGCGTGCAGCACCCGCCCATGAACGTCGAGACCCCCGGGTGGTACTCCACGCAGTAGAGCTTGGTGATGACAGTCTTGCGCCACACCCCGTTGACGGAGAACCTCAGCTCCGCTCCGGCGTTCGGCACCATCGCTGCGTTCATGGCCTCGGGGTTGGTGACGTCGCAGAGCAGCGCCTTGCGGACGAACGGCCACATGGCGGCGATGCCCCTGGGGTCGGCCAGCGACGCCGTCGGCGTGTTGAGCTTGATGGCGCATCCCACGACATCTCCGACTTTGAGGTCGAACCCCTGGTCATCGGAGTCGCTGACGTCGCGCCCGTCATACATGATATGCCCTCCGTTCTGCAGATGGTTAGCCGCCCTGTGTCCCTTCACCCACCTGGCTGATGGCGCACCCAAAGGCGTTGACGCCTATAGGGCTGTCGAACCTCGAGAGTCGCGTGCCGAAACCGATGCGCACACACGGCTTCAATGCGTCCTTGAGCTGCGGTGTGCTCTCAAGGAGCGCCCCTACGGTGCCGACCGAGTCCCACCCTCGCAGCCTGAACTCGTGCCACTCGGGGTTTGGCTCCTGGATTTTGCACTCGAAGTACCAATTCCCGGTGGTGGCGCAGCCTCTGCTGAGCGCCGTGCACCACATGGTGGACCCGGTGTACGTCAGCCTGTCCTCCGACAGGCGTGCTGGCAACTCGCTCTCACAGTACCTGCGGAAAGTGAAGCTCCAGCGATGCGGCTCCTACCTGATATCGAACGAGTTGTACTCCAGGTCTGGCATCCATATTATTTTCAGCCGCTTCGCCTCGCTGGCGAGGTCGACAAGCTTGCGTCCCCTTTCCATCGCGCCTGGGTCAAGGGTCTACGTCCTCTTGTGCGCCGCTGCAGAACGACTACGCCGTAGCGGTATGCCGGGGGAGACACTGAGTGCTCCAGCGCAGGATCGAGTTTGAAGTGGCTCAAAAGCTGATTAATGCAGCACGCCGCGTCAAATTGTGGCCGTGCTCGTATGCTGACGCGACCACAACAGCAACAAGGAGGTGAAGCTTCGAGATAGACAGGCTCGTCCCTGCCCTACGTTCGACGCTCTCCCCCCAATACACGGCCCAGAATGTACCTCCTGGGCAGACAAGAGTCGATACTGGCGCGCTTCGACTAGAGAATCTCTCTCCCTAGTCCGTCGCAGAAACTCGTGGCGTAGTTTTTGCGATTCCGCAGGCGGCGTTCATCCACCAATCTGGACCAACGGCACTCCCCGCGCGTCTACGGGTTGCTGCACGAGCCTCGGAGCCTCTTGAAAACCGATGTGCCCTGTCGTACCGATCTCGTCGCACATTTAGCGGATGACGATCATCCACTAGACAGACTGCACTTTATCAGTGACATTTGAGTGTAAATTCTTGTACGAACCCGCCGGTACAGCCGCGGCGTGCCGAGTGGTGTGGGCCATGCTCGCCCGGTCGTGCCGGTGTGTCGCGTTTTCCCTGTTAATGGGGGCGTCCGATGCCGCCGATTCCGGCATGTCTGCGCCCGCAAAGCGTGTTTTAGCATCGCCCTGCGTCGAGGTGTGAGGGGAGCTCATGACCGCGTAGCTGGTAGAGGTGTGCTGCGCAGGCTGCCGTAGCGACACAGCACCCGGTCTCCCGGCTCCGACACACGCGATAAAGTTCGCCACCGGATTTGCTGACCCAATCGCGCCGTCCGCGGGCAGTTTAATTCTAGTTCCGGAGTTCCGCGAGGAGCTTTCTCCTGTTTTTGTTTCCCCTGTATTTTGACATTATTGAGTCTTCGGCCCACCGTTGAACCTGAGTCTGCGCTCGGCATTCGAGTTTCGGAGGCTCACGGCTGGGTTGAGGCCAGCTGCAGTGCGCACCGGCGCCGAAACCGTTTGTTGCCCTTTGATGTGACTGTGCCGCGTTGCGATGTACGCAAACCACGACGAGGCGCAGAAATGCATCACCATCGCAAAGAACGCCCTTGTTAAGGGTGATGTGGAGAAGGTACGTGGCCGCGTGTCGGCGTTGACTCTGTTGCAGGCGGTGAAGTTCCTGCTGAAGGCGGAGTCCATGTACCCGACCGATGAGGCTAAGGCCCTGCTTGCAGCGTGCCGCGCCAAGGCGGCGAGCGGCAGCACAGCGGAAGCATCCCAACCGAGCAGCAGCTCCAGCAGGAGCGCGCGTAGCGGCAGGGCTGCGAGCAGCGCGTCGGACGACCGCGCTGCCGCCGACGGGGCGCGATCGACTGCCAAGGCGGCCGCTCTGAATCGCGAGTGCCTGCAGATCCTGAACAGCAAGAGCTACTACGACGTGCTCGGAGTGCCGCATAACGCCAGCACGGACGACATAAAGCGCGCTTACAAGAAGCTGGCGCTGAAGTTTCACCCTGACAAGAACCCTGCCAAGCGTGCGGGCGAGGCCTTCAACAAGATCTCCGACGCCTTCCAGTGCCTGAGCGACCCCGATAAGCGTAACTACTACGACCGTGTGGGCAGCGACCCCGGAGCCGCGCCCGAGAAGGCGTACCGCGCTCGGCCGCAGGACATCTTCATGACCCCGGACGTGCTCTTCGAGGCGTTTTTCGGGATGCACCCGAGCCGCCGCGCACACTACCATCGCAACGCTTACGAGCACCACTACGCTCAGCACGCGTCCAGTAGCTCCTCCTCCCACCACTCGGGCTACCACTCGACGTCGCGGCAGTCGGCTTCTTCGTCGTCCCACTCCGGTGGGCAGGCGCAAGGGTGAGTCAAACAGGCGTCCTCACACATGTTGCGCAGCGCTGCACCAACGGCTGGAAGGATCCCCTTGGCGTTTTGGTTTCCGTTCGTGGGCCTGCTCATATTCGCGTTCATGGGGGTGTTCTTCGGCGGCGAGCCGCCGCAGTACCAGTTCTCCAACAGCGCGCGCTACAGCCGCATGCTGTCCACTCAGCTGAACGGCGTGGTGTACTACGTGGACCCGCGCGTCTTCGAGCGCCGGTACCCGCCCAACTCGGTGGACCGCGTGCGCCTGGAGTACGAGGTCGACTACCACTACTTCGACAACAAGTGCGCGCGTGAGAAGGCGGAGAACGAGCGCAAGGCCTACGACTACATATCGCGCCTGCAGGTGCCTCCGAAGGACCTGAACGACACGCCCGCCAGCTGCAGGACGCGCGAGTCGCTGCACGCAACGTATTCCGATTACCTGCGCCGGCGTACTGCGCCCCGCTAGTGGGCGGTGCCGTTGCCGCCCGACGGCGCCAGGCTGATGGAGGCGCGGCCTATGTGACCATAACTGCAATTTTAATTTACGTGTGTTCAACTGCTGGGCATTGTAGATGTTGTGTGGCAGCGTGGTGGCTGGTCGGCGATGGGAACACAACTCATGGCGATTACTGCCCAGCTGTAACTAAATTGTTGATCCCCTGCTCAGCCGCGCGCGTGTTTCAACTTGGCGGCCTCGTACACCAGCGCGCTGCTGTTGAGCCCGGCGGCGACGAGGCTTGCGGCGGAGTACTTCACGCTGGTGCGCTTGACCCTCGGGGCAGCCGCCTTGCAGCGCGAGGCCTTGCTGCGGCTGAACTGGTCTTGCAGGCTCTTGAGCTCAAGTTGCATGAGTTGCAGCCGGACCTGGCTCTCGCTGCGGCGCGTGAGGGAGGCTGTGGCTCTGGACTTACTGGATGCACTTGATCATCGCCATGTAGAATTCGCGCGCGAACCCCTCGATGACCATGGTCCTCGTAGCCGACGAGGCAATGCTGCCGTCCTCGTTCCTCGGCTGGTAGAGCACGCGGCATTTGTTCCCGACCCAGTACCCGTCTATGAGCTCCCACATGCTGCGTGCCGTTTACACCACACGTGGTTCCTCCTGCGTACCTGATGACGACCTGTTTCCCCTTCTGCTCCGCGTTGTGCGCGTGCAGCACCAGGAAGTTGTTGGGGTCGGTGCCGTCGCAAACGAAGTACCACGTGCCGGAGAAGAGGTGCGGGTCCCAGAGGTTCCTTTTCACCCCTAGGCAGCCTGGTCGAGATGAGAAGTCGAACAGTGCGCCATGACTACATACCTTGTTTGCCCGTGCGCCATGCCTCTCGGTAGGTCATTTTGATGTCGGAGATGTTGGGGAGGGATTCTCCGCGCAGCTGCAGCCCCTTACTCCTGATTTCCTCTTCGCACATTGCCTGCCACTGATCATCGGCCTTTGCGGTCGCCCTGAGGCCGTATGGGCGTATCAAAGGTGCTCCTACCCGTTGCCTTGGGGCTGCCCTTCCGCGCGGTTATTCGTCGCTGCAGCGGCAGTGACATGGCCCGCAGCGGAGGCTGGGCCGTGCATTGTGCCAATCCACATCTTGAGCAGCCACCTACAAGTTGCGCAACTCGTATGGATAACGCCGCTGGGAGCGTTTGCGATTCAAAACGACCCTTGGTCGCGCCGCTCGGGGAGTGGCAGTCGATTTGCCAATATCTCCGCCGAAGCGACTACCGAGGCTAAATGTGTAAGGTGTGTATTATATAAATGTGCGATTCCGAGGCATATTTAGCGGCGGCAGCTGCTTTTCCGCTTCGCTGTTCCGACGATGGCCTTTGACGCCACGTCCCCGTTGGGTCGTTGCTGCGCCCTTTCGCATGCTCATCCACTTCTGTAGCACTCACAATAGCTACGGAATCGGTTCAACTATGGTCCACGACTCGCTGAGCTTTTTCAGGTAGTCCAGTTTGGCCTTGTCCGTCTTCAGGGCGTTCCACTCGTGGTAGGGTATGACGCACACCTTAAATCCCTGTGTCTCACATTTGGGCGTGTTTCGCGGCAGCGTACCTTCATCGACAAAGTGTCTATCTCGACCTGGGCGAACACCGTCAGCTGGCTGGACATGGCGTAGTAGCTGAACGGCCCTGCAGACGTTGTTGCCACGTGACTCCCATTCTCACCTGCGCACTTGATGACAACGCCGAGCTCCTTAATGTGGACGTCAGCGTGTATGTAGTCGAACCAGACGTTCCTCGCGTGGTTCACGTTCTGCGTCGCCAGCATCCTCGAGACCTCCATGCACCACCTTGACAGACGCCTCCGCACCTGCGTTGTGTTTGCAGGCGACTCCGTTACAGCTCACTAACATTTCGCAACTTGTACTGCTCCACCTTAGCAACTAGACCCTTCACGTCGCTGCAACATGCCTCCAGCAAGGCTGAGGCACCGTTAAGGTTTGGTGAGGGGCACCCACCCGGCTGCTTGGTCTTCAGGTGGTCCACGACGTACTTCAGTTTTATGGCTTTGTAGTTCTTCAACACGTCTTTCTGGTTGCACAGGAGCTTCAAACTCTTCTCCACCGTCTGCGCGTTGACGTGATCGGGGCGTTGCCTTGAGTGGCGCTCACCTGATGCAGTGGCATGTCCAGCATGCAGACCGCCGTGTAGAGGTACAACACCAGCGATTGCGCATCAACGGTTTCCGGGTTCTAAATAATAGATAAGTCGGCCTCTATTTGGTGTGATGGCCCTACCTCGTCAAGCATCGACTGGTATTTGAGAATCGATGCCTCGTACAAATTTTTTGCCGAGAAGTTGAGCTTGGCGAAGGAGTGGAACGTCAGCGTCAGCAGCTCCTGCGTCAGCTCATTTCTCTCCACAGCCGGTCGTAGTTTGTCCTTGAGCAGCCTCAGCAGCATGGGGTGCCGTATGTCCAGTTTCGCCAGGGCCGCCAGGACCAGCGCGGCCTGCAGAGGGGTCATCTGGTGGTGTCTGAGCGACACGGCCTTGAAGAGCATATTCCAAAACCTGCAAGAAATGTAACAATGGCACGATTGCTTTGGGCGCTGGCGATGCGGTGTTGTGTCACCGCCGACCTCACGCCGCAACGATGTGGACAGGCGGCTCACATACCTCTGGTGGTACACCTGGAAGAAGGAAAGCGCGTTTGCCGTCAGCGTGATATCCTGCATATTGGCGGTGTCCATTTTGATACATATCTGCGCCGTATTTAACGCTGGTAGTCACTGAAATGGGCGGTACCTCGTTGGTGGCCAGGTCGATGATGTCGTAGTTGGACAGCTCGAGGCGCTTCAGCGAGTTGAGTATCAGCGCCGCTCCTGCGCCGCCGTATCCACAAATGCAAGCTATGGGACCTACCACTACACGATAGTCCTGATATGTGCCTCACTATCAGCGGGTTGAGGATCTTCAGCAGCTGCTGGTCTCGGTACCTGGGCATCCATGTGGCCGACAACCGCCATGCGTACCTCACTTTGGCGAACGAGTACATGACGAGGCATATGTCAGCCGGCTGCATGGTGCCCGCCACTACTGAGAGGCGGTGCACGTATCGTTTCCAAAGGGCGTCGTTGAACACCCGCCCAGTAGCCGACCGGTATATGCTCTTGACCAGCCCCTTTATGCCATCATACTCGCCTGGATCAACGGGTGGCGGGTCACTTGCGATTTCCTTCTTGGAGTCGTCTATCACTTTCAGCGTATGTAGCGTTCCAGGCGCCGATGCAGCCACCTTGTTGATGGAGGAGGCCTCCATGCCGGATGTGGCCGGCGGCCGGTATAGCCGCTCAATCGACCGTACCATCTTCATGACCCTCTTACTCAGCCTGGGAGGCCGTTTGTGCGATTCCGCCTTCTGTTCAGGCTGCGATGGCGGCTCATCCTTGTTAGACGAGGTCGGAGCTGGCGTTTCACCGAGCGACCAGGGCCAGCTTATGGGCTCCTCCGCCTGGCAACTGCGGCCCATGGGCGCGCCCAGGCCCGTTCCTGCATTAACACATTGCGATATAGTGCCGTCATCGGCATGGACTTGCCGCTGCCTGGCAGCCAGCGTGGCGTTTCGACGCCCGGCTGCGCTCCGGCACGCTGAGCTGGAATCCACGGCATAACGCCAGGAAAGCCCACACCTCGGCACCAAAAGCCGCCTGGCGGCCACTGTAACCATAGTATACAATATTTATGATTACAGTTCTTTTTGAAAAATGGAAACGACGTGGCTTATTGCGTGGCCAGTGAATGTGTAACAGTGATGTCGTCGCGTCAGAACTCGGTTTTAAAATATTGACCATCGATTTTGAAAAATAACGTCATTCTCTGATTCAGGACCATTTGAAGGGGGCCTCGAGGTTCTTGTTGGCGAAGTCCCAGTTGACCAGATTCCACCAGCCTGCGGCGATTGTGACGCAGTTCTTTCCGACCTACTGTTGATGTAGCTCGCCCTGTCGTTCTTGTAGTCAATGTAGTAGGCGTGCTCCCACACGTCGCAGCACAGCAGCGGGCGTCCGAGCTTCTCCTTGAGCGGCGAACCGGCGTCATGGGTCTGCACGATGTCGGTGCTGCCGTCGTCCTTGAGCACGAGCCATCCCCATCCGGAGCCGAAGTGACCGGCGAGAAGGTTGGAGAAGTCCTGCTTGAAGGCCGAGAAGGACCCGAACTTCTCCTCAATCTTCTTGCGGATGGGTCCGGTGGGCTCGCCGCCGCAGTTCGGCCCCATGGAGTTCCAGTAGAAGGTGTGATTCCATATTTGCGCGGCGTTGTTGAATATCGCGCCGCTCTGTCCGACGACGAGTTCTGCGGTTTCATGGCCCCGCAGCTTCGCGAGTGTCAGACCTACCTTCGAGCGAGCAGCTTTCCAGCGGGGTGCCCTTGACGAGTCCTGCGCACCGATTACAGTGGGACATATATAACCTTACCGTTGAGCTTGGCCACGTAACCGGCGTGGTGCTTTCCGTAGTGGAAGCTGAGCGTCTCCTCGCTGATGTGAGGGAGCAGGTCCTTCAGGCCGTAAGGCAGTGCAGGGAGCTTGAAAGCCATTGTTCTGCCGCATCATTAGTGCATTTAATAAGCGGCAGGTCGCTGCTCGCGGCCGCAGACGGTGCCGTCGGATATATCGGCACCGCGGCGCGGCGATGCAGGCGGCGTTTCCCGGCCATCCACTTACATAACGCTGTAGCAAACAGAATTTCGGTATCGCGCGTATTAAATGGTTAAACTTAGTTGGCGCAATTACGTTGACGCAATGTGCACTGAAGGCGAGAAAATCAGCATCCTTATGGGGACGTTGCTGCAATCTTTCCGTCGTCGCGCTGCTGCGGGGCTTTTCCGCGCCATTTTTAATTTGGATGGGATAATCTTACACGCGCATTTATGTCGGGTCGGGATTCGTCGAAACTCTCGGGGAATCCCGACGGCAAGGGTGAGTTTTATCCAGAAGGCTGCTCGGTGCTACGGGCGGTGTGTAAGGCGCGCTATTTCGCCAAAGGGCGCATTCAAGCCGCGTTCGCCGTGCCTTCCGCCCACAACCAAGTGTAAATGCCCACATAAGCGTGCAGGAAACGTTGTGGAGGAGCAGGAGCGCCAGTACGAGCGTTTGCGTGACAAGCTGCACCTCAGCAACCATGACAGCGCATCCGAGGTTGACTTCATCATCTTCATGCTGCACGGCATCGGGTCGAACTCGAACGTGCTGGGCGCCGACTATCGCATGATCAAGTACTCGCTGAGCAGCATCAAGCGCCACTGGTTTTACCATGACAAGCTGCGGACGCATGTGCACCTGCTGGACTGGAAGAAGCACATCATCGACGCCCAGAGCATGTAAGCACCGCTAAGCGACCCGGCATACCGCACTCAGGTTGTTCGACCACACGTACATCACAACGGCGAAGGAAACGCGTAAAATGATCACGAGCCACATCCTGGACATCGGCTTCTACCTTAACCCTCGTTACTGCGACTTTCTGTTGGAGAACATCGTGGCTGAGTTGGACGGCGAGATTTCACGGTTACGCCACCACCCGTCCGGCAAGTTCCGCAACTCTAAGATCGCCATCGTGGGATATTCGCTGGGGTCGCTGATTTTGCACGAGATCCTATGTGGCAACCCCGGCCGCGCGTCGAACCTCAGGCCCGAGGACCGGCCGAAGCTCCGGAGCAAGGTGGACTACATGTTCTGCGTCGGGAGCCCGCTTTCGTGCTTCATGATCTTCCAGTCGCCGCAGTACATGGCCACTGGGATGTGCCTGCCCGAGGGCGTCGAGGCCTACAACATCTTCCACCCCTACGACCCTGTGGCATACCGGTGGGAGCGGCTGATATACCGCGACGTCAAGGAGCTTCCTGAGCCCGAGATTCTGCCGTACTGGCAGAACAACGGCTTCAAGAACTGGTACGGCTGGGAGCGCAGCGTGCAGCAGGCCAAGACCATGATCGTGGACAACATCAGCGACGTGGCCTCCACCATCGGCCGCAGCATTTTCGGCTGGTGGGGAAGCAGCAAGAGCAACAGCGTGCTGGCCAACAACGTGGCTAATCCCGATAAAAGTGAGTTTAGGTGACCTCGTCTGTGCATCTGTGCCCAGGGTCTGCGGCGCTGAGCAGCTTCAAACTAAAGCTGAAGGAGAGGACTACCCCGGATAACACCGATTTGACCACGGGGATCATAAATCCAACGACTTCAGCCGTAGATGCGGCTGCGGAGCCTCGTGCGGAAGAGCGCACTGAGCACCCCTCGGAGCAGGATCAGTGGTCCGATGACGCGGAGGGCGGCGACGCCGTCAACGGCCTGTTCGATGAGGAGAGGCTAGCCGCGCAGTCAGCGAAAGCTCTGCACGACATGAACAAGCAGGCCGGTGGGCACCTCCGCCGCCGCTACGATTTCCAGCTGCAGGAGGACATCACCGAGCACTTGCTGAGCCCGCTGGGCATCATCCAGTCGCACACGAACTACTGGTCGTCCAAGGATCTGATGTTCTTCATCCTGAAGAAGCTGAAAAAAGGACATGCTCGCGTATCCATAACCACTTATTTCAAGTCGATACGCTTGCGGGCCAAGTGGCTGGCGGACTGCGCTGCAAACGACGAGTTGAAGGCCAAATTCCTGGCGCTGTCGGAGGAAGCAAGCGCCTGTGCAGATCGCGTTGCTGCTGAGGTTGGTGGTTGTTGTTAATATGTGTTTGTCAATGTCGTCGCAGGACAACAAGGCCCGCCTCGAAGCCGCCGCCACGTTCAGCTCGACCTGGTCGAACTTCATGAAGTGGTCCGAAGAGTACTGCGAAGACGCAGAGCACGTTTGTAGTGACCCCATAGACTGAGGCTGCGATGTTGTACATTGACACCGGCAAGTGGCTATGCGGTGGCGCTGAAAAGTAGTCGCCTCCGGGACTGCCCATCACTCTGGTCACTCTTAGTGGATTCCGTGCCACGCAACCGTATTTGTCGCGCCGAAGCAGCTTTGCAAGCTTAAATATGCGAGGAAGACAAGTACGGGTTGATGATGCGAAAGTTTAGGGCGCTGTGTATCTCCCCTACGCCTCGGTGCCGTAGTGGCTGATCTCACTTGCCGCCATCGCACAATTTTAATATAGATGTCAGCTAATATAATGCTTAACCGCCTGCGGTCGCTGGCTGGGGCGCAGCAGCTGCAATGGCCGCCGGTATCCTGCTCCGACCACGACGTGACCTTCGCGCGCTCAGGTAACGGCAACGTCGCCTTCCGTTCACGGCTGTGCAGACGGCACAAACACGCACATCACTGTGGACTTCGACAAGCTGCTTAGCCAGCTCCAGGGCACGTTCCCCGACTACCGGCGGCAGAAGCTGGGAGTGCTGCGGAAGGCGTTTGCGTCGATCCTTAAAGAGACTTTTGGGCCGTAAGTACGCGCTTTGCCAGTTGCTAACAGGTGCAGTGATTACGCCAATGGAAGTAAGGCTGATGTGGAGATGGAGGACTGGTCGCAGCCGGAACGGAGGAATGCTCGCCGTAAATCGGCTGACTTGCCTGACTCCGAGCTGCGTAGCCTGAATGCCACCATGGCCGACTCCTACCGCCAACCGGCATCCGGCGACCGCAGTGGCGCCAATGGCACTACTAAGCGTGCGAAGAAGTCGCGAAAGAGCGACGCGGATGAAGAGGGATTTGAGTCACGCATGCTGTTCATACCGGAGCGGAATATCGCAACTCGTCTGGATCACGTGGGCGGTATCGAATCGATTCGCGCGGATATAAACGACCTGGTGGTGCGCCCGCTTAAGTTCCCTCACGTTTACCGGTTCTTGGGAGTCCAGCCTACCAAGGGCATCCTGCTGCACGGCCCGCCTGGTTCTGGCAAGTCCAAGCTTGCCGAGGCTATCGCAGGTAAGAAACTCTCAACGGAATGTACTGTATGCGCGTTTTATGTGAACATACGCTATTGCACCTTTTATTGTATTACGGTTTCGACGTCACCGCTTATGCGTGTTGATTGGTCGGTCCATCGGTGTACTGGGTTCTCCTCGTTGAATGCTGTATCACATGTGTTGTGTTATTTTCACGTTTCCACGTATATACGTGATTATAACGCGTAGCTGTATGCATCTATGTCTATGTTATAAAATCCTTCGAAGGAGAGGCTGGCTGTGCGTTCTTCCGGGTTGCCGCCACGGAGCTGGTGACCGGCATGTCCGGCGAGTCGGAGAGCCGGTTGCGCGACTTGTTCGAGCAGGCCAAACGCACGGCCCCGAGCATCATCTTCATAGACGAGATCGATTCCGTGACTCCAAAGCGAGAGAACAGTTCTCGGGAGTTGGAGAAACGCATCGTCGCCCAGCTGGGCATATGCATGGACTCCCTCGCCGACCACTTCGTCATCGGTGAGTATACATCTGTGCGTTAACCTAACGTTGCACAGTTATTGGGGCCACTAACCGTCAGGAGTGCCTCGATCCCATGATCCGGCGCAACGGTCGGTTCGATCGTGAGATTAGCATGGGCATCCCCGATACCGATGCCCGCTTCAGCATCCTGCGGGTATGTACTACCGTGAAATGTGCACTATGTCGTAGGCGGTTTCTATGGGGATGCGTCTGGGCGAGGATGTGGACTTCGATGAGATTGCGGCCATGACCCCGGGTTTCGTTGGTGCAGACCTACAGGCCGTCACGCGAGAGGCTGCGGCGTGCGCAATAACGCGTATATTTGCGGAGAGAGGGGAAACGGTAGGCGGTGTTGGTAAATTACGTGACTTTATGCTAGATCGCTCCGGACTCGGTAGATATGGAGTCCGCCTTCGTTACGCAGCAGGACTTCAGGGCGGCGGTTGGCCGCGTCCAGCCAAGCGCACAGCGTGAGGGTTTCGCCACCATACCTAACGTGACATGGGACAACGTGGGCGCATTGTCGCATCTGCGGAAGGAGATGGAAGACCACATTGTGTTCCCCATTACGTTCAAGAACCTCTATCGCACTTTCGGGGTGGCGGTGCCCGCCGGCATCTTGCTCTACGGGCCCCCAGGCTGTGGCAAGACGCTGCTGGCTAAGGCAGTGGCCAACGGCAGCAAGGCTAACTTCATATCGGTCAAAGGTATGAAGTGATGCATCTGGCATTCGCCTTGACAAAATCGTAGGTCCCGAGCTTTTGAACAAGTACGTGGGCGAGAGCGAACGTGCTGTGCGCCTGATATTCCAACGAGCCGCTGTGAGCGCGCCGTGTGTCGTATTCTTCGACGAGGTGGACTCCCTGTGCCCGGTGCGCAACAGCGAGTCCAACCAGACCACCGAACGTGTGGTCAACCAGCTGTTGACGGAGATGGACGGTATCCAGAACCGGCGCGAGGTCTACGTTCTGGCAGCAACTAACAGGCCGGATATCATCGACCCGGCGATGCTGCGACCTGGCCGTCTGGAGCGCCAGATGTACGTGCCGTTGCCCGATGCGGCAGGCCGCGTGGACATTCTGCAGAAGCTCACTGCCGGCATCCCCGTATCTGCGGATGTGAACTTCCAGACTCTGTCGATGCAAACCAACGGGTAGGTGCAACCACACCACATGATGCTAAAACGGTCCCAGGTACAGTGGCGCTGACCTGGCGTGCTTGGTGCGCGAGGCAGGCATAGCCGCAGTCGAGAAGTATCGAACCGAGTTCATGAACGCAAGTGCCGCAGGGGTGTCCATGCGCTTAGTTGCAGCGCCAAGCGGTGCCTGTGTCACCTCGCATGACTTCGCCGTGGCGCTGTCCAAGGTGACGCCCTCGGTGACCCAGCAGCAGATCGACTTTTACGAGCGCTTCCGCCACAGGCAGTTTGCTGGTCAGACGTTAAATTAAGTTTTCACGCTTAGTTTGCTAAGTTTGTCGCGCAGAAGAGCGACCCGTTCGCCTTCCGGCAGTGGACGCCATTCGGCCATACGGACGATGGTTCCACGCCAGCCAGCGGCGTCGAGGCACCTCATCTTGAGGTCGGTGGCAGTATTGTACACGACTCTGGCACCGTCTCGCAACAGTCTGGCCTCCTTATCGTTACACAGTTCGCAGTATAGACGGCGCTTGCGGTCGATGCAGTTGACCTGGAAGGTGCCCTGGACCATCAGCGGCACGGGGCGGTACCCGAGCTGCCTCAGCGCCATGTAAAGCTCGTCGCTGGTAGCTGGCTGCGGGTCCTCCAGTTTGAAGCACGCAACTGCTTTCAAAAAGGTGCGTGATCGGTCGTTGAGGCCCTTGTAGACGGCCCGGTCGATGACCCGCAGCCTCGCCTCGCACAGCTTGAGCCCGCGGCAGAAGGCTAGTTTTCCGGCTTCCAGAAGCCTGCCCAGGGCCGCCACAACCGCTTGGTAACATTCTTCGAGCTTGGGGTACCTGGGTTCGGGGTTGTTTGCAGGGTCGAGCGACCCTGGCGCCCGCAGCACCTTGTTTGTGCACTTCGCATAAAGCAGTTGCGCGACCCTCGGATCGATGCTGTTGTAGTCGTGAGCGCCAACATGCTCGGTCTTGAGCTGCCAGACTCGGCATGTGGCGGAGAAGTAGCTGACGCAGAACTCCATGACATTCTCCAGCAGCGCGTTGACTAGGGCGGTGTCCATGCGCGCCCCGCTGACGAGGGCCACGTTGAGCATATGCACGTTCCCTTTCGCTCGTCTATAACGCAAGTTTAGCTGCTTCACAACGTCGTCTTCAGTGTGCTTATTTTCGGACTCGATTAGCGTCGAAATCAGGTTGTTCAAACCGGTGGAAATGGGTGTTGACTCGTGGCCCAGGACACTCACCGCCTTCATCAACGTCATTATTTGTCTTCTTGTCGCCGTCTTGCCCTCCTTACCGAATCCTTCACAAACCAGTGACGCGCATTTTCTCAGAAGCGCTCCAAACCGCTCCTTTTCGCAGAATCGGTACATCCACGCCAGGTCTCGGCAAACCTCCACCAACTGGAATGGCTTCCACCGGTACACGTTTACATTCACGACGCTTATGAGGTCATCTACAACTGTTTTAGGGGGTTGACGCAGTTCATAGGCCCGCAAACTGGCCAACAGCAGCGCTACCGTTTTCTCATCCTTGATGAGTTCTTTTATTCGTTCGGCCCCCACGAGGCCAGATAACGCCGATCCGTCAACAGAGCTGTCGTCCCTATTGGACCTATCCCTGTTTGTTTGCAGCTCCTGTAGAATCGCCTTGATGATACCGATATGTAGCTCGGGGCATTTGCACGTCCTGCTGATATCGACAAGACAGGCTAATAGAGATCTCGCAGAATATGGGTCACAGTTATCTACCAAAACCGCCAACTGCCTGCCAGCTAACTTTAAACGCTTCTTTAGGTCGGATTTAGGCTGATTATGCACAACCGTATCAGACTTCTTGGTGAGGTCATCAGGGCGGGGAAACCCATGTTCCAACGTTACCCCCTGATACGCCCTGAAAGCATCTGACCACGTTTTGGCGTTATCCAGCCACGTGGAGACGGCCTGGCCGTCGACCACTCTGGCACTGGTCGAGCAGAACCACGATGCACGAATGTTCCGTGTTGTATCCGGGATTGCGCGTCCGAAATGCAGGCCGTGGATATTTCGTGGACCAGAGAGCACTGTAGGGAATCCATGTACGTAACTGCTCACATTATTGCCCGATGCAGGTATGCTCCTCAGCCGATGTGGGCATCGTGACAAGTAGCGCATGGGCATTGTGGACGACTCAGACCACCCGCAGGACAGATTTGCACCCGTTCCGCTTATGCCACTCAATTATCCGTCTTGGGTCACGACTTCTACCATCAGTGCGCCGCTTTAGCAGGCTTGGGCGGCTGAAACTTATGAATAATGAGCGCGCTGGGCACCTACCGGTCCGTTTATCTTGAGCATCACCGACTTGATCATGGGTCGCACGCCGAGATCGTATGCGATGTAGTTGATTCCGATGAACAGGGTTCCGAACATGGCTCGCCTCACCATAGGGAGGATGCAGGTGCCCACTCCATACGGCATTCTTCCGTGTTGATTGGCGCGGTCCTAGGGTTGGTGGATGTAGCCTTCCAGCTCCAGCGCGGAGGCCAAGCTTATGTATCGGTCAATTTATGGCGTGATTACACGCAATTGACCTGTAGATCGCTCGTTGCGTCACCGTGATGCCGCTTTGGGTGTGTCGGCGGCACGCTGGCGGTTCGCTTGCTCAGGGTAGCCCACAAAATGGCGGCGTCGACCTACAGAAGCGCTAGTAAATGTCAACACGGCGTACGTGTAACAATTGCAACAGCTTGGGTCGTTTGAGCGCATCAGCACAACACACCCCTGTGGCTCAGCCGTGGCGCCGAGTGCCCGTCACTCCAATACGTTTACGGTGAAATTACAACCCGAACATATGTTGAAGCGCTAATTTATAGGCGGTTTTGTTAAATAGCTACATTTATGCGTCAGCATTTGTTGGTTTCAGCACCGTCTCACGGTACGGATGCAGACGTCACCTCAGCTGCTCATCCATTCCTGCCGTGACGGCGTTGCTTACATATCACGCCATGTATAAGAACGGTTACTAGTAGGAGTCGGGCGGGATGGATCGCCATGCTTCCTATACCATGCGCTTTTGTAGCTGAAGCCGTCTGATTTTGTACCGCCTCCACGGGAGCTTGTTCATGTGCCCCTTGGCCTTGGTGGAGCCGGTTCCGGTGTCCAGCAGCATCTTTGGCAGTTGGCTCGGTGTCTCGAAGCATACATCGGGTTCGTTTGCTGCTGCAGCGAGCAGGGCGCTCACATGCTCGGCAGCCACATCTATGACGTACCCGCTTTCGGTTTTAGCGTACTTCCCTAGCAGCGTCGCAGTGTTTAATTGCGGTAACAAACGCTGCACCAGCTTCACAAGATCGCTTGCAGACATGCTGCAGTCCGACCCGCCGTCGAATACGGTGACGGCAACGAAGCCGCGCCTCCCAGTCAACAGAGAGCAGTCACGCGGCAACTCGCTGGTGCCCATGTTTCCATCGTCCTGCCTACCACAGTCACTACCTAGTAGCAATGAGAGTGTTTTGCTGAAAATAGCCTCCTTGCCGTGTTGTTTGATCAACTCCTCGGCTTTGCTCCTGAATGGCTCCAGAAAGCTGGGGTTCAGCTCCACGAGCTGGTTGGCGAATTTGTGCAGCCACGCCGCATTGAACCTGATCATGTAGTCTCTCGACGGAGGTATGTGTATCGACACTCGTTTTCCCAGAGTCTTGAGGACGTTACAGAAGGCCGAGTACTGCTCCCTGCTGTAAAGCGTGACGCATAGCGAATTCGAGTTCTTGCCAGCGATGGCGGCCCTGCTGCGGTAGACCTCAGCCGTCTGTGGAGGTTGATAGTTGAACACGTATCGCACGTCGTCGAAGTTGCAGCCCGCAACGGATGCGTCCGTCGCGATGAGGATGGGGCGGCTGCCGTTCCTGAAGCTGTTGAGGTTGTACGCCCGCTCTTGGACTGTGAGGTCACTCCCAAGCCTTGCAGCGAGGTCCCTGAAGCATTCAAGCGCGCATATATGGCGCTGCTGCGACCGGTTGGCAACGAATATGATACACTGGTGGGCGGCTTTGGGCCGCTTCAGCATAGGGGGTAAGATGCGTTGTATCGGAAATGTCGGCAAGTTCAAGTAGTGGTATACAAGGCACTTCAGGGCGTAAATACGTTCCGACTTGCTCTTCCCGCCGGCAACCTTGCAAATGGAGTGCTCTATGGGGAGGTTGGTGCCACCAGGCAGCTCCCCTTCGGCGGCTGCCAGTATTTCGGGGGTAGCGTCCAGGTCGACCTCCAGCCGGACTGCGTCAGTCCTGCCATCCCCAACTAGCTTTTGCCTGGTGCCTGCGGCGTGTTGAATTGCAATGAATGTTGCGCCTTACCATTCTTAAAATCGTACAGCCAGAAGCCGCTGAGGTGTTCAGTTGCGAACTTGCAAAACGACTCACCCAGCGAGTCGACTACACATACAATATGCACATCGTCAGCCTGTGCTCTGGTGGCCAGTGAAGTGCCATTTATTACGCCACTTGATCTCTGCTGCCGCTTGCCGCGTTTACCACGGGCATTCGATGGCTGCACGTTGCCGGCAGTAGCATCCGCCTCGGCAGCTGCTGCAACCGATATCTTTGCACTCTTGATGCGTCTGTAGACGTCTGATATGATCTGTCCGTGCGCAAAGTATCGCGACAAATCATCGAAAATGACACACGCTACTCCAGCAAGTTGTGCTGTTGGTAACGCTGCGGACTTGGACGTCAGCAGGGTTCGGAGCCTATTTACCGATACCACAAACACTTTACAATTACCATTTGATCCGTTTGATTTGTGGTCGTGAAGCAACTTATGCAAATCCCCGGCGGATTTGTTGCTGGCAATGGCGCCTCGTATGGTCTGATCGGCATCTTTCGTGCGACCAGTTGCGGTTGCTTTGGGTACTTTTGAACGCGTTTCATCGGCGCCATAGTGTTCTACGTCATCTAGTATCACGCATTCCACATTGGGGTTCATGGCCGTGATCATAGCGCCCAGACTGAGGCTCACCTTCTCATCTCTGGCAACCACTAAAGTTGACCCCTGACTTGTGACTACATTTTCGCCTATAGAGACTTCCTTGGTACCATATACATGCAGAAGCGGTAATATATACCCCATGGATTTACCGGAATCGGGGTCGTTGTGGAACACGTATTTGGAAGCCACCGTCTTTCCTGCTCCGGCATCCATTGACCCAAGCGCTTCTATTATGTTCTTGGCCATTATGTACTGAAACGGTTTTAGAGCTTCCAATCCGAATAGCTTCAGGTGCTTGACTAGTTGTGGGTCGAATTGGAGATGTGAGAAATCCACCCATTCCCTCATGCCGAATCCGCCGCCATGGGCACTCCCACCTGTTTGAAAGAACTTCCTTGCGTCTAAAGCCCATTTTCGCCTTTGAATGATGTAGGTATTGCGATATACGGCGACATGTGGATTTGTATTGCGATAGGTAGCTGTAACACAGGTTGCCGAAGCAACGTTACCGTTGACGAAGGCCGACAGAGCTCGGCAACCGGCACGGTAACCCGTGACATGACCAGAGGTCGCTCTCAGCGGTACCATGAATAACTGTCACGGTGCTGCGATCGATTCTACGATCAAAAGCCATCACTAGGGAAGGACGCGACAACACCGGTTAGGAACCCAAATTAGGGCCACAACGAATATCCAGCATCTTCTGACCATTACACATTGTTGTTTTGCAAAGTATGGCGTCTATTGTATTGAATATCGGTGTCACAGTAGGTCATATCTAGGGGTCGCAAGAGGCCATGGCAACCATTAGCAGACAATAGCTTCAGGAGTGTTGTATTGCGAGCAACAGATTATTAAGCACCAATCAACCATCAATTGTGGTATGGCTGGTGATAATGTGGGTGGTTTTGTTAAAATGTGTTAGGCCCAGTTACTACAGTGTCGCGCGGTGTATGCTTGTCTGGCGTGACAGAGCCAAGCACAAGATATTTGAATAATACACCTACGTTTTATATGGCTTCGCACGCCTCTTTATGCTGAGTTTAGTGAACTTAGGAAACCTAGAATGAAGTTCTGCGTCAATTAGACATACGCAGCACGCTGCACAGTTTCGGCCGTTGTGAGCAACCAAGCAGTATGTAGCACCGTTGATACCATATTGGCTTATATGTAGAGCCAAATTGGGTGCCGAGCGCTGATTTCGCCGTTTATATCGCGGCAAATCTTATTGACGCCACGTGTCTACTGCACTGGTGTGCATTGAATGGGCTGCCAGGCTCGTAGACATCGACCCGTAGCCGCGTAGCATATCCCAAATAGCTCGTCAGAGCTGTATATGACGAGTAAAATATACACATCGCTTTGTATCGGCTGCAAAGTGTTTGCATCCGTGTCTACCTAGCCCTGCTGTCCTTCCGTCTATTGCGGTAGGAATCATTAAGGGCGGCTCGGCACGCGCGCTGGACTGTGTTCAGCACTGCCTCAGGCAAGTCGATACAAGCTGGTTTGTAACCGGCTTAATGTGTATTCTCGGAAGCTCGGAGCCTGCCGGGAAGCGTTGAATTGAATTCGCGAACTACACTCGCCTGTTTACACATCGATGAGGTAGGTGCGCTAAACCGTGCAATACAGCGATGTGTAGGTGGTAATGTGAAGATGGAGCTCTATTGGTTGTTGGTATCCGTCATTTCGCTATGGAGCGTGCAAGCTGCTCCAGTGCTTCACAACCCGTTTCAAGTGGATGCGCCTCTGCCATTGATCAACTTGCTCCAGATCGGAGGTATTGGAAGCGATGCCGTAACTGACGTGTCGCCATCTGCAACTGAAAATACAGCATCTGGCTCGTTTGCAGGTGAGGGTGCTACTAATGGACAAGGTGCTCCTGCGGAAGCGCATGCATCATCAGATGCGCCAGCTGAAGGCAATGGCGTTCCAGCAGCTTCTGCAGATGTTACGCAGCCTGGTAATTCCATGGACACCGCGGGATTGGCCACGAATTCGAATTATGGCAATGTGACGGACGCAGCCAGTTCTCTGGTTGAGGGTGAAGCTGCCGCTCCAGGTTTGCCAAATGTCGGTGGACTCGATCATGAGGCATCACAGCCACCTACAATGGCTGCTGCTGAAGCAGGACAAGCTAATTCGATGCCAGCTGACCCAACCACCACAGAAAATGTGGCTGCATCGTCCAGCCCGGTGTTGTCGCAGGGTACAGACCTGTCTTCTGGTAATATCCCCAGCATCGATTCCGATGCTGATGACTCCATTCTTTCGGATTCATCTGCAACCACCGCTCAGTCACCCGCGGAAAATGTTAATGGTGGAGTTGCATCCGGTGACGGCTCGGTGGAAGAAACGATTGCGCCATCCGTAGCTCCCCTTACGTACGCCGGACAAGGTTCAACTGAGGGTACGGATGCCACGGACTCACCGTCTGGTAGTGCAACCGACTCTACCGGTCAACCTGAGACATCAACCGAGGCATCGCCTGCATCTGACACTCCCACGTCAGACAACGCACAGCCTGCGGAGGGCACTGCAGATGCAACTCAAGCCGGTGAAGCTGGCACCACCGAACCAGGAGCCACGGAATCGGAAACGCCTGCAACTGATAATGGTGAATCCGCAGATGCATCTGCCGCCTTGTCCACCGAAGCCCCGCCATCCACGCTCATCGGCGAAGAAACGCCTACGGAGCAGGCCCCTGAAATCCCTTCCGATTCGTACAACAAGGAGGACATGGAGAAGAACAGCGACGCTACGAAAATCGATCTCGGGGACGTAATCGAAGGAGGTAATCAGAACCTGTCCAACATGACGGAGAAGGTCGACCAGGAGTGGCTGAACAAGGAATCGACCGCCGAATCGATCCAGGAGAAGCTCCCTGAGGGTACCGGATACACGTACAACAAGAGCGCCCGCATGTTGACTCCGGTCGTGCAGGAGCCGAAGATGATGGGTGGAGTGCTGCAGACGCTTATTGACAAGGAGGCCGAGATTCGCCGCCGTACCGAGCAGGCAGTTCACATCGAGCACGATTTGCGCCTGCGCGTGACCCGTGAAACCGCTGAGGTCGTTGCGCTCTTGACCAATGAGGATTTGTTTGAGCTGAAGAGGAGCCACCCGCTGGTGTTCATGAGGATTGTCGAGCCCCTCAAGGTGGCAGTTGCCATGGGGCAGCTGAACAAAAGCGCCCACACGATCGTCAGCACGTACGACCGCAGCTGGTACGTGCGTGCCACGCCCAAGGAGAAGGCGGATCTGCTGGCCAACATTCGTAGGGACACCGGCCGTGCATACCTGTTCGCCTCGAAGGTGAAGAAGCCTAAACAGATGACCCCGGAGAAATCGTCGGTGTACCAGAAACTCGACGAGTTCTTCAACGACTACCAATGTCAGAAGATCATCCGCGGTAACCAGGTGGCGAAGCAGATGCTGCGCATGTTTTCCGAGAGCAGTGGTTTGTACGTGGCTCCGTTCTACACCGACGTCGTCCCGACGCTGGGCAGTTTGTGGATGATCGCGCGGTTTGAGAAGTTCTACAGCCAGAGTGAGATGTTGAGGGCCGAGGTGCTGGCCAAGTCGCTCCCGCAGATGGTCGGCCGGTTCATGGTGATGGTCGAAAACGGCACTCTGTTGCCGACCTCCATCAATCTGCAGGCGAACCTGTACTCGCTGGCCACCATGCTCAGCAAGATCATGGACGGTGTCGCCGGGTCGAGCAAGTTCATGGGCAAGCGCAAGTTCTACGGGTTCATGGGCATGTGCGACGCGAGCTGTGCTCGCGGCATCGAGACCGACGCTATTGACGGCGATGCATCCAAGAAGTTTGTTTTGAACAAGCAGCGCGAGATCTTGCGCTGGGTGTCGTTCTACCTGCGTGACGACCTGTTGCGCATTGACACCACGGTGCAGAAGACGATGCTGGAGCTCATGTTCCGCACGACCAACTCCGAGGAGTTCATCCTCTCGCCTAAGAACGTGAAGCTGCACCTGAAGTCCGAGATTGTGAAGAACAACGGCCCTTCTATGTTGGAGCTGCCTCGTAGGCGGTCTAAGCAACCAAAAGAGCCGAAAGCACCGAAACAGAAGGCACAGGCGAAGGACGATGACAAGGAGCGCAAGGTGCTCATGGGACGGTTCATGAGCGGTTACCGTCTGCCCGGTCGTCGCGTAAACAACAATGCCGACTTCCGTGACATTGCGCCCTACAACTCCTTCAAGACGCCTGCCAAGCTCGTCGCCTCCCTGGACAACGGTCTGCTGAATATGTTGGAGGTCATCTCTGACGTGGTGAACCTGACCACTGCCGGTGACTCGAGCAACCTGTACTTCCAGGCCTTCAACACGTGGGTGCAGCTGCAGTCGTTCCACGCCGCAATCCACGCATTCGAGCCCAACACGTCCCGCCGCAAGACTACTTCGAAGACGCTTGGCGCCGTGTTCCGCTTCCTCAACATGAGCGCCAGCGCCCACATCGAGTCGATGCCGAGGCAATTCCTGCCCTTCACGTCCTTGATCCTGCAGCTGTCCTTCTACTTCCAGAACTCCGTGGACGGGTACGAGCGCGGCAAGCTGAAGGGGCTCAAGACGTTCTTCAAGGGGTTGATGAAATTCGGTCTCCGCAGTCGCCTGGGCCCCAGCAACTTCGACGAGCTGCACAGCTACTTCGAAACGCAGGTCGTGTACAACAAGGCGCGCTATAGCATCGGCCGCGCCGTTGTGGCCAAGTTGACGAGCGACTTCAAGATGATGTTCCTGGGCAAGCCCGCAGTCCCGACGCCCATCATCCAGCTGATAACGGTGTACGTCGGCTTGTGGACCCGCGGCAGCGCGGCTGCCCTGGACTTCGCCGATTACACCATCGACCCCGTGCGCAAGGCGTTCTTCCTCGGCTACTTGTCGAACAAATCGGACCTGTCGACGTATGCCACGGAGATCATCGTGCAGCACTGCGCTTCGAAGGCACCGGTGCTGCACCTGGGCTGTTTGAAGGCATCGGATAAGGGTCGGAGATCGTGCAAGCAAGTTTCATTCCGCACTAACAAGAGCGACGTGTTGAAACTGATGCAGACGCTCGACGCGACCTTGGAGAACCCTCTGGATACAGTGCGTATCGCGTCGGACACCGCTCGCCGTTGCAACGCCATGCCTGCGCGTACCGGAATCAGGTCGAGTGGCAAAAAAGCTACTAGCCGTGATGTCACCATGCTGTTCTCCGAACTCGCGATGAGGTATCAGTGCTACAAGGCTCAGGTGACGGCTGCCGGGCAGCTTGTGAAGATTTTGTCCAATCTGAAGGACCAGTCGGCGGTACAATCTACGATCGACAACTTCTTCTCCTCCATGCGTACCATAACCATCAAGCATTCCACGGTGAGCGAGAACGGTCCTACGCTGGTCTGCCCGTTCATGGACGACGCTCCCGAAGAGTTGCGCAACCGTCACCGCAGCCGTATCGTGGAGTACGTCATGAACCGCGTGAAGGCTCGCCGTGGTGCACTGGGTATCTTCAAAAAAATCGGCAGCATCTTCAGTGGCGACAAATCAAGCGGAGTTAAAGGCACGGTGACCAGCCGCGGCCCGCTTGACAACATCGCAGGTTGCATTTTCGTGGGTACGCGTTCGTACGACGGCATTCTCTTCCACGGCGGGTTTGCGCCGCCGGAGAAGATCCCTATCCCAGAGAGCGTCGCTGTGCGCCCCGGTGAGGGTCGTGTGGTGTACAATGGAGAGAATTTCGTATCGGAGATCGAGGCATTAGGTCCATCCACCGGAGTGAAGGCGGTTACCCTGGAGCAGCGCAACGGCGAAACACGCCGCAAGTACGTCATGGAATCGGGAGACAAATTCGGCGAGATCTCATTTGCCACGAAGTTCAAGGACTTCGTGGTACGTGCGCACGTGCTTACCACGGCGTCTGCATTGCGTGGCATGGGTTACGATATCGGCAAGTTCATATGGTGTGGTTACGAGCACGGTTGGGTCGCCGATTTCGCGCTGAACAACGTTATCGGCAACAGCGACATACCGGTGTTCAACGGCGACTACTGGGTGCTGAGCAAACAGATGGTTGTCGCCGACGTGGTTGGCCAGAAGGTGCCAATCAAGAACGGCGAGCAGATCAAGGATGCGAGCGTCCAGAACGTTAACGTTGAAGTCAAGTCCGGTGACGGCAACAGCATCGCAAGGTACCCAAGCAACCAGGGCTCCCCGTCGTCGTTCATAACGAGCGGCGACGAGACCACGTTCACTTTCGACACAGGGTACGGTAACGTCTCTCCGGCCGCCGTACGCGACCTCGTGCGCAACGCGGAGTTCGACAGCGCCACCAACACGCTCGTCATCAATTTGGACGCCCCTGTAACTGTTCTGCAGGAATCGCCCATCAGCAGCGCAGGCTAGTGTTGCAATCGCACTCGGTAACCGTAAGTGTTACTAATAACAATTAATTTCAATCCTTCTTAAGTCACTGTATACGTGAATTACGTGATAAAAGGCGCAGCCATTATCCCGACTTACGAAGTTGCTATTTGCATGTTATAAGCGGATGATGCGATATGTGCATTTTCTTGCACTCGGATGTTGACAGACTTGTTATCAGAGCTTGTTTTGTCATGCCTAATCCTACGGCAATGAGCAAGAGCGCCACGCCGGGGTGGCAGATTCAGAGATCGGTCAGTTGGCGGATGCCGCTGGCGATCTCTTCGTTAATGTCCCCTGATTTTAACTGTAACTCTTCCTCAGGCATGTATGGGTCGGAGCACATATGATCGGTAACCTTGTTGGTGTTGTAGATGGTTACCCATGTCACCTGGTAGCAACGTGTTCCCCAGACTCCTAAATGGCCTTCAGGCACTTGTTGTAGAAGCTGACGATGCAATGGATGTCGATCATGTTGTCGACTCTACATACGTTTGTTCGTAGATAGCAAATGTCTTTGCTCATTTCCAACTTAATTTCGTCATGTGGATATAATATGAAATTGTTGTCATTTATGTGACTACAATTGTATTATTTCTGCAGCCCATATATCCTCTATATGCTGTATGATACCCGCCACATAAAATCGTTCTCCACGATGCTAAACATGGAAGATAAGAAAATTACCAATAGCCCTGCCACATGTGTGCTTACCAACGCAGAGTAATGATACCAAAACAAGATCTAGTGTGCTCACTTATTAAAGAACGCCAAAGATTCCGCAGGCACCACCGTTTTCAAGTTCAGTGTGTACCGCTGCTTCCTCTTCGTTTTGTTCTCCTACTTTTTTCTTATCACCTTTATATGTGCAGAACAATGCCAAATAACAGACTAGATTAAGTGTTGTACCCGCCAAAATAATGTACATCATTGATTTACGCAGAGCTTCGGCATTTCTTTCCTTAACAGCTACTTCCATGCTTTCGAATGACTCCCTAGATGGGACGTAACCAAACACCTTCTCTGTTAAATATCCAGCAATTTGGTATAATATTACACTGCTTGAAATGCCTGATATGGTTCGAATTATGGCAGATGCAGTGGCCTGGTACTTATCTTGGATCGCATTCTTCATAACAGGTCTATCTACGCCACCAACCGACACTAATGTTGCCCCAAGAACTGCCAACTCTACGTAATGATACCAAAGCAGCTTCCCTTGCGGAGCTGGGCCTAAAAAGAACAATAAGCACACAACATATCGCACTATCATCACTGCGCATCCGGAACTTGGTTCAGCATGGTTGTCATCAACTTTATTAAGCGCCTTTATAATTTCACCGCCAGCTCCACTTCCTGCTGCGCCGCCAATCAATGTGACTGCAATCGCTACGCCTGCCATTGTATCAGACACACCCAAATACTGAAGATATATTGTCATATAATTAAACGCGCACATTGGCGCTTCTGCGATAAATATGGTAAATATGCATATCCATGCAGTTCCACTGGTAAAAACTGCATTAAAAGCACCAGATATAAGCTCAGGAAAACTTTCTGTGGATTTTAGACGCTGAGCTTGCATTCCACAGACAATCGCAATACCAAATAATATCCACACGTATCCCAACACAACGTACGACGTACGCCAGCCATAATATCCTAATAAGACTTTGCGTGCGATAAGCGTAGTTATGACTGCACATATTAACCTACCAATGCAATTTAGAGCCTGAAGACGTGTAAATATATCATTAGCATCCTTTGATTCCTGTGTTTCCTTCGAACTAGTTGATCCTTGTGGTGCAGATGTTTCCTTAAGTTTCTTTGATTCTTCTAAACCAGTTGAATCTGCAACTATTTTCTGTTGTACCGGATATACACAGGCGAATCCAAACCCGTGTAAGAATCGCAGGAAGAGGATCTGCAAGTAAATCAGCGGTGCAACATTTGCAACATACCACTTTGTAGTGCGACGCTGAACTTAAGAAAATTGAAGCCATGCCCATTAGTAACAAACCGCCGCCAAGTACATAATTCGAATCATACCAGTCAGCCAACAATCCCCAGATTAAGCAGCAACCCATGCGGGACATGGTAGACACAGTTGATAACGTGGATAATTGAGTTTGCGACAAACCCAACGTCAACTCGAAAGCCCGCATACACATGGACAACACCTGTTGGTCGTAGCCTTCGAAAAAAGAGACCAAATGATAAAGTGCTTGTCCTAGCGAAGTGTAGGTAACTTTTTTAAGCACACTTGTAGTCGCATCTTCTGCTACCGTCTCTGACATTTTCGCTGTACGACTACACTTAACACTTCGTCAAACGATGTTGCGATGAAATGTTATGTAGGTTACATAATATATACGTCACGAAGGGAACGTCACGATTATGTATCACAAGATTCCTCGCGATCGAATAGTATTGGCTGTGAAATATGAATAATACGTCACAGGCGACCTATAATAGAGTCGTTATTTACGACTGGACGGTGTAAACACATAACATTGAACCCCAGAACAATACATTTGGTCATTTACCGACAAGTGACAAAAGTAACACAAATAATGTTACCACAATGAATATGTTAAATGCACACCGTTATAATTCTATAAAATATATGAGAAGTCAGGCCTGCAATCCGGCACATTTGACGCTACCAGACTGCCTTCAGCGACATTCATAACGCTTCCACAAGTGTACTTCATGCAATCCACAAACCTGTGGCACCATTAAATTCCCAAGTCGTAAAAATCGGCCATCGCGGGTAGAAGCTCTGCTTGAGCACCTCGATGAGCGCCTGCGATAGGTGGGCGTGGATCGACGGGCGGTCCTGGACGGACTTGATGAACGCGACCGACTCCCGCTTGGTCGACTCCGCGCTCAGGAACTGCGAAGTCACAGACTTGCACTGAACATTGGTGATACGGGCGTTCTGGGCAACTTACCAGGTCGAGGGCCTCCGCATGCACGTTGGCGTTCGACAAGACACGCTCGCACAGCAGACGCTCGATGGCCTCAACAGTGTCGTCGCGTGCAGCGATGTCCACAAACCACTTCGCGGCACCATCCACGGCCGTCTTAGTGTTGATTGCGTCCAATAGTAGCTGTCCCACATACTCAATGACCTCTTCGTCCTTGCAGAGGTCTTCTGTGATCTGGCGGCTGAAGGCGTACGCTGTCTTAGTGACCTCGTCATGGTGCAGCAGACGAATCACGGTGTCGCGCAGAACTTCACCGGAGCTCAACAGCAGCTGCTCCACCTTGCGCTTCAGCAGCTCCTCCGTCTCCGCGCTGTTCAGGAAGTCCTCCGCCAGCCGCCGCAGGAAGACCATGGACTGGTCGTGGAACGCCCGGTTGTGCAGTATAACTCCAGCAGCGTTACCTGTAGCGTCCAGCAGTGATGAGCGGACGGTCTCCACGTACACCACTGTCGCAACGCCAGCGCATACGATCAGTAGCACCAGTGCCACCGGAGTCCAGCGAGACCCGCCACTGGATGCACTGTGAGGTCCCAACTTGTGCCGGCGTATTTCTTAGACTGCGAGATGACCTGAAGGCACTCGTCGAAGTTCATGATGCCGTTGATGTTACCGGTGATAATTAATTTCATTTTGTAGAATACAACAGCATTTTTTTAAATAGCCGCGCATAGATATCTAGAGGCGATTAATGTTTTTTTGACTGTAGCTTTCCTGGCATGTATGTCATCTACCAGCAATTTCAAAATCGTCAGACCTAAGTGAAAACATCAATAACCTCATTACCCGTGCTATTAGCATCTATAATGGGCTATCATATTAAAAGGCTGGGTGCTATTAATGCTCCAGAATGTTCGAGCGTTTTCCGTATGGTAAGATACATTGTCATTGTGCCGCCTTTGATGCTTGTGCCTTCTTTTTCTTTTTAATCCTATCCGTTGAATAAGTCACAAAGTATGCAATATAGCAAACAAGATTAAGTGTTGTACCTGCTAAAATAATATACATCATAGACTTCCTCAGAGCCTCTGAATTTCGGTCTTTAATGTCAGTAGCCATGGTTTCAAAGGATTCTCGAGAGGGAACGTAACCAAAAACTTTTTCGGTCAAATAAGCCGAAATCTGGTAGAGAATCACACTGCTTGCAATACCGGATATGGTTCGAATTATGGCAGATGCCGTAGCCTGGTACTTGTCTTGAATTGATTTCTTCATTATGGCCCTATCAACACCACCAACCGACACTAATGTTGCCCCA
Organism: Babesia bigemina; assembly: GCF_000981445.1. Taxonomy (NCBI): domain Eukaryota; phylum Apicomplexa; class Aconoidasida; order Piroplasmida; family Babesiidae; genus Babesia; species Babesia bigemina. The sequence goes on along the minus strand of NC_027216.1, from coordinate 2,139,999 downwards.
AGAACTGCCAACTCTACGTAATGATACCAAAGCAGCTTCCCTTGCGGCGCTGGGCCTAAAAAGAACAATAAGCACACAACATATCGGATAATCATCACTACGCATCCAGCGCCGGGCTCACCATAATATTTCTGTTTTTTCGCTATTTCCTTTATAATTACTCCTCCCGCGCCACTTCCCGCTGCGCCGCCAATCAATGTGACTGCAATTGCGACACCTGCCATTGTGTCAGACACTCCCAAATATTGCAGATAGATGGTCATATAATTAAACGCGCACATTGGCGCTTCTGCGATGAATATGGTAAATATGGATATTCCTGTCGTCTTCTTTTGAAAAACTTCTTCAAAGGCTTTCTTTATTAGCTCTGGTAATTCTTCTTTGGATTTCTTAAACTTGCCCTGCATTCCACAGACAATCGCAATACCAAATAATATCCACACGTATCCCAACACAACGTACGACGTACGCCAGCCATAATATCCTAATAAGACTTTGCGTGCGATAAGCGTAGTTATGACTGCACATATCAACCTACCAATGCAATTTAGAGCCTGGAAAGTCGTAAACATGTCATTAGCATCTTTCGTTTCCTTCGAATCTTCTTCTTCCTCCCCTTCCTCTGCACTATCAGCTGCATCATGCTGGCCTTCCTCCGCCTGTTGGTTTGAATCCTCTGAACCAGTTGAATCTGCAACTATTTTCTGTTGTACCGGATATACACAGGCGAATCCAAACCCGTGTAAGAATCGCAGGAAGAGGATCTGCAAGTAAATCAGCGGTGCAACATTTGCAACATACCACTTTGTAGTGCGACGCTGAACTTAAGAAAATTGAAGCCATACCCATCACTAACAAACCACCGCCGAGTACATAATTCGAGTGATGATTATCTGCCAACAATCCCCAGATTAAGCAGCAACCCATGCGGGACATGGTAGACACAGTTGATAACGTGGACAACTGAGACTGCGAAAAACCCAACGTTAACTCGAAAGCCCTCATACACATGGACAACACCTGTTGGTCGTAACCTTCGATGAAAGAGACCAAATAGAAGAGGAATTGTCCAAAAGCATTGTACTTCACTTTTTCAGTTGGAGCTGCAGGCGCCAATTGTGTCCCCGCGCCCACCATTCTTGCCATACTGATAATGTTTTGTCTTTCTACAAATGACTTTCTGATCAACAGTTATACGTGTTTCATAACATATGGGTCAGAAATGTAGCATCAGGATTAAATATTCCACAATACTACATATCATGATATTCGTTGCAGTAAAACCTCGTTGAATGGGGGTACGAATACCTTACAACATATTAACTATAATAGAGTCGTTATTTACGACTGGACGGTGTAAACACATAACATTGAACCCCAGAACAATACATTTGGTCATTTACCGACAAGTGACAAAAGTAACACAAATAATGTTACCACAATGAATATGTTAAATGCACACCGTTATAATTCTATAAAATATATGAGAAGTCAGGCCTGCAATCCGGCACATTTGACGCTACCAGACTGCCTTCAGCGACATTCATAACGCTTCCACAAGTGTACTTCATGCAATCCACAAACCTGTGGCACCATTAAATTCCCAAGTCGTAAAAATCGGCCATCGCGGGTAGAAGCTCTGCTTGAGCACCTCGATGAGCGCCTGCGATAGGTGGGCGTGGATCGACGGGCGGTCCTGGACGGACTTGATGAACGCGACCGACTCCCGCTTGGTCGACTCCGCGCTCAGGAACTGCGAAGTCACAGACTTGCACTGAACATTGGTGATACGGGCGTTCTGGGCAACTTACCAGGTCGAGGGCCTCCGCATGCACGTTGGCGTTCGACAAGACACGCTCGCACAGCAGACGCTCGATGGCCTCAACAGTGTCGTCGCGTGCAGCGATGTCCACAAACCACTTCGCGGCACCATCCACGGCCGTCTTAGTGTTGATTGCGTCCAATAGTAGCTGTCCCACATACTCAATGACCTCTTCGTCCTTGCAGAGGTCTTCTGTGATCTGGCGGCTGAAGGCGTACGCTGTCTTAGTGACCTCGTCATGGTGCAGCAGACGAATCACGGTGTCGCGCAGAACTTCACCGGAGCTCAACAGCAGCTGCTCCACCTTGCGCTTCAGCAGCTCCTCCGTCTCCGCGCTGTTCAGGAAGTCCTCCGCCAGCCGCCGCAGGAAGACCATGGACTGGTCGTGGAACGCCCGGTTGTGCAGTATAACTCCAGCAGCGTTACCTGTAGCGTCCAGCAGTGATGAGCGGACGGTCTCCACGTACACCACTGTCGCAACGCCAGCGCATACGATCAGTAGCACCAGTGCCACCGGAGTCCAGCGAGACCCGCCACTGGATGCACTGTGAGGTCCCAACTTGTGCCGCCGGACGTTCTCGATCGCGGCTTCTAAATCACGCCAACCTTTGGGTGCACAGTGTATCGTGGTACATTGCATAATGTACCAACGATGCATCATGCTCGCCTTGCCTGAGATGGCTGCTTCGTCGCCGTTGCCAGCAACAGCTTGGTGCCCATAATACGCCACATACACGTGATATCAATCATGCAGCGTTAATAATTGAAATAACGTGTTGTTGGCTGCAACTAAGTGCCTGACACCTAATTGTTGCTGACCACCGACAGCTGGACGTCGTTTGCGCCGGGGAGCAGTGAGACGCGCCCCTTTATGAAGAGCGGGATGTCGCTGGTAGGGTAAAAAGGCTCCTCCTGAGGAGGCTGTCCCATCACCTTCTGCGGGCATAGACCGCGCAGGTGCTCCGGCAAACGCAACATCTCACGCGCCTCACGCAGGTCGTGGTCCAGCATGTCCAACACGCCGTGCTGCTCCTCAATCAACTTCTCCAACGATCTACAAGCCAACAACAATTTTATCAACTCACTCTGGTCGCCACTCGAAATGTGGCGAAAATGTTGGGACAATTCCGACATGCTCGCAAACGGTTTGCGCCGAGGCTTGAGGAAACCATCCACAAAATTCCAGCGATCCGGGGTTGTTGTTGAGCACCTTTGCTGTGTTTTGTCCTTAGATTTTTGCAGACTTTGCACCATCCGGTAACTTAGAGGGCGTGACACCTCTTTTCCCCAGTCCCGACCGGCCTCGTAGTGGGTGTTGTAATTGCCATAAAGGCTGCTTCCGTCCGCAGCATTCCTTCGCGGGGTTCGTGCCGATTCTTCTGGCATATTTGCAGAAGCCAGCGCACGTATTTCGTTGATGCGACGCTCGATATCCAGCCAAGGTGTTGAACCAACGGTACGTGGACTATCCATATTAATGGAAGGGACAACATGTTTAGCACTGGCGTCTTCGATATCTTTTGAAATGTGTTTATCCTTATCCACGGATGACATTGGCGACTGATTCGCGCCATATGAATTGTCTGGGTTTGACTCTGGTGTCAAACATGCAACCTTGGTCGTTTCAGTGGGATTACTAGCAACCGCCGATTTCGCAGATGGTTTTACAGGTACTTCATTCGATCCATCGAGTTGTGCCATGTCAATCGATGGCACAAGCGCCGAAGTCAGCATTGATTTGAAGGATTGAGGATCCGAGGCCTTGTGAGCAGATGATCCCATCTTAAGCAAAGGCACCGTGTTATCTGGTACTACATTAGATTGACGATCTGCATTGATACTAGCATCAGATGATCGCCTGGAAATTGGAGCTGAAGGCTTAGCAGTTGCTGCTTCCACGATACTGGATTTTACCGTGGCTTTCTTCGGCATAACCAATGGAGCCTTTTTTGGAGGCGGTGGGGTCTTGAGTTGCGCAAACGAAGCCTTCGCCGCTTCCACTGTCGCCTTTTTCGGCGCAAACAACACCTTGGGCGCCGTGGTTGGAGCCGTCACCTTAGACGCTGTCGATGGACCGGTCTTGGGGACCAAGAGCGGCCGCTTTGGAGCTAACGGGGGAGCCGGGCCTACCATGTTACAGACCCCTACTATTACTACATTTAAATGACAGTACTGCTATCTACAGTATTTAAGTTAAGTTATAAACTGCATTGTGTAAGAAATTGGATTGAATGGCGCAGCGACTCCCGTCGTGCCATTGTCCACCGCACCAATGTGCGTCAGCATCAGCAAAACCACTCTACATATTTTTGTAATAACTGCCTTTTCTGCGATTCGCTATGGAATTTTGTATACGTATTCGTTACACATCGGCAGATGTGTGATCTACAAGGCCAGTGTGTGTCAACGTTGGTACGACAGCCCAGCAACTGCCGCCGTTACCTAAATCCGACAAGTGACGCAATATGTCGTTTATGGTTCGGTACACTTCTCGCATACAATAAAATGTGTGACATATAGACCTGCTATTTGTGCGATATACCTTCTGTGGGCCGGGTTTGGCCTTACGATTGCAGCAGCCAGAGGGTGTAGCCGGCCACGTTATAACATCACTCCATTACCCTTGTAGTTGATCTCATATGCTGTCAACGCTTTGTGATTATTTGTTATGACAAATCTAACTGGATTGGTGGTCGTTAGGTCACAGTGGCTTCCGAAGGAGTCAGTACGTCTAGGTGACCATTCGATTGCGTCGTTATGTGGGCCGCCGTCCGGGCTGGACAGATATCTATACGGTACGCCAGGCGGACTAAAAGTTACGCTGCATACAATATCGACGAACTTTACAACCGAGCCAAGGACGCAATCGCATTCACCGAGCATGAACGAATCCTCCTGAACAACGCATTGCTGCAGCTTTCGCACTGCCAAGAATGGAGCCGCAATTTGTACGCCAAGGGGGTTCCTCCGTTCTTAATCAGCAGCGCTGAGTTTAGAGACAAGTTCATAAGGCACGTTGACCATGACCAGGATGCGAAGCAGGCCGTCCGGTCATGCATGATATCGGCTGTGACGAGTCTGCACCTTCCTGCTGATGGCACAAATCGGAAAGCTGACAGTATAACTCCGGTATGTGAAGCAATAATATTGCATTTGACAGAGTATGTGCGGCGAGAAATGCCGCAGACGATGCTGGCATTCCACGGTGCCAAGCATCTGGCGGACCTCACCAACCCACTTCAGGAATTTCCACCTCGCCCATTCAGGCGCCGTGTGATTGCGCATCTTGGACCTCCTAACAGCGGTAAAACACATGAAGCGCACAGGAGTCTCTGCGCAGCAAAATCGGGGGCATATTGTTCACCTTTGCGGCTGCTGGCATGGGAGATGCGACAACGACTGTCTGAGGCAGGCTTGCATTGCTCACTTTTAACAGGCCAGGAGAATGTTTCTAACGATGGAGATACGCATCTGGCGTGCACGGTAGAAATGACGCCACTTCACCGGGATTACGGCTGCGCCGTTATCGACGAGATGCAGATGGTCGGCGACGCCAACAGGGGATTCGCTTGGACACGTGCCTTCCTCGGTATACGGGCACCTGAGGTTCACATATGTGGCAGCATATCTTGCTACACGTTGGCTAAGAGTCTCTGTGATATTGCTGGAGATTCGGTAGGTTTGGTTTGCAAGCTCTCACTGTCCTCAGCTCGAAGTTACGGAGCATGCGAGGCTCGGGCAAATAGCGGTTATAGATGAACCAATGTCAATTGATGATTTACAACCAGGCGACTGTGTCGTCTGTTTTTCAAGGGGCACTGCGCTGCGACTCGTAGAGAACATCGAACGCAGCTGTTTCAAAAACGATGGATCGAAACCGCTCTCAACGGCGGTAGTGTACGGTTCGTTGCCTCCAGAAACTCGTACGCGCCAGATTGACGACTTCAATTCCAGGCGAAAGTGCATTTTGGTCGCATCCGACGTCATCGGAATGGGTGTGAACGTGCGCATAAAGCGCGTTATATTCCATACGGTTAAAAAGTTTGATGGGATGAAACGACGACGGCTAACTGCGGCGGAGGTTCAGCAGATCGCAGGACGTGCTGGCAGATACGGGTTGGACTGTGGGAACGGTTACGTCGGTTGCATGAGGTTCGAAAACATAGGGTACGTCAAGCGGATGATGGAGAAGAAGCAGGAGCAGCTAGAGCGTGCTGTTGTGGCGCCATCGCCGGTCACAATAGCCGCTTTTGCCGACGCTGTGCAATCGGCTACAGATCCGCCGGCCACTCTGGCTGAAGCTATCCAGATGTATCGCATAATGGCGCAGGCCGGCGGTACGTTCGAGCTCTGTGATGTACATGCGCTCATAAAAGTTGCCAAGGCTCTAGAGCGTATCGAGTTGCCGACTCAAACGTTGGTGGAGTACCTTTTTGTGCCCCTGGGATCCCAACCGGCCCTGCAGCTGGTGCTGCGCTCTTTCGCACTAAGCCACGCTGTTCTTAACACTGTCAAGATCCAGAATGTAGTACACACAGATGCTATGGAGCTTCTGCAAACTCACGGTACTATGATAAAAGACGAAAACAATTCTGAAGGCGGCCAAGGTATCCGTCATGATGTGATGCGACGTCTAGAAATGCTATACCAAGTACGTGGTCTGCATTTTAGTATATCATACAGTCTGTAACAGATTCTAGATGCCTATGCGTGGTTATGGCATAAATTCCCCGACGTATACGTCGACTACCACGCCGTCGTCGCCGCCAAGGCCAACATCTCCACAGCACTGCAAGAGCATCTAGTGTATCTCTCCGTTCATACTTCCACGTATGAAGAGAACGAAGAAGATGAACACGGTGTAGACGCTGACTTCGTGAGGAAGCTGATAATGTAATGACAGTCTTATTTATAATGTAGTTGATATACTGTTCTCTGTATAACCGTTAAATGAAGCGGTGGTATAAATATACGACGTGCTTTTGCGCATGTATTATGCTAATACTTTGAAAAGTAATGTGGCATGGCAAGATGATGCAGTGTTAACTGGGTGAGACTCGGAGATCACTGGTGCGAAGGCTTGGATACTAGATGCAAATCTATTAAAGCTCTTTGTAAAGCGTTACCAGAGAACTGAGATGGAAACGTGGAATCGCGATAGAAGCCAAAACATTAAAATGAAGGTTTTTGCGATATGAAAAATACGCTTCCATTAAGTGAAGCTAAATTACGTCTTTAGACGTTAAAGAGACTTATCGAGAAATGACCTCAGGAACTAGCAGAAAGGTAACTGGATATCCGGACTCAAAATCAATGTTTGGAACTGCATATATAGCCAACGCACAATATCTACTCAATAGAAAGCCCAAAAGCCAGCGAAGTCGTACACTGTGTCCAATAGCTCGAAATTCACATTCACCAGTGCCTTGCGGACGTATGCTCTATGCAGGCTATTGCGGGATTCTGGTTCGACGTAACCCAAGGCTGTTAATACTCTTTTCAAACGCTCACTCACTGTATTGGCTCTGCATCTAACGATTGGAGGGTTGCTCGCATCAAACAAAGATAGCATGCCCGTGTACAACATAGGCGCAATACCCACGAGTACCACTGCACAATCTTCCGGCTTTTTCGAGCACGAAGACTCCCACGTAGCTTCCGAACTGTAGGCAGACTTGTACTGTTCAGGCACTTTCATATGGTTCAGGAACCGCTCACAACCATAAGTAAGGTTAATTACGCCCGTTATTACGGTTTCAGCGGTGGCATCCTTAGAATTTACGACGTTCTTATAATCGCTGTCGTATATAGTAGTAAATATATTGCGGAGTTTGTAGTTGTTTTTAATCATGGGCTTACTGAATCTCTTCAGCAGCTCGTTGGCGGGCCACATGTTTTTAAGCTCCTTTTGCTCCATGAACTCCTTGGAAATTTTTTTAACATTCTCCAGCGCTGGCACCTCCATCTTCCCGACAGGCTTATCCACGAGGAAATCGTAAAGTGCGACTCCCATAGCCTTCAGGTTGTTGTCAGGATGAGCTCCTCTCAGGGCTATCAACCAGTCGACGCACTCCTTGACGTTGTGAGGCGCATCAGTCAACGAATTGTACACCATTTTGAGGAGATTAGATGAGTCAGAAGAGTGCTACACGCGTGTTGCGTTTTGCCTTTTACGGGCGTATTCCAAAACAAGGCATACACTCAACGAGTGGTGTGAAGACCAGATATGTTTAAATGGTGAATCAGTACCAATAATGTTCACGCCAATTAAATATGCGTCTCACATAAATCCACAAATGCGTATGTACAAATGTGCCTAGTTTTGAAGCGCAATGGCAGCAAAGTTGCCATATCGCAGCCAGCTCCTTAACAATGACGTGACATGCAGTATCAACAACGCATGTCATTGGCGTATGCAATAATGACACACAATGAATCTTGAGATAGTATTATCGGCCTGGTAATGCATCAACGTTTGTAATGTAGCAGGGCTTCCTGGAAGTCTGTTACGGGGCGTAGGCTGTCCCGCGGTAATTACGCAGTACAGCCCGAGCATCACCAGGAATAACGTTCATGATCACACCACTTTGCTTCCTTTAGCCGACATCACAGTCGTCTATAAGACATATGCTCACTTTTATACCCCCCCCCCCCCTAAAAGTGCATAGTAGGGGACCTACCAGCCAACCCTATGGTGCACTACCACAACAGGGCTGCGCTAGTGACCTGCTACTTTGCCAATTCCGCACTGACTGTCCACGTCAAGCTACATTAGCTGATTAGTAACTAATGAGGTTAATGTATGCAACAGCGGTGCAAGGTGACGCTGAGCACGATGCTGGAGGTTCTAAACTTTTACGAATGGCATTTCTTACGCCAATCACAGAATTTCTGGTTTTGTCTGTATACGTAATCCCCAGTATGTGGATTAAAGCGAAAAACTGGTGCGAATTCGTCTACCCTTGCAAAATGTGATTTCACCAATAGGATTACTACGAGAAGTCGTACGATCTAATCAGGTGGTCCATAGCATAGCTACTCTTAACAACCCTACGTGGCCGTGTCTAGCATACGCTGAAGGCGGTACGGTCAAGCGGGGCGATAAGTTGGGGAAAACAAAAAACATCAGTCTCAGGAGAAGTTCCTTATCTTCATTGAATAGCACTAGCTTGCTTATGAGGCACATCTCAAGGAAATTACTGCATTAATACGGCAGTTTCTGGTCTATTGAAAGCGTTGACTACGTGAAGCTACATTTTCCTTGAACGTGAATCGGAGTAGCGTTTGTCCACGTTTCAATTTTTCAGTGCCTCGTACCATCCAGCGTGTTTTGAATAGTTCAGGACCATTAGCAAAGGTGCGGCGCATCTTATCTACTGCCTTCAGCGCCTTGTCACGCCACATCAACCATGCTACGATGTTGACTAGTATGATTCCAATGATGGGCCACCTATAGTGCACTGTAGGAAAAACACATGTTGGCCGCACAATGTGCCGCAGTACTGGCACTTCGCACGGCATCTGCCGGTGGTGTAGTAGAATGTGCTGCATTCTCTGCCGAGACATTCGCCATCTAACTGGAGTTTACAGTAATGCTTGCCCGATTCATATTCAGTGTTCCTGCTGTTCTTGTTCTCCTTGCACTGATCGCTGTGTTCGTCCTCTCGGTCGCATTCTCCAGGACAGTTGTTAAAATCACACCAAGTACAGCAGCCACAATTGACGCCATTGCATCCACATTTACAGAGGAATCATTTACATCTATTACCCGCTTTTACCTCTTTACATTTTTCCTCGTGATTATCAACCCGGAGGGGATCGTGGCTTTTCGTCGCTGCTTACACAGGTATCAGCCTGCAATCGCGTGTTACAACATGATTATTGATATTCTTTCTATCTCCACTGCTAAACCAGTATTGTCTTATTGAAGTGACCGTATCGGAGTGGGCCTGTTACGGGGGTGTACTATACCTAGTCTGTAAGCAACTCGGGTTAGTAATAATTAATTTGCTCTGAGATGTTCATATATCAGCTACGTGTGCGCTGGTTATTATAACTGATCAACCATATCATGTATATAAATGCACTCGCAATAATGTGTAACTTGACGTCAGGCGGGTTGCCGCTCCATTGCATATATGGCGGGCACTGCAATCTGTTCTATTACTGTTACATGTGACTGTGAGATATCATAATGAAATGCTCTGGTATAACGGTGAATTATATTTAAAGTGCGACACCAAACAAAACGTGAGACGACCTCGTCGTTAATCTGGTACACAACTTATGAATAAGTGTGGATGGCACCAAATTAGGCGTTATATCGGCTCCTGAAGACACTGTTATGAACAATCGTACCAATGGGCTACATGATATTGTTAAACCTTCATAGATATCTTATGTTTATGATGTGATAACATGGACCTCCAACAACGGGCGTAACTTAGGTCACGTTGAGGTGGGCAAAGCATGGCGGAATTTAACACAACCGACGGCGTACATGTGAAATAGGTAACGTATTGTAACCCTTATTGCGCATCTCGGCTATTGTTAAAGTTTAATGTGCTAGTAAGGTAGGCGGATGGCGATTATGACTAAGGTGAACCAAACCATACTTTCGTAATACCCATTGCAGACACTCGCCGCCGTTTGTATTAAGCATTCATTATCACAGCCTTGAAGGTTCTCAGTGCAACCACTCAACGCAGTTGCTGAGTCATAACGTGCGAGTGCATCATTTCATGCAATGTTGAGAGCACTGCAAGACATTCCATTAGCAAAAGTCGGACGGCGGGATTACGGTGGTGGTATATATCAATGACAGCTGGTATTCGATGTTCGTGTTCTGGATCGTACATATGCGTTGCAATATGCGGTTACATGCTGCAATGGTTGTACCAAATCAGGGGCGATCGTACGGTGGCGTGCCGTGAGCTAAATGGATATGTAGATGTATTAGTAAATGCAATGTTATATAGTGCACTGCCTATGCCGTCACATTGTTAAGTATCGTCGCCAACGCACGTTGTGGGTGCGGATGCTCACGGTCACTGCTCTGAGATTGCGGTTTTAATTTGCATGCTCAGCTGGATGCACAGCGCCTTGCATGTGAGGATCTACGCTCCGTAAACTCAATTTTTTTCAATCATGGCGGAGCTTTGAAATTTGTAGTATGTTGCTGTGGGTGGCGTGCGAATGAAAGCGGGGGAGGATGGCGGCGGCGGGGAAGGCGACGAACACGTGTGGATGTGATACAAAGTTTCCTAAAGATCACGTAAAAGGGATTTGCTCGGATACGGATTGTCCGAAGTGCTATTCTTGCTGTGGCCCTGGATGCACAGGGTGCATAACATTATGCAAAGATGTGGAAGACGGCGTATGTAAATGTAGCCTATGTGGCTGTGAATGTCGTAATGATGAGGGGGTTAAAGGAAGCACAAAAAAGTGCTCTGAGAGCTCTTGTCAACGGTGCAAGGATAAATGCCAAAATGTAGAAGTAGGTGGCAGATGTATATGCTACCTCTGTAACTGTGGATGCAATGGCGTAAATTGTCAGTGCTGTAAACGGTGTAATCCAGTCACCACATGCCCAGGAAAGGGAAAATGCGACACCGAAGAAAAACACGGCGATAAGTGCCCAAAAGGACAGTGCAAACAAAAGCCCGGTGACTGCTCCACTGTTAATTGCATGTGCGATGATATGGGCGTACGAGCAAAGCACAATGGCGAATGTGTCTGCAAATGTAGATGTGAACAGAAATGCCCCAGGATCTTGTGCGCCGATAAAAGAGGCAAAGAATCCACCGGTAAACCAGGCACATGCTGCAAATCTAACAGTGACTGTACCTGCGAATGCAAGTGCAACTGCAACGCCTATGGCAAGTACTACTGCAAGGACCACAAAGCCAACAGCAAAGGATGCGACATTAGCAAGTGCAACATAATCTTCTACGGCATTGGGCAATGCCGCTTCAAGTGCACCAACTGCGGCAGGCTGTGCGACCAAGATAGATGTATGAATTGGATACGTGTTATAGTCATAGGCTTGATTATTTTAGCATCCTTGTTTGTGCTGCGGGCCATATTTCCCGAGAAGTTCCGCGCGATAATGACTAAAATACGCGCCACTTTTGCCAGTTCGCCAGTTCATTCCGGTAGATCCCTGAATACTCTTGTCGGTGACACAATTCCCGAGGAGACGAACATTGACCGCTACCCCGCCTTCCGTCCAAGGATATACGCTGGCTTGGCGTAGAAGACGTAGATTTTTAACATCGCAATGTAGTGGCAACACACGTTAATGCTAACTTATTGCCGCCTTTTAACTAGTGTTGTGTGTCGTACACAGCAATAACTAACAGTTGCGCGCCTGACGTTGGTGTACTCAGTGGCTCCTTCGAAGCCGCTCTTTTGCGCACCACTTTGATGGCAGCTCACATGTTTTGATACATGCAATGTACGCCAAGCATCCGTAATGTCGATCGGTTGGTCCTGTTCTTCCCCGTAACGTTCTCACCCATATCCACTCCACATAGCGCCTCTGTGTACCTGTCAAAGCCCCCATCAAGGTATTAGCGTCAATCCATTCACATTGTGGCGTGAGTCATATGCAATGTATGCGTAAGTTAATTTGAAAACTTCCAGTACCCTTGATGCACTCTGAGCCTAACCCGTCCACACCCGTTATCTTGTTCCTGTAAGCAAGTACGACAATAAGATCGGCAACACACGACAAAGCATCAGCTCAAATCGCCGATTCATACAATAGTACACCTCACCTCATACGGTATTATTTGATGTTACGTCACAATGATTCCCATGGGTATCATCCACCCCTCTGTTAGTCACATTTTCGGATCTCACAAACGGCCATGTGAAAGTCCCTCACTTGCGTCATGATGTGCAGTTCGAATAGCTGAGACGTGTTACTCAGTTATGCAAGCTACTCACAAAATTGCCCAGGCATGTCCGAAGACCCTCGCTGTAGGGAGTTAAACACGCAATCGATGGGCTGTAGGGAGTTGTGCAAACCCTCTACAAATTGGCTGTAAAGTAGGCTAGTGACGACTGTACTGTTAGAAATATGACAAAAGTAATACTCAGCTCTTTAATGGACTGTAAACGGAATGTGAAAAGTTGACTGAGATCGGCAGTCCCCGGTTGAGTGAGTTTGAGAGGCACAAGAGCGGGGGTCCCGAATGAAAAGGCAAAATATGCACGAACATTGAGCCTGCAGAAAAGTCCGGAAAGGACGCATAAAAGGTCATCTTGTTGCATTTGCCAATGTGCATCCGATATTGTCTGCATATAATACATGAAAGTGCCGCCGAGTTTTAGCCGATACAAGATTATGGAACATTAAATAATACGATGCTAGATTGGCATTATGTCGTTAATCCATAATGCAGTGCGATAATACGTTAGACATAATCATTAAACGCGATGCGAACCGTGATTAGCTGCGCATTAGATACCGCACCCTGTGAAACGGCCGGACGCGGAAGTAGATCATGACGCAGATTACGAGGATGATGAGGGCGACGAATACTATCAAGGGGGCAATTAGACCGGTAGAATATGCGGCGCCGGGGGAAGACATAGCAGCGGTGGCGGAGCGTGGACGTTCACGTTTACAACAATTACAACTACAGATGTCCCTCCTCTTACATACGACCCGACAGGTCTCAGGCGCACATTGATATTTGTTGTTTCCCCACTGATTCGCCATGACACAATTAATGCAGTCTGCACTTGTGCATCCTTCACAACAGGTGAGACAGCACATACAAGCAAGCAAGTCACAATCATTTCCACATCTACACTTACCTCGCATCTTTCCCTCTTACTTTTCATCAACCTGCACTAGCGTGAAACGCGTGCGTCAAGCCGCGAAGAGTTGTGCCACCAAGGCATCTCCCATCGGCGGTCCACGACCAACCGTACGACCGCCATTCAGCGCGCCGCCAGTTAAATCACGACGCAATACTACTTCATTAACGCATGTTGATACCATTTTTGCCGTGGCATGCGGGTTGACCGGTGCCAGTCGATCAGCCAACTCCGTCCATCAAGGACGGTACAAATTTGGCGCAGCCGCTTATGAATGCCATCACGTTTGCTTGCGGAGCAGTTCATGGCTGAACCACAAAGCGTTGTTATTATGTTTATTGTTTACGCCGTTGGCATCCATATCACGTCACTCAGCTGTTCACTGGCCATCTAGCCTATCAGTGCCTAAGCCGTCGCCTATCCACGGATCCAATCGTTATCTCGTGCCATCAAATCAGCTAACACGTAGGTCTCGGATTCACCTAGCACGGTAGTTGAAAGATACCAACGTGGGTGACCGACCAGCCACCCAGCTTCACAATCCACCTTGTTACGCACTGCCTTGCTTGGGTCCTCCGTGATCAATGAGCTAGCGCCGCATCAACATTGCTGTAGTGAATGATGATATGTCAACGCGCATCTCCACCTTATTCCTACGTTTGGGATCTATGTGCCTTAGTGAAGTGAATGACGGCTTCGGCTGAGTGAGGTGTGGACTGCGCCAAACCATTGCCGCGGATTTCGAAGAAGATCATGATAAGACGCCCAAGAACTCATAGCTCAGATACATTAGACTGGTACCGGTGTATTTATGCCACATTTCATCAACTCACCCAATCGCTTCGTGTCATGTATATTGGGTACATTGGTCGGCCTTAGCCACTCATCAATTCTCATTGACTAGTTCAACAACAGGTACAACCATCAGTTGAAGTGGCGCAACGTCTCACCTAATCACAGCGTACAAAGCTGGGGATGGCGCCTCATGATTTTGCTGTTGCGCCACGTTCCTCTTTGCTGCAACAATCAACTCGGTGTCAGTACGGAGTGACATTCTCCTCGACGTATCAGGTACCATATACGGTGACTCGAAACACATAACCAGAGAATACTAGACACAAGCAATGTCATGTTCCTATCTGTCACATTCCTTTGGGCACGGAGCAGGTGACCTCGGGTGGATGGATAAATCGGCAAGTTTAGATTCAATGTCTAATACGACCCAGAGCAACAAGGTAAACGCAATTTCAATATGTGTCGAAATAACGAGTTTCTGCAGACGCACCGAAGGAGTGGACATGGCCCTAAGTGTGGAAAGAAAGCGGAGAGGCCGGACAACAGGGCCACCCCACAGTCAAGGCCAGGGAACGATCCCCGCATTAGCCCAGGGGGAGAGGCTCACCACGACATACTACGGAAAGAGGTCCGTGTAGCAGGTGGACTAAGTCATGGAGTCGGAGACCGGTAGCGACGCGGAGGGGATGGGACAAGCTATGGACTTGCGGACAGGCGTACTAGTAGCCCGCAATACAGATTAAACGGTGCCCGTACGAAACAGATTGAGACTCCATAAGAGCATTCCGGATGCAAAGGCTACGGCCACGCCGTTGTCCGATGGAGGGAGCAGCTGGAGCAAGCTGGGGAGAATCAACATGCAGGTCACCCCTCACCAGTTAGAAGGCACCCCTGCCCCGGAGGCAATGCAAGCTGCTGGACGGATTGACGCGGAGGTGCTATCAAGAGTGTATCGACATGGTGTAACGGCACTTTCAAGTTGAAACACCGCTCCGTGAATTATGTATGGCAATCATGAATTCTTAACTGCTCCGGCATGGAGTGGGGGTTGGTATATGACATCGCATCTGTGCTGATAATTGAGATTATGAATCTTTGCCAGCACGTTGCAATGGATCGGTTTCCGCTTGTACGTCTAGAGGGGATACGCCAGTAATGTCAAGATGGGCATGTTACTTGATTATTAACATGCGCCTCGCCACATGTGGTGATAATAGATATTCACGTGTCTTAGCGTTGCAAAATGTGGGATGATTCTTGCCCCAGCACAAGGTGGATGGCGTGGTAGGGGTGGGAGTATAGGCATTGTATATCGTCAGTTGGCTGAGGAGGTACTAGGGTTGTGGTAGGTTGTCAATTGCTGTGCAGAGTTGATAGACAAGTGAGAGCAAATTGAAGATGGTAAAGCTTTGCAGCGATCCTAGTTGCAAAAATGGAATGTGCACTATATGTGTAGCCGGTAGTATTGCCATCGGCATCATCGTATTCCCAGCCCTCGTTATCTTGGTCCTTTACATCATGGGTCGGATATATAACGTAAGCCTCGGAGAGATATTCGGCCAAATACGGGACGGGTTCCGTGGTTCCAAGCCTTCACTCCACTGATCTCATAGTCTCACCCAGTCCACATAGTCTCACTGGTGCCATGTCACATCCGGTTTTAATGTGATTATTTGATCCAATCATTAACACGGTTGTTGTGAATATGGTCACATAAAGCCTGTTGTATAACCAGTGGTCTTGCGATGCTGTTATTGCTGCTTCATAATTTTCTTGTACACCATGACACTTAGGACCACGCCCTAATACATTTAATCAATACTGTACCACAAAGCACCATATTACCGCTTATAGCTATAATTACTATTTTGTGTCGAGCAGCGCATCATGGCCCTCACCGCCGGAGCTGGGAGTGAGGATGGTGGAAATGACACTGCCCTGTTGCGATGTTTTAGGCAAATCCTCCGTCCTGAATCCCATCCTGACCCGGCTCTTGAGGCACAGGTTGCACGGGTCGAAGGGGTGCGTCTTGAAGATGGAGTCCCAGCCGTCAGTCAGGAAGGACTGGAGGGGGGATGATGTCTTAGGATCACTGCCATAGTTACAATCTTGCCAACCACCATGAGATTCATACCGATTACACTGCGCCTTCAGGAACTCCAACTGGTGGTGGCAGGCGTACACGTAGTCACGCAGCTGGCAGAGGAGGCAGGCGGGGTCGGGGGAGTAATGAAGTTTACGGTATTCATATTTGAAGTTGAAATTGGAGAAGGCATCTTTAGAATTAATATGCTGCAATTTGTAGATTACGCTTGCCGAGTAGAGAGATGTCTCAGTAAGGGTGTCGGCGATCATAAAGCCTTTCAATCAGGACTTTCACTGCTGCGTAAGGTAACTTGGAAATTAATCTCACAACGGCATATATCACCAACTAGACGATTTATTGTCACATACGGCTATGTTGCTTATGTGGAGAATATGTCTGTCAATGTTGTGAAAACCGGAAATGCGGTGCGAAAATTTCTGATTTTAGTCCGTGGTGCTGTCTGACGTGTAAATATGTTGCCAACTGCGCAAATGACAACGACGGTTAGAAATTAAACAATATGGCAGTTATTCTGGATGACCTAAATGAAAATGAGGCTGGTTTAACTGTGATTGTGAATGTTTTCTAAATGACTGACTGTTAATAATATATGGTGTCTCCACTTTTTGATTTGCGTATTTATATCTGCCATCATCGTTCATCTCCATAGGTTGAAGCCGCCCCCATTCACCTCTTGTCAGTTGTTCTCCAATGGGTCACCGTGTTCTTCGACTCCCGCCAACCTTACAACCGAGAAGCAATATCGGCGTCACCTAGTGCTATTTCATTACTGATCAGCAGTTATATTGACGTGACAGCATGGTTTGAGTATGAACTCTAATTCATGAAAAACGACGCAGCTGATTGGTAAATCAAACTTTGGCTTCGAAGCAGGCACAAAGTTGTAGAATTGTTATTATCTGGTCCTATACATGGTGAGGTGGAAGAATATGGACTCCCAAGGTATGGTATTTTTAACGTTTTCACCTTAGCGTGGATGAGGAATTCACCGCGACAACAGTTCATGGACGATTTAAAGGCAATCTCTATATGACCCGATGCATTAGACTAATACCGCGCGTATAAATGTTCAACAACGCATGGAAGTCACGCAGACTTGTTGCGAACCAGCATTAACAACTCGGGCCATACATCTATCCAAATGGGCACCTCGTTCTCACATGTTTGTATTTTGCAATCGCCCAAGCATCATTATATGTATCATATTTTTGGTAGAAGCATTTGTTTTACGGCTGAATGCATTATGTAACAACATATTGGACCCATTTTGGCATCATAAGCGCGCATTACTGCGCTGTCCCCTGACTGGGGGCTAAGACTCCGCTAATCAGTTGGGAAAACCCGGGTAGCGTTGTTCAAATATATTTTGTACATCATGTAATGCTTATGCGGTTTCATTCAGTAAATGTGAGAAACATTATACAGACATCGGGAGTATGACATACCCATTAAATAGACTGGGAAGTACTAGCAGCTGTAGGTTCTATGCTTCTGTCTCAGAAGTGTTATATTCATTGACACACATTCTGGAAGATGATGCAAATCAGCTTGGAGCGTTCGACAGGCTCATTTCGGGTGTAATCATTGGTGACAGCGTTAGCCGCCAATACCTTTTGTCTATTTTTCATGGGCACATTCATTGTTTTACAACGAACTGGTTTACTACTGCTGCGTGGTTACTGTAGCCTTGCAGACTTCATGTGCTCATAAACGAAATGGTTCGGTGATGCTCCCGCGTCTGAGCTTTAGAAAAGGCGTGATTACATTGCACAGACCATCTGTTTCTGATTTGCTCTACGTGCACATCGTCTTTAAGTTATATAATGCATCGCAATTGCTTCATAGATAAAATTCTCAGTGATACATGCGAGTGCTGCCCGCCGGGTTCTGCTCCGTTAGCCCTCACCAGTGACTTATCCTAATCAACCAGTCCCACGTAAGGTCATTCAAATAATAAGAGTGGCTATCAGCTACCGGTTCTGATGTGTAGATCTCAAGCTCCGTGTCTACTTCTTCCGACTGCTGAGCGTGGCACACACTCGCAGACAGCTTAATACCCAGGGGCGCCCAAACACCCCTCCGTCTTGACACTGTTCCGAACATTGGAAACTTCTATTAATTAACTGTCATTTGGATGTCTTAGCTCGCCTATTGGTTCCGGCAACTTGCGGTTGGTGCCGCACTTGCGCTTCCTCCTTTGAGGCACCGGGTCCCGTTATAGAGAAACGTCTGGTTGTTGTATGGTTATACCATTGTATAAAGGCTATAGGATTGGTAGATCGCCATTTGAGTATCGCCCTTGTAATGTTTGACTTCGTGATTAGACGTGCTTTGCGTACTAGGACTTCATACGCATTCATCGCAGTGAATAAAATACTCATTTTGACCATGTGACCAACGTGATACGCTTGTGAGCATCACAAAGGTGAATTCGTGACAATGGCTGACGCAGTAGATTCAGCTTCGGAAGCAGCTAAAGAATCTGAGACACCGAAAAAAATACGTCCAGACTATGGCGCCTTTGGTGAGGTTTTGTACCACCTGGTGTCTTTCACCGAAGGATACGAGCAACAGGTGTTGTACTTGTGTGTTAGGACCTTCGAGTCCAGTTTAGGCTTCAACAAGCAGCAGCAGACAATGTTGATGACCGTGTCTATCATGTCACGCCTGTGTTTCTCACTAGTTTGGGGGCTGCTAGCAGACGCGTTTGAGACTAACCTGGTGATGTCTGCGGGGTTGTTATTCATGGGCATCGCCTCCATTCTGCTAAGTTCCACGTCCAAGTACTCGTCGGTAGGTTGGAAGTGTTGCACTCATCATGGTCCTGCAGATCCTCTTTTTGCGCTTCTTACACGGCGCGGCGTTTGGTTGTATCTACCCAGTTCAACAAAAGATTGTTGCGGATGAAGAAGATGAGGGTGATGAGAGCAGCAACAGCACGTTCACCCGTCTTCACGCGTTGAATTGCATTGGCCGTATGCTGTGCGCCGCCATAACCACGGAGGCTGCTCAGAATGTTCTGTTGGGTTTTGTTGGCTGGCGTATCTCGTACATCGTGTTGGGTTACATGTGGATTTCGGTTGGCATCGCGATTATATATGGACTGCAAGCTAAGGAGGAGGTGGTCTCTCCGTATGACTCCGTGAACTACTTTGTCACCCAATTGTCCGGAGCGTTTCAGGCTGTTTTTACGAGTGGAACTGCCTTTCTGTCCATATTTACGATGCTGATTGCGGAGGCCCCTATGTGCAGTCTGCCGTACATGATCACTTATCTGGAGTACTTGGGAGTGTCTGACAAGAATGTGGGAATCGCGATATTGGTCACAACGATTGGCGGCGCAGCAGGGACTGCAGCTGGAGGAATAGTTCTCGAAAAAATTGCAAGCTTGCACACGGATTATGGCGAGATGATTGCCGGTATCGTCGTGATGGGCGTGCGACTAATCGTTTGCGTGTTGTTCTTCGTGTCGCCTGCTCCAGATGGGCGCTTGATGTGGTATCATTACGTAGAGTTTGCGATTCTTGGGGTGACCTTGGTTACTGTTGGC
Organism: Babesia bigemina; assembly: GCF_000981445.1. Classification (NCBI taxonomy): domain Eukaryota; phylum Apicomplexa; class Aconoidasida; order Piroplasmida; family Babesiidae; genus Babesia; species Babesia bigemina. The sequence goes on along the minus strand of NC_027216.1, from coordinate 2,119,896 downwards.
GGCGTGGATAGACCTATTATGAGGAAAGCAATTGAAGACAAGTACCAGGCCAGCGCATCCGCCCTAATCCAATGCATATCGGGTATTTCAATTAGCGTCAGTTTTGTGGAGATCTTCGCGTACGTGTCGGAGAAGCTGCTTGGTTACGCCCCGTCAACACAGACAATTGATGACATGGACGCAGATCTCAAAGAGAACAACACCGAGGCCCTGAGGAAGTCGACCATGTACATGATCGTTATAGGATCACTGCTCAACATAGCGTGCTATATTGCATTGATTTTTACATATAAAAAGGAAAGGCCGATAATTGAAGAAAAAAATAAAGTATGGCATAAAGCTGTAGCAGAAAAGCAGCGAGAAATGAAGAGGAAAAAAGAAGAGGTGGCAGTTGAAGAAAAACCAAGCGAGGTGGCAATCGAAATGCCAACAAGCAAAGGTGGGAAAGTGGAAATAGAAGTGCAACCAGAGGAAGAGGAAGAAGAGCCGGTGCAGAAAGATGCGCACTTAGGAACACCTAGGAGCGATGAATCTGAAGGGTTGATGTCAGATGAAGAGGAAAGGAGAAGGCGAGAGGAAAATCAAAGACGAGAGGACGAAATAACCCAGAGAATGCGTGAGCAGCGCACTTCTGGGTGAAGAGTCGTATACTATCTGTCATCGAGCATGACACCATGTGTATGCTATCACTGTTTGACAATCTTAAACATGCAGATGACAAAGTAGGTTTCGATTTTCGTATCCCCGTATATGGTTGGATTTTGAAGTGTTAGTTGAAAACTAATATTTTAGGCCAGATACACTCACCAAAGCATTAATGGGTTGTGGAAGAAGTGTGTATAGTTAGATTGAAGGAAATCAAGCTCCATTCTAAAGTTTACAAAACGAAGTCGAGAAGCCGCAGCCACCTTTGCTGCATACAAATAAGTTGACGTACAGTTGATCATTTACGCTTCACCAAATTCGGCAACTGCCATCGAGCGTCTGCTGTGCGAGCGTGTCTTGTCGAACGCCAACGTGCATGCGGAGGCGCTGAACCTGGTACGTCGCCCAGAACAGCCGTATCATCACTATTCAGTGCAAGTCCGTGACTGCGCAGTTCCTGAGCGCGGAGTCGACGAAGCGGGAGTCGGTCGCGTTCATCAAGTCCGTCCTGGACCGCCCGTCGCTACACGCCCACCTGTCACAAGCGCTCATCGAGGTGCTCAAGCAGAGCTTCTAAAGGCTCATTCTACACACCTTAAACTGTTGTTTCAAATATATAATGTATTTGCATGTTTCTAGACGTGTATATATAATGTCACAAATCTACAGTTATGGCTGTGTATTGTCTGACAATGCACAAATCAGACAGGTTTATGCAAGTGGAGCGTTGCTTCGCATTAATGTGACAACGCTTTTTTAATCCAAGCAAATGGCTTGTTGTTGCACTAGACTGCCATTTGTTCCGAATAAAAAGCTTAAGGGATGTTCGCATCCTATTTCACTTAAGCAGCATTGCATTTTACACACCTGGTTACGAACGAATTTTCCCTGTGCATAAGTTATATGAGTTATAAATATGGTCTCCATTAAGATAATTCGTTTTTATAGTTCTGTACCATAGCCAACATAATGGTTTGTTGTGCTTCGCACTAGCCGGAACGACATTGCACACTGGTGCTGTCTACACTGCGGTCACTAGTTAACATTATACCAGCGATATAAATTCGCTTTTAATATTTTAAATTATTTAAATTATAAAACACAATGGTCAAGGAAATAACTAGTGAGACCAAGCTGGTCAGCTATGGGATCGTAGGCAAGATTCTATATCATGCCCTGTCGTTTATGGACGGATACGACCTGCAAATGCTGTCAGTATGTATGAGAGCGTTCGAGATCACGCTGGGGCTCTCACCGTCCTCGTTAGCCATAATGGCTACGGTGGAGACAGTCGCGTTGGTGGCCTGCTGCCCTATTTGGGGGTATCTGGTCGACGCGTACAGAATTGGCTATGTTCTGGGCACGGCTATGGCACTGTCAGGAATCTCGACCATGCTTATGGGTTGCGTGTCGAATTTCGGTGTGGTGAGTTTTGCGTTGTCTGTTGCTCATCTGTGCTCAGATTCTGGCATTGCGTGTCATCCACGGCTGCGCCATGGGATGCACCCCTCCGACTACTCAGAAGCTCATCACGCTATCTACCGATGAGAAGAGCCATGCAGCTGCTTTTGGTCTATTGCATTGTGTGGCATGTCTGGGTCGTCTCATCTCCGCAGTGCTCGTCACATACGTGGCGGGTTTCAAGATCATGGGCTACCCAGGCTGGCGTCCGTGCTACCTGGGATTAGGTTTGGTGTGGTTAACTATGTCGGCAATCACTGTGTTTTTCTTGAAGCCCGTGAACGGCCAAGATTGCCCTGTCTCGATGGAGGAGCGAAGTTCCATCAAGGATACATTGCGTGCCATCTTTCAGACCGCTACCTGCAAGTTGCTGCTGCTCGTCGTGTTCATTTCGGACGCGCCGTTCTGCGCCTTCGCTTACATCATTCTGTTCCTGCAGTACTCGGGCGTCACGGACATGAAAGCCGGTATCACGTGCGGGCTCACGCTGATCGGTGGCTGCATTGGAGGAGGATTCGGCGGATTTATTGTCGATTGGTGCCACAAGAAAAGCAACGATTACGGCAGGCTTCACGCAGCCAATGTGATTATGGTCATTCGCCTGGTTGCATGCATTGCGTTGTTCATGGGACCTGCGCCTGATGGTGATGTATCGTGGTACCACATCGTTGAGCTTATGACACTGGGTGCAAGCCTAATGACCGTGAGCAGCATTGATAGGCCCATATTGGCGTCGGTGGTGCAGAAGAAGTACCAGGCCTCTGCCACTGGGTTGATCCGTTGTATCGCCGGTGTCCTGAGCACCATTTTCTTCCTTCCTCTCTGCGGTTTCTTAGCGGAGAAGGCCTTTGGCTACAAGCCGTCAACCGAACCGATAGCAACCATGCTCAGGGAGACGAGGGTCAACAATGGAGATGCGTTGCGCAAGTCCATTATGTACATTCTGCTTACCGGTACCATAGCAAACGCCCTGTGCTACGCCGCCTTCTTTTTCACCTACCCACACGATGCTAAGGCAAACGAGAGAGCAGATGAATCGTTGGTTTCGGAGACATCGGATACGCCTTGAAGGTGGATTACATTATGATGTTTTATAGCAATTTTCAAAATTATTGCTCAGATGCAGTATCTACAGCTGGTGCGTTACGCAATTGCGTTACCCCAACGGTTTATGAAATAAAAATTTTCAGTGCGTAGATTTTTGAGCGCCCTGACTCGTAGTTGGGCATACATACAAGCTGCCCTCGTGCAGTTGATGGTCCCAAAAGTTTTAGCCATATGAGGTTAACATTTGATCACATACACGATTAATTTCATGGTTTAACTTTAATTCACTATGGCGGCCGACTAACTGCATTGTGGTGATGTGGCATGAAATGCATTACCTCTTATTACTTGTTGGTTGGACGAGGTCTAGTTACCGAATGAGTTGGATTACATACTGTTAGGTACCATCCTGCCTGGCCACGAGCGACATTTTGTAGTCGTGCGATGCAGGCGCATCTCATGTGAATATTGAGATGTATCGGTCGTATTCTGTTCTTTTTAAGGTAGTTAATTGCTGGTAGTAACATACACTGATTGAAATATGTTTCCTGAGAGTATAGTTATCCGCTAACACTGATTATTGTAAAGCGGTTCACCGTTGCGTACAATAATCGCAACATGCCTTCCACTTTATGAATCATATATCCTGCACGGAATCAAATGTAACCATCGATAATACGCCAGCATGCGTCGGTCCACCTATCAGAAGCTGCTTAATGCGTATGAGGCACACGTTAAACGAACCAAACGCGATATCAGCGGTGATAATTCAACAATCGAATCCAAGTCAAGCACCATTGCAGGCGAGCTGGTCCGTAATATGGCGCGGTCAAGCCACCTTCCGATCGCCGATTCATTAGATGCCATTTCAGTGTTACAGCAAGCTTACGGAAACATGCTAGCTTGTCTTGGAGGTTTACATTCGGGGCGCATAATACACGAGACGACTCTTCATGTCAGCAGGCGCGACTATATTTTCAATGTTATCGCGGCTTGGTCATGTTTGGCCGCGCTGATTACGATGATCTCACTGGCCACCGTAGTATCTATCCAGCTGAAACAAAGAACCGCACTCTTCGCTTCAACTGGAAAGTGAGACGCATTATACGTCGAATTCAACCATTAGAGCCGCCTAAAACTACTCCACATATTACGAGTTCGTCATGTGAGTGGATTATTGAGTACTATTCAAGTATGGGCAATCTAGACATAAGTACTCGGATAACACATACGAAATTGCAACATAACAGCCGAAAACATGTTCGCTTAATATGGGTTACTCTATATTACCTATAAAATGCATCAACGCGTATTAAAGCATCGAGTTGTGAGTGTGATGAGGGAAAACGGCTGATTCATGAAAGCCTCTGAACGCAGTTCGGCAGGACACTACTTAATGACGATTTCAATCTGTCGCGCTTACATAATACATTTTCTGTTAGCATGAATTGTAAAGTACGTATATAATGAAGATATGCTGAGTAATTTGCGTACTAGTGATTACTTGTAAATTAAGATGGTGAGACAGTAATGTGAAGTTTACCCTTTAAATTATGTTCTCTCACCTTACAGTGTGCTGTGTGGCTACAGGTGACTTGTGCTACTGTTCAGTTTACCAAGGCTGCCGCCTCGCGCTGGCACCGGCTGCGGGTTCCGAGTCTGTCCATTGCCGATCGTCACTGGTGCCATCCATGCGGGCATCCATCCAGGTTGGGCCTGAGGGTCTTCTACTGAGTCGTAGTCTTCTCTCGGTTTCACGCTCCTCATCACTATTTAACGTGTCTTGAATCCATACCCTTTTGTATGGATTATGTTATGCGTTGCGCATTATACGTGCGATTACTGGATTCAGGGTAGTTCGTTAATGCTGCGTGCTCTCTTACTGAGTCGGTCCACGGAGACACGACATTTTTGCCTCGCTCTACAGCTCCACGTACAATAGCCCCGCTGCCCGATTGTGATACAGCTCTACTAGAATGCATTAGGTGGGCATTAACAACTGAGCCGCAAGTTAAGAGGTGAAAAGCGTACTTGGCACTGGGCACCCAACATCTGTGCACTATGGGGTTACGCTGAGTAGCAATGCCATCACTGACCTTCAATGCTTATAATCTGTGTTGCATTACTGCGTGAGTACTACATATTGTATGAGCAGCGGACTTCGTAATATAAACCACCAATATTTGCATCGGATGTCACATGGCTACAGCAACGCTATGTGGGCTCTGTAAGCCGATGAGATATCAGTGTAGTGAAGGCTTTGTTCCAGCGAACGCATCGTATAGTTGGTCCAAAACTGTCATGAGGCTTTGTTTATGGACTTTCGCGCAGATATAAAGGACCAAGAAAACGAGGCCTGCTAAGCCGATTATGCTGAAAAACACGACGAAAAAGCAAAACACTGCGCTGTCTACACAGCACTTGCACTTGCAACTAATAGTTTGGCAGTCCTTACACTGTTCATCACATGGTTCCGTGCCCTTGTTGCATTTACAAGGCGACATCTTTTCCTAGGATAACTCGGCAAACAACCCTGCAGAGCAATGAACAACGCACCTAAATCTGATAGAACTTTAGGCCAATTAGCAGTATCCAGTGCGTATACTAACACGTTTATACACTCGTAGTAATTGTGCTGGGGCTAACATAATTCCAGATCTCTCAACGCTGACACGCCAAGAATAGCCACTCCCAGCATGCGTTGTTTAGGCCGGTTTGCCAATGCCTGACGTAACTCGGTATCTCGCTTGTAATCAGGCTATCATGCTCCCAATCTTAGCATTAGCATATCATTTGTTCACCTAAATAAGTTTTCGCTGCCTCACCTACGGTTGCAATCCACATATACCAACAGGCGCCATTCATGCGCTGTAAACCTAGTTGAGTTTCCCCTCTCAATGTCATGGGTAGACTGCAAATCGAATACCGATGCTCCCCTGCTTTTGAAGTGGCCTAAAACCTACCATTTGTGTAACTATACGTATGCCGTTAACAACCCCCACATTTATGCCAGGTTTTAGTCGCGACCATTAATTGGTTATCAAAGGAGATGTTTGTGAGTGGTATGTACGGGGAACAAAGTCTAGTGTACCTGGAATGTTTAACGAAACTTGCTTATATTGTTGTCTTCAACACAACAGAATACGGTTCTGTCGAGAGAGTATTGATGTACAATGTTATCACAGAATAAAGCGGCGTACCAATGCGCAGTCACAAGACCTGGGAAATGCGCCCCCGGTAGGAGCCATTTGAATATGGCCTTAATTCGTTGACATTTATCTACGTGCAGTGTAGCACTAATTAAGTTAGAATCACGGATGGTCAATCGTCAATTCGACGTAATGTAGACATCGCTTCAAGCACTGGCGCTGCCACCCATATAGCAAACTTGGATAGGGATTTCATGATGATATTATCAATTGTTGAATACGGCTTAATGTATGGGACGCCATGTCCAAACGGCAGATAATTGACCTCTCGTAAAGGCGTGGCCACAATGTTCCACCGACTACGGTGGAATCGTGATGTAAGGAAGGGGATTAATTAGAGGGTTTTCAACGGCTGTTCGCAAATCATTTCTGCATCGCAACGATGCTTAATTGGTCGATGCGCTCTAAAACGTTGTAGCTTCATTGCTGATCTGGCCTTTGGTGATTGTGCCATCCGAAGCCAGTTGATGTGAGGCAAAATAGTTCTATTCAGATATCCGCAAAAGGTTCCAATAGATGTTGCCGAGGGTCACAAATGAGAACGATGTTGAAGTATGTGATATATACAGATGTGTATGACTCAATAGGGTAATAACGCTTCGAAATTGCGCGTGAATGTCTAGGTCCAGCGCGAGGCTACTTCCAGCTATAACGGAGAGCGCTGGGTTTCGTCATAACCATTATGGCGGGGTCATGTGTTTTACTTGCGAAATACTGCTTTCAAATACCAAACGGTTACAGTAATGTTTCTGCGTGTAGCCTCAATCACACAAATAGTTGCTTATGCGCCTCGCGTCCAGCACAGCACTAGATGCGATGGAGGCTGTAGATTTAAAATCGTAACATAACCAAATATAACATTGCATCTATTCTGCCATTGATTACTGAATTTTTTCTCAACGCTGTACGACGCTACGCAATCCCATGCCTACCATCTGTCACGAATGGTGAACGTAGCATTGCTACTAAAACTTGCAATATTGCTTACATATGCGTCTGCGCAAGACAACACATAATCCATAGTATATTTGCTGCACTAATTACAGTATCGCAAAACTGACTGCTTCCAACCTCTGCATTGGCCATCGCAGTACTGGGTTTGTCCGGGTCATCTAGTGGATAGGATGTAACTGGTAATAAGTAGTGAGGTAGTAGTCGTAACTGGCTTTACATCGGTCTTGTTGTATCCGCCATCCTTGCCGCCTTATTCTGCGTGGCCTTATATCTCCTATATCCTAGCACTGCGGGCAATTAGACACTTGGCATAAGGATTGCACTTAGGACAGATGCAAAGGGCCAACCATCATACTTAGCTTCTCCGCTACTGTTGCTTAGCCTTGTTTAACAATCCAACCTTTTAGTTTATGTGGTTCTGCTGACGTCGTGCTAGCTAATTTGTTGGGGTTGGGACTTCGTCGTAGGACGAAATTGGAACAGCCACTGACAGGTCACGTTCTTGTCCGAAGAAACCGTGTCATGTGACGTGATCGGCCATCTGGTAGGTTAGCAAGTGACATGTTAGTGAGATGGCGTTTGTAGTGGCAACATTGTAGTAACCAGTACAATGGCAATCACTTGCCGCAGCTCAGCCAGGCGCTCAGTGCTGCATCCATATATTGGAACGAAGCAGATTATAGGTGGGGTTGCTACAGTGGTCTGGGATAATGTACATTGAAGTGCCGTCCCTTATTCGCTTGTCATGGAAGTACCATCATAATGCATGCTGGCTGCCGAGTTAATGGCATAGTAGAGTTGCGAGATCCAGCATCACTGCCGCCCAGTACAATAAGGACCGCATGTCATAGCTATTGCTGTTGGCATTGTATATCGTCAGTCGGTCGAAAGCGTCAAACGCCTGAGGTAATTTGGTTATCGTGCAGGGTCAAGTAATCTGAGGGGAAAGATGGTGAAACAGAACTGCCAATGTAGAACTAATGGCAATAAATGCCAAGGCGATGGATGTGAGGAATGCAAATACTGGTATTGCCTATGTGATTGTTGTGGTCGAAGGCTGGGCATTTGCATTGGCGTCGCTTTTGCGGGCGCAATCGGCTTCTTCGGACTCTTCATTTTGGTGCTTTACATATGCTCTAAAGTCTATAAGATGAGCTTTGGTACAGTCATCGACCAAATAGACTACGCCCTAACTGGCTACAAACCCGCCACTTCGAAGTGTGACCTCCAATAATCTGACGGTCTCACAGAGCCCACATAGCCTTACTGTAGCCATGTGACATCCGATGCAAATATTGGTGGTTTATATTACGAAGTCCGCTGCTCATACAGTATGTAGTACTCACGCAGTAATGCAACACAGATTATAAGCATTGAAGGTCAGTGATGGCATTGCTACTCAGCGTAACCCCATAGTGCACAGATGTTGGGTGCCCAGTGCCAAGTACGCTTTTCACCTCTTAACTTGCGGCTCAGTTGTTAATGCCCACCTAATGCATTCTAGTAGAGCTGTATCACAATCGGGCAGCGGGGCTATTGTACGTGGAGCTGTAGAGCGAGGCAAAAATGTCGTGTCTCCGTGGACCGACTCAGTAAGAGAGCACGCAGCATTAACGAACTACCCTGAATCCAGTAATCGCACGTATAATGCGCAACGCATAACATAATCCATACAAAAGGGTATGGATTCAAGACACGTTAAATAGTGATGAGGAGCGTGAAACCGAGAGAAGACTACGACTCAGTAGAAGACCCTCAGGCCCAACCTGGATGGATGCCCGCATGGATGGCACCAGTGACGATCGGCAATGGACAGACTCGGAACCCGCAGCCGGTGCCAGCGCGAGGCGGCAGCCTTGGTAAACTGAACAGTAGAACAAGTCACATGTAGCTACACAGCACACTGTAAGGTGATAGGACGTAATAATAATAGTAGTTCGTTGTTATATTAAGCGATGACCTAACACCTGACCAAAGTGGTGACCTGAACCTAAACCTCAACTTGGCCAATGCGTCATTACATCAGTTTCCCGGTACGTTGAGTGATGAGTCACTTGTGAGAGGTGTCTGCGTCATCTCACCGTGAAGCTAGGTGATCGGGCACCAAGGTAGGCAGCTGGTAAGTGCTGTGCTACATGATTCTTTATGTAGTTGCTGTGTTACTAGTTGCCACGACCGCAATGTGAGTCGCTGGGCAATGGATGGATCCCGGACTCTGATGTGATGGCCAATGGACGGCGAAGTTAGGTGACATTGTTGGCATCGGTATAGATGAGGAACGTGTTAATTGCGTACTACATCTCTTTTAGGCACTCATTATGACACCAATGTGATGTAACTGATAAGCTGCTGTGGCAGCGTTGCACGGTATGTGATGGATGGAGTTGACTGCTCAACACGTACCAGTTGACCTGCATGTCACTGCTAGGATACCGTTCACATGCGTTGAGTAGGTCATAGTTCCGTTATTATAGCTACATAGCCGTAATGTGGCTGGCTATTCGCGGGACGACGGGCACCTGGCTGATGTTGAAGCTGATGGGAGCTCAGTTGCCTTGGCTGAGGTGCGTGGAATGAGAGTGGGTTGGTGAGTGCGTTGCTTAGGTGATTGATATGTCTGCAGGTTGAGGGGACTGGGAGCGGCAGTGGTACGTGTTGCAGTTGGTGAGTGCTGCTTAGGTGATTGATGTCTGCAGGTTGAGGGGACTGGGAGGGGAAGATGAGTTGGGGTGAGCGGTGTAAATGTGATCCACAATGTCAGCGTCCTGACTGCAGGTGCTGTCCCTGGTGTTGTAGTGGGTGCATTAGAATGTGTCTTAGATGTCGTCCGATTTCCCAAAATCGCAAAAGTTTTGAGCCGTGCCACTCTAAGGGATGTGTTAAGTGTACTTCCTATTGTTCATGTTACTGTTGTCTAGAGAAACGAGCTGCCGAGTACCGTTCCCTTCATACCACTCAACTAACTACCGCCCAAGGCCCCGGTCCCTCCACTCTTCAGCAGCACTCCGGCTATCAAGACTCAGCTGCCATCGTTTCTAATTTACCATCCCCCAACCCCGCCCCTTACATCATCGTTCCCATCATCATCATCATCATCGTCATCTGCGTCATGATCTACTTCCGCATACGGCCGTTCCACAGGGTGCGGTATCTACTGCGCAGCTAATGACAATCACCTAACTGGCAATTGACATCCAATGTGCTTGACAGAGTAATAATTGCGCTGATAAACAATCACGTGAGCAGTGAGGTGACCATCCCCCTCCCTACTCCGCCATCGCCGCCGTCATCGTTGCCATCATCTTCGCCATCATCCTGCTCGACCTGTGCATCTTCCGCTTTCCGGTGGGCCGCAACATCTGCGATTTCCTCGTCCGCAAGATACCCTTCTGCATCGCGTTCTACAGCTGATCTTAGCAATTTGTTAGCGCATAAATCGTTCATCCAAATCCCACCGATCACCTAACTGCCAAGTGCCATCTAATGTTCTAGACAGTAGTGATTGCGTTGATGACCAGGCACATGAGCAGTGAAATGACCATAGCAACCACCCCTTACATCATCGCCGCCGTCGCCCTCATCATCGTCGTCATCTGCGTCATGGTCTACTTCCGCATCCGGCCGTTCCACAGGGTCCTCGATTTTTTCGCCCGAAAATAAACGTTACGCATCGCACTCTTAAACTCCAACAAGTTGTCTAATCTCATAGATAATCGTGTTATGGACGAACGGCGCAACGCGTATCTGCAAATCTATTATTAAATGTTTCGCAATAATGCATCGGCAGGCAGTTAGCGGGATTTTCACGAACTATACCGAATAAGCATTTACGTTGAACGGGATTGACCGAGGTGACCTAGTTTACGTCTTTTTAGATAGACTCGACACGCTCCACATACTTTCTCACATCATGCGCTACAAGGTATCTCACGTCATCGATGTCAGGGCGTTACTCACGGACGGCCGGAAGTTGCTCTCACTCTACAAAGACGTCGACTACTTCGACGACGACGAGGAACTTCCTCAAACATCGAGCACACTTGTTCAGTGATCTTCGTATTGCAATCCGTCACGACGGTTGCTGTATAGTTAGGAATATTTGAGTGTTTATACTGGCGCAGAGGCGGGCGTGTGTTGAAGCGAGTTTTGTACGGTTAAATGCGCCTCATTCAAGTGAGAATACGCAACATTGATTGTCAGTTAATAGCACTAATCCGAACAGTAGTTGGTAGAAAACGTGAATAGGTGCAGACCGTTGCCGCTTAAGTGCTAAGCTTCGCTTTACAGCTGAGTGGATGAGATGGTTGCCTACATTTGCAGATGTGGCACCATTATACGACGTCTACTATGGACATGGCACCATAAACACTACAGAATCTCTTGGTAAAGTACCGTTTGACAGTCTACGACGGATATGTGTAGTTGCAACTGCCATCGTTGCATGTTGGCAAATTTGCCTATTTATTTCACCTGATTCCACCCGTAACATAACACATCTGACTCACAACTTTACACATTATGTAGCTTGACTTCATCGATCATTTATTGCCATTGAAACCGATTGGTTGGAGTCAGCGGCGTTGTGTCGCGTCGACAAGGATACATGGTGTTTGGCCACAGACATCCCGGCAAATGAGTACCATCCAATATGTGAACGTGAGTAATATATTAGGTACAACAACTTCATGCTGGAAACGTCATAGGCGGCTAGAAGACGAGTGGAATCTCGCTCATGGTGATGATCACGACGCTGATCGATCTGCTAATGTAATTAGTGAGTAATTACATGGCTTCTACGAAAACCGTTGTTATATCCACTAAGGCTGTAATATTGCAGACTAGCTGCCGTTAGGATAAGGCAGTGAACCAATAGCACGGCAGTTTGCAGAACAAGCATAGAGTGATAAACGGAAAATGATGGTAGTAATCGGTACTATCTGCTTGTATGGCATATGTTTGAGTGAGATATAATTATAAATACGTGTAAAACTTGGCTGGCCAGTGCATGTCGTGGTTGTGGACGCTCAAGTTGTAACGGCGTTGCGGGATATGCGACTGCGCTTGCAAATTCAATATATGGACGGCGCTTTGCACGTCTGAATCAACTCGCAGTATAATTGGGATGTTTCACTTATGGGCGAACCTTAAAATGTACTACCCGTTGCCCTGGATGGCGTGTTAATGATGGCGGGGGGGAGGATGGCGGCAAGACAGGTGGAGGGCAAAGATTGTGTATGCTTTATATTATCATGTAAAGGTGAAAACGAGCTCTGCGCTGATTCCACTTGTACGACATGCATGGCTTGCTGTAGCCCCGGATGTAAGGACTGCAAGGAACATTGTGAGAAAGGACAGAAATGTAGATGTTTGAATCTTTGCTGTGGTTGTCCGACTAATTGCTATAAAGATGGTTTCGGTGAAGCGAGCTGTAAGAAAAAAAACCAAACAAAGGGTTGCAAGCGCTGCGAGACAAAATGCGCAAAATCCGAAAGGTGTATATGCTATCAATGCGACTGCGGAACGCAATGTAACGGATTCCTCTGTGCCTGCTGTTACTGGTGCAATCCTGGCAAGTGTAAGCGTAAAGGCACTTGCGACGGCTTCGTACTCGGGAAATGTTACAGTGGAGAGGGCAACAAAAAATGCAAAGGACATGGGACATATAATGACGAGGGGCGTCCTGAATACGTGGATAACTGCACTTGCGAACCTAAAAACAGTAACAGCGGTTGTACATGCTACAAGAGCAAATACGATAACAAGTGCAGATGTATCCGCGGCGTACCTGACGAGTATGGCAATTGCGTCATTAAATGCGACCTGTGTGGCAAATTGTGCTCTCAAGACTCGTATATTCATCAGGGCACTCTAGTAGTTGTCCCGCTTGCAATCGCAATGGTACTTATAATTGTCTGGTGCAAGTACCGCGATATAATTCGCAAGGTGTTTTATGAACTACGTGGTTCTTCTTCCAGAGCACCCAAGCATTCTAGCGCATACACAAATAATCTCGTCGGTGACAAAATCCCCGAGCAGAGTAGCACTGACCGCTACTCCGCCATCCGTCCAATGCCATACGTTGGCTTGTCGTAGAACACGTAAAGCTTTAATATCGCAACAAAGGCATGTCAATGTAGTAGCGTCAATCATCATTTCATGCCTCCTCTTCAAAGTTTGAGTGCTACCCTGAAATACTTCGTGTCTTCAAGCTTCCACTTTACGCACATATTGTCCTTCTGGCTACTTCCGCACGGTGTTGGCGTAGGCTGCTGGGTTCACCTTGTGCTGTCTCTGATCTAACTGATGTTATCCAACCAGTTCGGGCTCGAGGGTCGTTTGCAGTCGCAACAATCCCAGGGTTTCACGTTTCTCATACTATAGGGAACCGCCTCGATAAGTGTCTGCAGGTTGGATCTACTCCCTTTACAATCCTACACCGGATCATCCTAACTTCTACTGGCCTGTATCCCCGTGTTCTCGATAATGATGTTATGTAATAACGCTATACTATTAGCGTTCTTATTTGGTGTTAGCTTTTACATCTATGAGGTAAAGTAACGTTATTATCACATTGCCCAATTCATTCCCATCTGGGCATTGGTGTTATCCATATCCGCCGATTTTGCAACCAAATAACTGTATACCTCATCTGATCTACGATATCTTCACATGTCAGTGCAGTGTAATCATTAAGTCATTCTAACCACGACAACTGTTGCAGCAGGATGGCACAATAGACAGGACGTGCGTCGTGAGATCAGCGACACGCACTCCCTTTCACATACAAGCCACTAGTATATGAAACCGCGGAAACATCTATACAAGTTGCACGCTAATATTAATAAAGAGTCCGATGACTTCATTTGTGCCCGACCTAACCACCGTCGGTTATATAAAGCGAGGCACCGATTCCTTAGGCGACTGAACTCCGTCACCGTCGACACTAGCATCAAAGCGTTTCAACTGGAAATTGCCCTGACCCACAAACCTGCGACACCATTAAATTCCCCAGTTATAAAAACCAACCAGCGCGGGTAGAAGCTCTGCTTGAGCACCTCGATGAGCGCTTGCGACAGGTGGGCGTGAAGCGACGGGCGGTCCAGGACGGACTTGATGAACGCGACTGACTCCCGCTTCGTCGACTCCGCGCTCAGGAACTGCGAAGTCACAGACTTGCACTGAACATGGATGATACGGGCGTTCTGGGCGACTTACCAGGTTGAGGGCCTCCGCATGCACGGTGGCGTTCGACAAGACACGCTCGCACAGCAGACGCTCGATGGTCTCAACAGTGTCTTCGCGTGCCGCGATATCCGAGAACCACTTCGCAGCGCCATCCACTGCTGTCTTTGTATTGATGGCGTCCAACAGCAGCTGTCCTACATACTCAATGACCTCTCCGTCCTTGCAAAGGTCTTCTGTTATCTGGCGACTGAAGGAATACGCTGTCTTAGTGACCTCGTCCTGTTGCAATATATCGACCACGGTATTACGCAGAACTTCACCGGAGCTCAAGAGCAGCTGCTCCACCTTGCACTTCAGCAGCTCCTCAGTCTCCGCGCTGTTCAGGAAGTCCTCAGCCAACCGACGCAGGAAGGACATGGACTGGTCGTGAAACGCCCGGTTGTGCAGTAGCACGCCAGCCGCGTTACCTGTAGCGTCAAGGAGCGAAGACCTCACGCTCTCCACGTACACCACTGTCGCAACTCCAGCGCACACGACCAATAGCACCAGTGCCACCGGAGTCCAACGCGACCCGCCTCCAGGAGCACAGTGAGGTCCAAGCTTGTGCCGCCGGACGTATTCGATCGCGGCTTCCGAAGCGCATCGTGCGATATGTTCCTCATAGGCAGACCACCTTTCACTGTTATCTTCCGTTGGACAGCTCGATCCCTGTGTCACGGGAGATCGTTGACTCTGTGTCGACAGATTCCTCTCGATTGTCCGGCGGTGTCCATTCACAGAAGCCGGTCGTTTGGCGGCTGACGAGATATTGCGATATTCACCCAGCAGATGGGAGCGGAAGCAACCGGGCGCCTCTCGGTGTATCAGTACCCCGGATGACTCATTTTTATATGGCAGAAAACGCCACCAGCACCGCCGAATGTGCAAATGGCATAACATCCTAGCGCAACAGTGTCATTAGCGGCGAACCGTGGCCGTATTCATTGCGTAGATGATATCATCTATCTAAATGGACTACGTACATTACACGTATCATAAAACTATGTAAACAAATACGTTTTATCGATTTCCGCTGGAATTACCTCCCTAAGTTTTCATGGAATCTTGGGGCCACCAGTCGTTGCAAGCTGGCGGAAATTCGGCCAGTAAACAACACACCTGACACATTACAACTTCAATGAATACGCATCTGAATTATAAAGTACATTACTATTTTTATTGATAGGTAGCCTTGGCCATGCTCCGTTACCCTGGTCACCACCCCTTGATCAGGGCAAACATCATAACTCTCGAATCGTAGAGACGTTTTGAGCGCATAGTGTTCTTATGTGAGTTATGTAGTTTGCTTAGGATGCACTATCATCTACGAGTCACCCTGTCTTTCCGCAGAAGGCTACATCATATGCTACCAGGTCGAGTTTGGACTCCAGACTACGCCAGGCGCATATCCGACCCATCATGCGCAGTATAACATCACCTTAGCGTGTTATTGACGCCAACTATGCACTTCGTACCTAATGTGTACTTACTACCGGCAGCTGGGCGACGTTGGCACACGGTAGACCAGAACTCGTCCATAGCGTAACATCGACTGTGTTTGCCACCAACCGCAAAATACAACCTCATTCACTGAGCGTGCGCAACACAATATGAAGGCTGTGGCATTACAGAAATCCACTGTATCTCCCACAAAACGTCGTGGAATCACGTGTACCGTTACCGTAGTAAGGAACCATCTCATACATTCTGCCGATGAACCTACATCCACCATAGCTTCACCGGCGCATAACCCGACGAAATTCGTTCTGAGTCGACAAGTACCACTACAATAACAAAAGTCCATGATCTAAGATGGAGGTGGTGCCCCCTCGTCCTCCGGCAGCGGAGGCGCAGGCTCATCCGGAGCTGCCGCAAATGGTTCCGGCGGCAACTCGGGCTCCGGGGGCGCGGCAGTCTGCGGTGGCATAGGAGCGGCAGTTTCCGCTGGAACAACAGCTGGTTGCTCCGCTACCGTTACCTGGGCAGCCGCAGCAGCAGTGGCGTAATGAGAATAGTCGTAAGCAGCCGGCTGGGCGACACCAGACTCGCCCGTGGCAACCGCCTGCGCTCCCTGCTGGTAATACTGCGGGTAGTACTGCGCCGAGTAGTAGTACTGCTGCGGCTGGTACATCTGCTGCTGATACTGTTGGTAGTGCTGGTACTGCTGCTGGTAGAAGGCCATCTGGTACTGCTGCAGCTGCTCGGCGCTCTGGGGGTCCTGTTCCCCAGTAGCCGCAGCCCCGCCGCCAGTCAGCTCCGTCATCATGCGGTTGTACTCCTGTAAAATCGTTACAGACCACAGCGAAAGTTACACTAACCTGGTCAAGCTTGACCGCCTCCTGGGTGGCGGCAGTGGTGCCGGTGCTGCCGGCCAACTTGCAGTCGGAAGTCAGGTGGCCCATGAACCCGCAGATGGCGCAGCGCACGTCCGCATGCTTGACGGTGTGTAGATTGGGGGCGTCGGGGCACTCGTACGCGCGGTGACCCACGCCGCCGCAGACGCTGCAACGGCTGGCGTCGGAAATGCCCAGGGCGACACCGTTCACCAGCGCCAACTGCTCCAAGCCGCGGCGCTTGAACTCCTCGTGTTTGGGGTGGAAGGGGTCGAGCAGCGGCCCGATCAGTGCCACCGCCTTTTCCACGCACTCCTCCTTGTCAGCCGAAATGTGCACGTGCATGGGCATGGCCGCGTCCTCGTCGGTCTGGTGGTCGCGCTGCTTGCCCTCCTTGATGGTACCGCGGCCGCGCAGCGATATCTGCGCGCCACTCTCTGCCTCCAGGCGCTTGTGGTTGCATCCACGCGGGCCGATGACGAGACCCATGAAGTTGTACTCGGGGTACTTGTCGAGGGGGATGATGATCTTGCGCACCTTCTTCAGCGGCTTGTAGTCGGCCGAGGCCACGAACCCGGGCAGGTGCTTGAGCAGGTACTCCACCAGGCGGTTGTACTCCTCGTTCATGGCGTTCTTGGCCCTGACCTCACGGGTGTTCACACGGCTGCCGTTGCGGTCGTAAACCGGCGGCGGCGAGGGCGGCCTGATGTCCGCATCGCCAAGCTCCAGCTCTCCGGAGGCGATCTTCTTCACCAGGTCGTCGTGGCGCTGCTCGCGGAGAAACTGGTCCATCTGCGAGGGTGTCATCCCCGGCGGAAGGTCGACGAAGGGCGGCGGCAGGAACGGCCTGTCGTCCTCGGGTCCCCAGAGGCTCTGCGATTCATCCTCTTCCGTAACATTCGCCGCCTTGTTCGACAGCATCTTGAGCTCGTGGAGGAACGAGTTGGTCGTGTTGTGGATGACCATGTTCTTGCCGTCGTCGATCTTGCCCCAACGGGTCATACGGCGCCGGGGCGCCTTCTCCGTGCCCGGCAGGAGGGGCACACCCTCGTCGGCTGTCGCCGTTGTGGACATCGTGCCGAGCTACGGAGTCCGTGATAGCGCGCCACGGCCAATGCCGGCCTGTCAGCAGTGGTCGACGAACGATACCGAGGGGCGAATCCAATGGCAGCCGCCCGGTTAAATAAATGGCTGCTATTTGCCACTTTACTGTGAGACTGTGACTGGGCGCAAGCCGCCGGCTGTGGATCTGCTACAGGGCGTCGCGCTATGTGGCTCCGCACTACGCGGATATGCCGCGGAAGCGCCAACCTACACCCGAAAGTACGAAATCAATACCGATACCCAATACTCAAGCGTCAGCGTCGGTTTCCTACGGTATCGCTGCTACACATCTCATCAATCCGGCGCCACCGTCCTCGCCGCACGCAGGGCCGGCAGGGAATAACGTACCGCGGCTAATGTCGCCACCTAGTCAATCCTAAATACCCGACATAGTCCTATTGGAGCCTATAGACGCTGCTGTTGACCGGCGGTGTGCGAAAATCGGCCCCGCAAAGGGCTCAGAACTCGATGTGGGACTCGCAGGTGTCCTTCTCCGCTATTGCGCATCCCATGCGGCACTGCGTACACACTGAGACTGGATTCCTTTGCCGATTGGTACATACCTGTCTCTAAACGCGTGGACTTGCTGCGAGAGCGGGAAGGCAATTCCAGCGCCATCGTGTGAGGCTAGTGGAAGCATCGCAGCCGGGTCCGAAAGTGGAGCGGCTTCACTGCAAAAATTGTAGAAGCAACTCAAAACGCATAGTTACTTAGTACGAGCGAATAAACTCACGGGGAGCGGCCGTCGTCGCCCGTAAACGCGTGCAGTCCCTTCAGACATGAAGTTTAGGCCATAGGTTTGTGCCGAGCGGTTTCCGAAGGCAGCCACGTTCACGCCGCATTTTACTGCCGAGTCACGTGCACACAGATACAAGGTCAGACTCAGGGCGTGGATCCAGCGCGCTGCCGCGGCTGGACGCACAGCAGCGACCAGGCGAGCGGCAGAGCGCAAAGGGGGCACGAGTGGGACCTCAGGTTCACTTCAACTGGCACCGAGGACTGTATAGGATCCGGGACAACGATGCGCGGGGGCTTCGGACGCTGTACCTTCCAGCCCACAACACCTCGGACAGCATGAATTCTCATCGAGACCGGGGCAACAACAGCAGTGCGCGATCACGACACGGAGGTGGCCGCGCGCGTAACCACAGCCGGCGCAGCGCGACGGGCTCTGGATCCCGCTCGCGCGCGGCGAAGCACGCACAGCACAGGGGCAAGGCCGCCGATGCTGCCAGGGAGGGGCACAACGCAGCGCCTCTCAAGACGTATTCCGGGTCAATACGGCGGTTCCTGGTTTTGCTGGCGATAGCGCTGTTCGCGGCGTCATCGCGTAACGCCTGCAGGGGCTTGGGAGAGAGTGAGCCTGCCGGGGGAGTGGCTTGGGCCGCGGCGGCACGGCCGGAGACGCAACCGAGCTGCACTGCCGTCCACTCGCATCTGGACGAGTTGGTGATTGCTGAGTATTTAAAGGCTGGCACTACGCGTCGGCCGGATTTCGTTGTGACGCCCAGCATGAGTCTGGTCAGGAGGGGTCGCCGGTCGTTACCGCAACTCACTGGGGCGGATGCCGATGGCGAGGTGTCGCTCATCGTCCTCGACACGGAGGGGCTCGCGTACTGCACTAATTTGTCACGCCACCTGATGTGGGTCACGCGGCTCACGGACAACCTGCTCAACGTGAAGAAGCCGTACGTCGAGACTCCGAACAATGTATGCGCGCTCAACAACGCCCCCACCAGGGGCATGGGTTGGGACCGCGAGAAGTACGAGGAGCACACCACCGCGGACTCCCAGAACGGCAAGGCGTTCAAGACATGCGGTCGTAACGCCGGCGCGAAGGCCAAGTGTGCGCGGCACCTGGTGCCGAGCTACGACGGCTACGTCTACTGCATATACGAGACTGGTCACAGCCAGCTGCTGCACATCCACGTGCGTGACATCGTCAACTTCACGCCCTTCCGGACGCCGCTGCTGGACGGTGTCTACCTCGAGGGTTCCAGGAACTCCTCCGTGATGGCGCTGGATTTCCACACCGGGAGCTACATCGCGAGGAACCTACACGACGTCCACTACAAGACGCACCCCCCTGCGTCCCCGGACCAGCCGGAACGGGAGACGCAGAGGCAACTCCATATCGGCTACACCGACTGGACCGTGCGCGCCTTCGACGAGAAGTCCCACGTCGAGCTGTGGAGTTTCAATTGGCGCGAAATAGGCGCGGTAAACAGCGAGAACGTAGGGCCGGTGGTGGTGGAGCGCGTGCGCGAAATCATCAAGGTGCAAGGGCAGAAGCTGGCCATAGATTTCGAGGACGACGAGGGCAAGATCAGCGAGGAAATGAACTTCCCCTTCCCGATCGCGGCGGTGTTCGCAGTGCTGTGGAACGCCAACGAGGAGATCATGACCCTGCAGATTGTGGAGCGGATCTCGATCCCGCCGCCGGCCGCGTTTCTGCAGAACGCGCTCGACAAGGCCTATGGGTCGATAAAGCTGTCCAGCTCGAGCTACTTCGGGCGCAACCTGGTGTCGGTGAAGGGCGGCGTGATAAACGTGAAGAACATGTGGGATCCCGAGGTCGACGGCGAGGCCGCGAACGACGGTGGGAGGCTGATCACCATCAAGATGGTCGACAAGAACCACTATTACACGCTCGACACGGGTCTGCAGCCGCTGACGTTCACGCAGCAGAACCACACCAAGTGGCAGATCGTGAAGTGGTGGTGCGTGCTGACGTGCTGGCTGCTGACGTTCGCGCTGGCGCCGCTGATGAACGTGCTGCGGATCCTCAAGGAGTGCATCGACCGGAAAATCTACCACCGGCGTTGGTGGGCGAAAATGCCGTTTTCGAGGTTCCTGCTGGGCCAGGTCTCGCTGATGATCGACGACTTTGAGCGCGGCATCTTCGAGTCCACGGAACGGCTGATTTACAACGTCGACCGCATTTCGCCGCTGCACTCCGTCGACAACGTGTGCCAGACGTTCACGGTGCCGCTGAAGCTCATCAACAACACGGACGAGATGCTGGAGATTCAGAGGCAGGAGAACAGATCGCAGGCGGGAAGCGCGGCGCAGAGTGCGCGCAGCGAGGAGAGCGAGGGCCACGAGCTGCCCAGGGTCGAGCTGGCCGTCGAGACGAGCGAGATAAACTACTCCGACGACGAGATGACCAGGGAAGACGAGTTGAGGGCGATATCGGTGGTGCCGGCCGCCACCGCGCTGGCCAACTTCCTCGAGAACGGCCGGTTCCTCAGGACCTTCGATTGCATCAAGCTCCTGGGCAAGGGCGGGTTCGGGTCGGTGTACCGCGCCCAGCACAAGCTGGAGCCCGGGCACCCCACGTACGCCATCAAGCTGGTGCTGCTGAAGCTGAAGGCCTCCGAGGGCCTGACCTCCAGGCGCTACTTCAGGGAGATCGTGGCCAACAGGGAGATATCGAGCAAGTACGTCGTGCGCTACTTCACGTGGTGGTGCGAGGAGCCTCACTTTTTGCCCCTCACGCAGCTGACTCCGGAGATTCAGAGCGCGGCGGCCAACAACGTGAAGCACCTTGTGGGCTCCAACTCCCTGAACACGCAGCGGGCGAAGGCGCTCAACGGGTTCATGCAGCACTACCAGGAGATGCTGCGCGGGATTCTGGAGAAGCGTAGCGACGAGGACTACCCGAGCTTCAGCAACGTGGCGTTCAACAACTCCCTGCTTGACGAGCGTGGGAGGGTCGGGCGGAGGGTGCGCCTGGCGGCCATTGGCGAGCAGACCGGCGGATCGCAGCTGAACACCGACGAGGACGACAGCATGCTGAACGGCGTCTGCGCGTTCGAGTTCGAGGACGACAACTACGAACACGACGGCAGGTACCCCAACGTGCCGCAGTCGGAGTCCAGCCAGGGCATCGTCTTCGAGTACAGCAACACCTCGAGGGCCCCCGCCGTGGGGTTCGATGGCGAGAGCCCGCGCGAAAACAGCGAGAACAGCGACGACGGCGATGCGGAGGAGTCGGGGAACTGCCACCAGGCACGCGTGAGGGACACCGAAAAGCAGTACCCCGTGGTGCTGCTCATCCTCATGGAGCTGTGCAAGGGTTTCACCCTCAGGGAGTGGCTCAACAGGTTGGTGCTTAAATACCCATCAACAGCCTAACACGCGCGTGCAGGCCCGGGAGAAGCGACAAGCCAATGCAGTACACCCTATCGCCGAATGGGGTGCCGGTCGAGTTCGACCTGTTCCGGCAGCTCATAAAGGGGCTGCGTGACATCCACGCGAACAACTTCATCCACCGAGACCTCAAGCCCGAGAACGTGTTCGTGGACCCGAACACGAACGCGCTTAAAATTGGGGATTTCGGACTCGTGGGTTTCATCTCGCAGAGCACTCGCGAGACCAGGGACACTCCGCCGCCGGAGGCGACGGCGCAGCAGGACTCCTGCGAGGTAAGCCACCGACTAACTTTTGCTAATGCGCCGTTCAGCTAACGCAGTCGTCGCTGCCCGGCCAACTCATCGGCACCCCGGGCTACGCGGCGCCGGAGGGCGGGTTCAACTGCTCGGAGAAGGCCGACATCTTCTCCGCGGCGCTGATTTTGCTGGAGCTGCTGTCGCCCAGGTTCCACACCGTGATGGAGCGGTTCACAGTGCTGGAGAACTTCAGGAACACGGGCAGGGTCCCCGAGTTCATCGAGCAGGAGCTGTCGCCGTGGCACCGGCTGCTCACCGAGATGGCCGACCGCGTGCCGCAGCGCCGCCCCTCCGCCGTGGAGGTGCAGAAGAAGCTCAAGGGACTAATAGCAATGTGGTGTAACGAACCCGCAGATTAATTTACTGTGTATCTATTTGCCGCGCTACGCTGCCTTGCTTACGCTGCGTCGCTTACTCCGCCTTGGCCCGGCGGACCGAGGCCGGGACGGTCAGCACTGGGATCTGGAGGTACTCCGTGATCTCGCAGATGGTCTTCACGAACACGTACACCAGGTACACGGTGCCGTAAACGGCGGCGGCCAGCAGCACCCGGTGGAACGCCGCGGGCTCCAGGACGAGTCCGTAGTCCCTGAGCAGGCCGACGCCGTAGTACTGCAGCAGGAGCATGTACTGCGGCAGCAGCCCCCAGTGCACGCAGCGCATCGGCGACTTGGAGAGCAGGCACACGATGTTGTTCACGCAGACGGCGGCGACGAACATGGACGCGAAAATGCAGCCGGCCACGCGCGACTGCGCCGGGAGCGTGTACACGAGGTAGTAGGCCGAGTACGAGTGCACGAACGCCGAGAGCATGAACGCCAGGTACTGCAGGCGGTAGCTGGTGCGGTAGGCGAGCCCCAAGACGCCGCACATGCCCTCGGAGTACGCGACCGCCAGGATGAGGTATATCATGGCGTTGTGGAGCTCGTGCACGCGCGGGAAGTAGGCCCCCAGGAAGGCGAACAGCGGGTGGCCGCCGAAGAGCGTCGCCACCTTCACGCCGAAGTGTGGGCGCACGTAGTAGTGGACCGCCTGGAGCGCGATGGCCAGTAGGTTGGCCTCCGTGACGCCCAGCACGCCGTTGGTGTACTCGAAGGTCTCGAACTCGCTCTCACGCCAGACGGTGCACAAGACGTGGATCGGCGCTATCGCCACCAGGAGGAGGGTGATGAACGTGAAGCCGCCGGGGTAGAGCGTGCAGCAGATGTACGGGTAGAAGACCGTCACTACGGCGTCGAGGCCGTGGTCCAGCAACTGCCCCAGGGGCGAGCTCATGCCCAGCTTTCTGGCCTGCTTCCCGTCGATTCCGTCGAACGTCTGCGCGCAATGACATGCCCGAAAGGCGCCCTACCAGGTACAGCAGGGTCATCACCGACGCCAGCAGCGGCATCCACGTGGGGGCGGTGCTGCTCTCGAGGCGGTGCATGTACGTGAAGATGCAGAAGTTCGTGACGAAGATGCAGAATCCGCCCATCAAGGTCACCACGTTGGGGGATACGAACTGAGCGGGCGTTACACAACAGAGTCAGGTCCTACCCTGGGCAGCATATGGGCGACGGGAGTCCACCAGAAGCGGTTAATCAGCGCGTCCAAGCATGTCGTGGCGCCGGATTGGAACTTGTACTTCTTGAGGTTCGGCAGGTTGGCCTTCGGAATGATGCGGGTCAAGCACTCCATCCTGTTCGCGCGGCTCCGAGTAAGTCGTGAATCAAAAAATTCGCAGAGGCTGCGGATGGAAGAGGTGCCTCTCGGGGGCAAAGGTCAGCTAAATGCACAGAAGCAGCGGAAGTACGCGCCAAGCCATCCCAGCTCCGACTCAGCGATAGACACGCGACGAAGGGCGCCGAACGCACACCCGAACGCACACTAGGCCTAGACTGCGCAATAAAATCCGCCGTGGACCCGGCGCTGCGCTCAGTTTCTTAAAATGCCGGCAAGGCGGCGTGACGCGCAGCCCCATGAGCAGATAGAGGCGCGAGACATTTTTTGGCGCCAGCTCAAGCGGAACAGGCAGTGCCCACAGCACCTACGAGGCGCGTTGTGTGTATCGCAAATATTTCCGTATGCCAGCGGAGTCGTGTCCGCCGGCGAGGGAAGCGCACACGATGGGAAGGAAGGACGCCAGGATCAACTCGGCCGAGCTCGCGTCGATTCCGACCTCTAACAAGCTCGTCATAAATGTGAGTGTTTAAAAGTTCGCTACGCGGCAGGTCCATCGGGGCTCGTTATCCGTAGGCGGTTGTGTGCAGCGCGCTGTCTAACGCTGCGGGCCTACGCGCCCGCAGCGCTTTGTACGCATACCTCCGGCTCGAATATCGCGTACATGCGTTGACTCGTGCGGGATACGCGTCTTTGAGCGTTGTATCGGCTCGTGGTTGCGATGTCTGGGCGTGTATTCAGCGGCTGGCATCGTGCCGATTTGCGCGTCGCCAAGCGTGGCCACCGCGCCTTCCATGGCCGATTTGCGCTCCAGACGCGGTGTCTGATACGGCCACGTGATATGAGGCGTCTGCTGTTTCCCCCCCGCTGCGCTGGGCACCGACATACGAAGAGTATGCATGCAGCAGCTGGGCCGACATCAGCTCGGCTGCTCTCCGTAATGAGCACCCATGTGATGCATATTGTGTTCATTTGCTGCTATTAAGAGACGCGAGCACATGTTTTTGCAGACATCTGGGTCCAACGCATCGCAAACGGGCGACAAGCCTAACACCAACGTATGGAGGCTCTGCCCCTTCAGGAACCCGGCGAGGTCCGACGGGCTGGTCCTGAAGCACTGGAGGCAGGTCATCAGGAACAGAGAGGCTCCGAAGGTTGCGCCCAACTCGCCGCTCGAACTGCAGGAGAAATACGCCCAGACGCTCGACTCGGACGTCACGTCCACGCTGCCTAAGCTGGACGAGGAAAGCGCCCCGGTCGACTCTTACCCGTTCGCTAAGGTAGCGCCGGCAATAAAAATCTATCGCTACTCCGATGAGTTCTACCGGTACCAGATCGGCGAC
Organism: Babesia bigemina; assembly: GCF_000981445.1. Classification (NCBI taxonomy): domain Eukaryota; phylum Apicomplexa; class Aconoidasida; order Piroplasmida; family Babesiidae; genus Babesia; species Babesia bigemina. The sequence goes on along the minus strand of NC_027216.1, from coordinate 2,094,466 downwards.
CTCGACCCGTCGTGGACCAAGGAGGAAACGGACCTCCTGTTCGACCTGTGCGAGATGTTCGAGCTCCGGTTCGTCGCGATACACGACCGGTTCAAGTGGCGGAAGGACGTGACGCTCGAGAAGCTGAAGCACCGTTACTACACCGTGACCAAGCGGATAATCGAGTACTCGTTTGAGGAGAAGATCAAGACTGAGATTGCGAAGCACAACAACCCGTCGCACCCGGTCATCGCGGCGCTCAGGGACGAGTCGGCCAGGCACCCGCTGGTCAAGTTCACGTACAACATGGAGCACGACAGGGACCGGAGGGAGATGCTGGAGCGGAGCTACCGGGTCACCGAGGAGCAACGGCAGGCTGAGGCGCAGCTGCTGGACGACATAAAGCAGGCGGAGTCGCTGTTCAAAAGGGAGGAGCGGAAGAAGGTCGAGTTCAAGAAGCTCAAGAAGAAGTTCAGCGTCAGCGACGACGCCATCACGCTGCCGAACATGGAGAAGCTGCACTCCAAGGACGTGTGGCTCGCCAGCGACATGGTCACGCAGTACAAGGCGCAGCTCAACCCGAAGCACAACGACGCGGTGGACGAGATGTTGGCGGCGCTGAACATACCGGCCCCCGTGGTGTCGTCGCGAGCGTCCAACGAGCTCTACTGCGTGGTGCGCGGGGACGCGGCCATCATGATAAACCTGGTGAACAAGGTGGACAGCCTGAGGAAGGAACTCGAGCACTGGAAAGCCATCGCTGGGCCGTTGCCGGAGCAGACGGCGACGCCCAAGGCGAAGGAACAAAGGACTGGCGCCCACACGACGCCCATCGATATCGCAACTGCGTTCCAGACCCCCCGCAACATGGAACCTGCCAAACCCTTCCCCAAGCCCAAGTACCCCACCCCGCAACATGTCGGCACGCACCAGATGAGCCAGTCGGACGACGGAGCTTCGATGATGAGCGACAGCTCCAAGCACTGCGGCGAGCAATCGCAGATGGAGCAGGAGCACCAGAACCAAAACGTCATGTACCACCAGCAGCTGGCCAGGCAGCGGATGCTCATGGCGCAGCAGCAACAGATGCAACAGCAGATGCAGCAGCAAATGCACCAGCAGATGCAACAAGCGCAGATGCAGCAGGCTCAACAGCAACAAGCGCAAATGCAGCAAGCGCAGATGCAACAGGCTCAACAGCAACAAGCCCAGATGCAGCAAGCGCAGATGCAACAGGCACAAATGCAACAGGCCCAACAGCAACAAGCCCAGCAACAGCAGGCTCAGCAGATGCAGCAAGCCCAACAGCAACAAGCCCAGCAGATGCAAGCCCAGATGCAACAGGCACAACAACAGCAAGCTCAGCAAATGCAAGCACAGCAGCAAGCCCAACAACAGCAGGCCCAGCAGATGCAGCAAGCTCAACAACAGCAACAAGCCCAGCAGATGCAAGCCCAGATGCAACAGGCCCAACAACAGCAAGCTCAGCAAATGCAAGCACAGCAGCAAGCCCAACAACAGCAGGCCCAGCAGATGCAGCAAGCTCAACAACAGCAACAAGCCCAGCAGATGCAACAAGCCCAACAGCAAGCCCAGCAACAAGTCCAGGCTCAGGCGCAGCAGTTGCAAACACAACAGACTCAAGCTCAACAGCAGTTGCAACCACAGCAGCAACCGCCCCAGCCACAACAAGCTCAGCAACAACTGCCGGGGCAACCGTTACAGACGTCGCCGCGACAACAGTCCCAGCAACAGGCGCAGCAACAATTACAAGCCCAGCAGCAACAGCAGGTGCAGCACGCCCAGCAACAAGTCCAGGCTCAAGCTCAACAGCAACTGCAGTCCCAGCAACAAGTCCAGACTCAAGCTCAACAGCAGTTGCAGTCCCAGCAGCAACAGACTCAAGCTCAACAGCAGTTGCAACCACAGCAACAGCAACTGCAGGCGCAGCAGCAGGCTCAGATGCAACAAGCGCAACAGCAAGGACAGCAGGCGCCCCAGCACGGGTCGGCCCCGCAGTCACAAGGCCAGCCGCAGCAACCGCTTCAGCAGCAGTCAAGATCGCAGATGCCCCAAATGTACCCTATGAAGGTCGGAGCGCCCGGTGCCTCGAGTCCGCACTCTTTCCAGCAGCAGGGACACTACCAGCAGATGATGCCGCACCAGCCGCCTGCGCACATGAACCAACCGCAGCACATGGGGCAGCACTCGCCCATGGCGAAGCAGCAGAGCGTGCACCAGATGCAACAGCCAAGCATGCCTCCGCCTCACGCCATGATGGCCCAGCACCGGGCGATGCAGCAGCGCATGATGCCGTACCCGCAGTACCCCCAGCAGCAGTTCCAGCAGGGCTACCAGCAACAGTTCGCGCCCATGCCGATGCGGATAAACCCTCAGGGGATGTACTACCCCAATCAGATGTACCCGCAGGGCGGTCCTCCGCATTACGGGCACATGATGCAGCACCCGATGGCGCATCCGCAGGGCCAGATGCCGGCGCACATGCAAGGCCAGATGCAAAACCAGGCGCAGGGTCAGATGCAGAACCAAATGCAGCAGGTGGTCGGACAGATGCAGGGTCAGATGGGAGGTCACATGCCAGGTCAGATGCAAAGTCCGATGCACGGGGCCATGAACGCCCATATGCCCGGGCAGATGCAGGGCCAGATGGGAGGTCACATGCCTGGCCAGATGCAAAGCCCTATGCAGGGCGCCATGAGCGGCCACATGCCTGCGCAGATGCAGAATCAGATGCAACAGGTGGTTGGACAATCGCAGCAGATGCCACCGCAGTGAAGTCAACATCGACGTCTCTGGGAAGCGCTCTACGCTTGGTTACATGTCGACGCGGCGGCTGGTTCAGCCAATGTGCGGGCCGCAGCCCTGCCGCCGCGACAGGTCACACACCAACACACCTAAATATAGTCTAACGCCAAATTATGGGCAAAAAATCGGGGAAGCACAAGGCAAACACCGGTAACGACTTGCAGCTGCCTCGTCCTGCGGAGCAGGTCCGATTCCTCTACCAGCCGGCGCTGCCGGGCGGCGACGAGGCGAGCACGCTGAACAAGCTTGCCGAGCGCGCCGGGGAGAGCACAGCGAGCTGGAAGGCCAAGATAGAAAGCCGCGTGCTGCAGCTGAACGCTGCCGTGCACGAAGAGGCGGCCGCCCTCGTAGGCCGGCAGCCCGAGCCGTACACCGTTAGACACAGCTTCACGAAGTTCAGCGGGCTCAGCAACCGCGCTGCGAAGCGTGCCGGGCTGCTGTCCGTGGGGCCGGAGGTCGACTTCGAGCACGCCCAGGTGCTGCGCACGCTCTGGCAGGAGTACATCGCGGACGTGCTCGGCAAGCACAGCGCGCCGGCGCACGTCGCACGCAACCTCGCGCTGTGCGACCTGCACGGCGCGTACGTAGAGGTCGTCGGCAGCGCCTGCGCCGCCTACGTCGGCATCGCGGGGATCATAGTCCGCGAGACGCACCACGTAAGCCCGCGCAGCATCCGTCCCATGGTGAGCAGGCCTTCTACATCGTCAGGAGCGACTCGAGGGTGGCGCTGGTGCTCAAGGAGGGCACGGTGTTCGCCCTCGAGTGGGACCGCTGGAAGTTCCACATCCACGGGGCGCACCTCGCGGCCACCCCGGCGCAGCGCAGCAAGCGCAAACTCAAGGCGAAGGCAAAACTCTGAAATTATGGGGAGTTGAGGTGCATCTCGTCGTGCACCTGGTATGCGTCCAGGTCGATCGCCATGCAGTGGTGGATGGCGTACGACAGCCGCTGGAGCATGATCTCTTTGCTCGAGTACTTGGGCATGAGCAGCCGGAAGCTGCAGGTCGCCGCCGTGGGCAGCCGGTTGTCGCAGTTGTCAACGTCCTCCTGCGTTAATGTGTATCGCACAGTTTTGCCACGTACCTTTAGTTGCTCGTACTCCACGTAGAGGCTCCACTCGGACTGCGCCGGGGGCAGTCGCGACCTGCCGCTGACGAAGCGGAGGAACAGCTGCATCTTGGCGTTGTCGAAGTTCGCCAGCACGTCGAACAGGTCGCGCTTCAGCTGTGACGAGGAGGACACGGTGTGGGCGCGCAGCACCTCCAGGTCGATGCGCGGGTCGCCGCAGACCATGAACTCCAGCAGCTTGTGGTCCAGCAGCATGCGGAAGCGGCCGATGGGCAGCACCGCGTTGAACCCGCGCGCCAGCCACGTGCACGAAACGTCGCACTGGGTCAGGCGGAAGTGGGTGGCCAGGCGGACGAACAGGTCGACGTTCTCCTCGGTCACGCTGATGTTGGAGCCGTCCAGCAACAGCTCGGTGACGCGCCCGTCGTTCGACTCCAGGCTGAACGTCAGGTCGTTCAGCAGCGTGCTTGACCTGCCGCCGCGGCGCAGCCTGTGGAGGAGGTCGCTGGACAGCTTGTCGCACTCCGCCAGGTCCTTCAGGCTGAGGTTGGCCGCCAGCAGCTTCTTCCAGATCATGGGGTTGAGAGCGACGTTCAGGGGGTTCATCATGCACGCGCACATCGCGAACAGACGGCCCAGCGACTCGTACATCGCCAGCTCCATGGGCAGGCCCTGCATGCAGTGCTCGTCGTAGCACTCGCTGCCGCCGCACTGGCAGTTCTCGCGGAACGACAGCTCGTCCGAAGGCTCGTCGACCACCGAAAGCGGGTTCGCGACGCTGCAGCATCCCGTGGAACAGCTGACGCCCAGGTCGCCGCAGTGCACGGAGATCTTGAAAGGCTCCGGGCACTCGCTCTTCAGGAGGCGCAGCATCGGGTGGATGGGGGAGCTGAACTTCAGCATCACCGTGTCCTGGAACAGCCCGTGCGAGTGGATCGTGTTGGCGCAGCGCACGCACCCGAAGTGGCGCTTCTTGGTCAATCGGGACTCCAGCGTCAGCGGCGACATCACCTCGTTCGATATCGAGCTCAGCAGCTCCTGGAAAGGGCCGCCGAAATCGGTCGCGCCCTCGCCGCGGAACACGACCATGAACGGGCGCTGGTTGTTGCGGGCGCGCAGGATGTTCGGGTTGCAGTTGAGGATCTGCGAGCAGCTCTGGAACCACAAGGTGTGTTTCAGGGAGGACGCAGTGGCGGCTATGCCGCGGTCGACTCGGATCGAAAAGTACGGGCGTTCGCGGTTCAGGCTCTGCAGCGACAAGAAGATCTTGCTGTACATGTCGTTGATCACGGAGCGGCGGATCAGGCAGCGGTTGCCCAGGTACGTGCTCCAGTGCACGGGGATATCGGGCGGGCCCAGGCAGACCCCGAATTCGTCACGCGCGGCGGGATGCCGCCCCTGCGCGGCGACGTTCTTCTGCAACACCAGCGTGCTCGAGCGCCAGCATGGCGGCGCGCTCACAAACGACTCGTAGGTGGGCAGCAGCTGGTGCTCCAGCGGGAGGTACTCCACCAGCGGCTGGTTCAGAACCGTGCCGACAATGGGCGCCAGCAGCTTGAAGGTCTCGTTGACGTGGTCCATCAGCGCAATGCGGTCGCTCACCAGCATGTAACAGCACGCGGATATCACGCAATCTCCCACCTCGAAGCAACGACGGGTCCCGAACTCCGACCGGCGGCCTGCCATCACATCGTTGTGCATGCTCGAGTAGCTGATGATCCGCATCCCGTTGTCGTTCGGCGCGCTGCGCACGTCGCCGATTTGGAGCTTGTCCACCACGGCGCGCAAGGTGGAGCTCGTGTCCGAGCCCGCGTTGGAGTTCAGAATGTAGTCCCGCAGCACGCTGTCGTCCAGCACCTTGGCCATGTGCTGCAGAAGCATGAAAATGTCGACCTCGTCCAGGTGCTCGCGGGAGAGCCGGTTCCGCAGGATACCCTTCAGCTTCATCAGGCACTCCAGCAGATGGTCCACCGTGGTGTAGATGCCGTTCCAGAGCGGCGAGTCCAGCGGCGGCAGGCGGCTCTGCAGCTCCAGACGCGACTGGCACTGCATCACCATCGCGGCGATCATCTGCTTGGTGGCGGGAGCGCTGTTGAGCAGGTCAGACACGCAGTGGAGGGCGAAGTCGATATCCGTGGTCACATCCCGATTCAGGCTGGATCGGAGGCGGTCGAACGCGTACGCGTGGCACCTGACGGTCACGTCGATGCGCTCGCGGCAGTAACTGGGCAGCTCCAGGCCGTCGAAGTCCAGGGTGGTGGCTCGGTGGCTGCGGAACGTGTCCAGGTAACGCGACAAACGGTCCAAACACGAAACCGCCATGTAGTCCTGCGAGTACAGCGAAAAGTCGCAGTGGAACACGTTGCAGCCCTGGAACACGCCGCGGTACAGCTGCAGGGTCGTCAGCGGTGAGGTGTCAGCGCGAGGGAACAGGCGCAGCTCGCTCACGCACCGCTCGAAGTTCAGCAGGCTCAGCACCACCGCGCTGTCGCTGGGCAAAGCGGTTACCTGGTTGCAGTAGTCGGTGGCGAGCCGCACGAAGCCGTGCAGCACACGGCTCTTCGACCAGTTGCTGTACGCCTTCAGATCATGCACGAAGCCGCGCAGCACCGTGGAGATCTCGCTGCCCAGGCTGTCTCCGTGGTTCAAGTGCACCACGGATTTCAGGTGCACTGGCTCCGCGGACTCCGAATCGGAGAGCTTCGTTGTCAGCAGCAGCAGAGCCGTGCGGATCTTCTCCAGGATCGATTCCAGCTGGTCCATTTTCGTGCCCCGGGATATCGCCACCCGCTCTCCGAAGTCGTAGGACTTGTCGACCTCGGCCTGCTCGACCATCAGGTCGCTCCCGTCGATGGTCACTGCGTTCAGTGCAACGTCGCCGACGTGGAACTGGTCGCCGTTGCCCACGCCGCAGACGAACTCGCTGCCACCCAGCAGGCCCGGCCACGCCCGGTGCAACTTGCCGTAATTGGGGCCGAAGAACCGCCTCAGGTTGTAACGCTCGACCACGTACATGCACATGTCCTGCAGATCGTCGTTGCCCGAGGGGAACAGGTCGAGGATGCCGCACCCCGCATTGTTGCGAAGTTGGACATCCGCACCGAAGGTGACCAGCATGTCCACGGTCTCGAGGACGCTGCTGCACCGTTTGCCAAAAGGCGCCGCGTCGTTCTCGACGAGCGCGTGGATCAGCGCGGTGTTGCCGAAGCGGTCGCGGCCGTTGACATCGGCGCCCATTATGCTCAGCAGATACGAAATCACCGCCGTGCAGCCGTTCTTCGCGGCAGCCATGAGCGGGCTTTCGTTCGACGGGCCGCTCCGGCCGTCGAAGTTGACATCGCCCACGACCGAAATGCACCGCAGAATCTCCAGACGGTTCAACAGACAGCACAGGTACACCGCATTATACTGGTCGTACGGCTTACGTTGCGCTTCGGGGGGCTGCGTGTCGCTCAGCGCGGTCTCAAACAGCGAAATCCGGACGTTGGCCGCAACGGAGCCGCCCGTGATGAAGTACACGAGCCCGCGAACCGTCGAAAGGTCGTCGGACAGGATGGCGTTGAACAAGCTGTTCTGCAGCACCGACAGGCTCGAGCCACCCAAGTTGGCAGCCACGGCGGAGGACTCGCTCAGCGTATGCGGCGACAAGTAGGGCTGGTAGAACTTCCGGAAATCTAGGACCATGGCGATTTTGTCGTTGACCACGAAAAGCAGCTTGCACTCATCCGGAGCGAACCGCAGGCCCACCACGTCGTCCTTGGCGAAGCCGGTGCCGGATACCGAGACCCGAGAGGTGCGCATGGAGGCCGACCTGAAAAGAGGCGGGTCCATTGGGCACTGAATGGTGCCGTTAGCGAACCACAGGAAACGCAACCCCAGCCACTCAAGACCGACGAAGAAATCGGGGCGCGACGACAGCACCTTGACCGACACGTCGAAAGGCAGAGCCATGTGGGTGCACATGGCGCCCAAGTCGGCGGTGCCGGGAACGTCCACCACAGTCGTGTCGCCGCATGCATCCAGATGAGCTGCGTTCGTGCAGTCGACTTGGGGCGCCACGTTGCTCAGCGAAATCCCTGACCTGAAGGGGACGCTCAGACGCACGTATCCCGGGAACGACTCGAGCGATGGCGGCGACTGCGACGCGATGTAGTAGCACAGCGACCCCACGGGTAGCGACGCCGTGTTGCGCACCACCATCACGTCCTCGTGGTAGGACGGGTCCGAGGGATGCGATACCGCGATGTACGGCCGCAGGAGCTCCACCGAACTCGGCAGGGTCAAGCAAACGGTAGTGCGGCCGTAGTGCCAAATGATCTCGTCGCTGACCACGACCTGCGATATCTCCAACTCGCCGACCACCTCGAGGTACAAGAAGCCATCCTCGAAGTGGACCTTGCTCGAGGGCGAGCACACCTCGCGGATGCCCCGCGCCGTGAAGCCGATGCGAAACACCGCCTCCTTGCAGCGCTCGCTCACGTCGCGATACACGATCACCGCCGGGAGGCAGCAGCGCTGCCGCATGAGGTCGAACGGCAGCGGGTCACCGCAGTCCACGTAGACCGGCTGGCCGTTGGGCACGCGCAGGCAGACGTCGGGGTACAGCAGGGTCTCCGAGATGATGCGCGTGCACTCGCGGTCCGCGCACAGCACCACGCGGCAAATGCGCTTCAGCCGAAGCGTCAGCGAGATGCTCTTGGACCTGGACGTGGTGATGAACGTCCGAGTCATCTTGGCCAGGCCCCCCGATGACCGATAGTGTGGGGGGATGCACGCCTGCAGCACCAGGTCCTGCGGAATGCCCAGAATGCAACGGACGAACTTCTCGGAGTACGTCGTGGAGTTCTTGCCGATCATCATGTAGTGCGCAATGCTCAAAATGTCGTCGGGGTCGAAGACGGGGTCGCAGCCCTTCTCCAGCAGCATGGCCAGCGTGGACGCGAACAGGTGCACCAACACGGCGCTGGCGAGCTTGGCAGCGTGGTCCTGGCGCTTCAGCTCGATGTTGGTGAACGTGTCGAGGTCCAGGATGTTGTAAAAGTTGCACAAACCCGTCACGCGGTGAAGGGCGCTCGTGCCGCAGTACTGCGTGACCATGAATATTTCGCTGAGCTGGGCGGGAGTCGACACGGGGATCATCCAGGCGGACAGGCGCGAGGCCACCACCGCAAGCTTGCACGGCAGCGCAGAGCAGTTCACCAACAACGTGTGCACGATCGACCACACGTAGTTGGTCACGAACCGCTTGCGGATCGAGCCGCTGCACAGGGGGTGGCGCAGGAACGCGTCCAAGATCCAGTGGACGACGTGAGCCAGGCCGTGGTGGGCGCTCTGGTCGTGAACCAACATCGCGACGCAGTACACCAGCTCGGTGAACAACACGGCCAGCATCTCGTCCAGCCTGCTGGGGTCCTTCTCCATGTAGAACAGGCGCTGCCAGCCGTACAGAGGGTCCACGCTGAACGAGTACTGGTCCATGCAGCCCACGCTCACTGAGCCCGCCATGTAGCCCCAATGCCAGTAGTCGGTGCTGTTGAAGTCGTAACACCTGACGAAGTGCTTGACGGTGGCGCGGAAGACCTGGAGGCCCTTCTCCTGCTCACCCTCCACCAAACGGCACGCGAAATACTCCGGGCACAGCGACAGCAGCACTGCAGCCAGGTCGAACACGTTGTGCTCCACAATGTTGGGGCGCAGGCTGCGGCGCAACGTGTGCCGACTGGCGGACGGCACGCGGGCGCTGCAGTGGTAGCTGTAGTCACACGTAGCGAACATCTTGGTGTTGGGGGCTATGTCAGGCACCTTGTGCCCATCCAGAACCTGGACGGCATGCTCCGAAAGGCGCTGCGAATGCACCGCGTCGTACACCAGGCTCCAGAACTGATCCGGCGAGATCGATTCAAAGGAATCACAGGGGGCCAACGCACCCTCGCTGGTAGCAACCGGATCACCGCCCACGTCGCCCTCACGGCTCGAGGCACTAACCGAACTCACCTCATCCACGTCGCAGGTTTCAATGCCCAGAAGGGACAGCAGGCTCAGCACGCGGTCCTTCCCGATCCTTGACTCAGACATGCCCGGAGCGTCGACAAACGCCATGATGAAGCACACCAACTGGTCGATACACGCCGTTTCGAACTCCAGGTCGTCGTCGCCGCAGCCATACCTTATTCCCTTCTCGCACAGCACACGGGCCAGCAGCACGCAGCACAGCAGGCATGCGGCCCCGAAGGCCAGCAGCAGGGACTGGGTCGGGAACATAGTTTTCGACTCCGCAAATGGCGCGAAACGCAGGCACGCATCCGTGTTGCGAACGTACATCACAGCGGACGCTATGCACGGCACGGACAAAATTTCCGACAGCGATGCCAGCAGCTTGCGACAGCTGTCGCTGCTCAGCTTCGAGCAGCACGAGCGCAAGGTGGAGGACGAGCCTAGCAGCCACGGGAGGCTGAAGTCGGAGACCTTCTCACACTTGGCGTCACGAGTGAAGGCTTTCTTCTTCCACGCGCCGGAGTCGACGTCGCAGCCCAAAACGCATAGCCAGCTGTAGCAGTCACGCAGCGCAGCACGCTCGACGTCGCCCAACTCGCGCGATTCCTGGAGCTTGCCGCACAGGGTCTCGAAGGACATGCACAGCTGGCCGACCACCTCCTCCTTCACGCCGCTGAGCAGCGGGATGTTGGTTGTCAGGATCGCCTGATACAGCTGCACCGATTCCGCGAACATTATCGCCGACTTCGCGGATGTCATGGAGCCACGCGGGTTCACGATGTCGTCCCAGATCTCGTCCTTACACAGGCGCAGGACATCCTCAGGCAGCGAGCCGACCTCTAGCTCGTCGTCGGCCCTGAGGTCGTAGTCGACGTCCCAGTCTGTGTTCGTGAACTTCTCGAGCGACGGGAAGTGCTCCACAGACACGTCGTCGTGGTCGCGCTGCTCGTCGGAGCTCACGCTGAAGGCTTCCTCCGATGTGGCGCCACGGTCGCTGCTTTCGCCGCGCTCAGCGCGCTCCACCCGGTTGACCACGTTCCGGCCGGAACCGCGAGAAATGGGGGTGACGGAGGGCAGGCGCACGGGCAGCCGGCGACCGCTGCCTGTAGGCGACATTGGCCGCTCGGCGTTCTCGCCGGAGGAGTACACGGGGAACTCGACCGGCTGGTCGGACGCCGTGTCGCTCCGGAAGGTGCTCAATGTCTCGCGACTCACCAAACGCCCGCTTTCGGCGGAGGAGTTCTCGTTCAGGCCGTTGTAGACGATGGTCTGCGGGTCCTGGAATATGAACACCAGGCTCATGCGGCGCATGGGCTCGTTCTGCGTCGCGGGGTCGTAGACAACCTCCAGCACGGAGCCTATGCTGTTCCCGGCGATCAGCAGCTCCGTCCGGAGGCACACCTGGCCGTCCTCCTGCCTCTCCACGTTGAACGACGCCGACAACACGTCGCCCACCCTATAGTTGATGGTTGCCGCGAACACGTCATGCACAAACGGCGGGCACAGCGACGTCATGAAGCCCACCACGTCGTTGCGGTCGAACAGGTCGATGACGGAGCCGAAGACGCAGTCCGCTGGCGCAACCGTGATGCCGAAACGGCCGGGCGACAGAATGAAGAAGTTCACGCTGCCCTGCATGGAGGTGGTCGAGCCCATGTTGATGGGGATGCGGAACAGCACTATCCCGCCCATGTTCTGCGCGCGCGTTATGTGCAGCGTGTGCCCGCTGATGTCCGCCTCGAAGTCCGCGGAGGCGCGGTGGGTCACGAAGTTGTCCGAGTGCGGAAGGGTGGAAAACGGGTCGCTGCTGGAATCGCTCACCACGCGTATGCTGCGACGGTACCCCTGCGTGACCAGCACGCTCTGGAACAGCTCCGAACTCGACGAGTACAGGCACTCCTGCGGCGCGCGTTGCAGCGGCGGCAGCCAGCGGTAAAGGAACATCCCGTGCAGCGTGGGCGACACCAGGTTCGCGAACGCCGCGTCGGCGGTGCTTATGACGTAACCCGAGTCGCACAAGTGCTCTTGCCCCAATTTGCGGGTGCAGGACACGAACAACTCGCAAAAGGCGGGGCCCAAATTCGAGGACGACAGCAGCACGTCGATCTCTTCATCGCCCAGAGTGAAGGTCGTCAGCAGGCAGTTCAGCAGGTAGTTCACCATGCGGTAGTGGGACGTCGAGTCGATCTCCTTCGTCAGTATGTTCAGAATGGACACCCAGAACGTCTCGATCTCGCACCGGCAGACCAAGTTGGTGGTGCACTTGTTGCATGCGCTCGAGATCATGCCCTCGACGGATATCGAAGCGGACTCGCCGTCGATGTTGCTGGGGATGTAACGGAACGACACGTAGTCGCTGTGATCCTTGGACCTCACGGCGCACGCGCAGTTCGCGTTGAAAATCACCAGCATGGCGGCGACCTCGCGCAAGGAGCGCAGCAGCAGCCGGCACAGGCAATACGATATCTCCACATTACCAGTATCCGTATTGGAGCCATGGGGGCCTGGCGAAAATGCCATCCAGATCAGCACGCGCAACAGGTAGTGCAGGTGCACCCGCATCGGGTGGACGCTGTTAGTAGGATCGCCGCCATTCAGCTGCGACCAGATCCCGCTGCCGCTCTCCACCTCCAGCTTCCCGCCCAGGTACTGCAGCACGCTCAGGTCGACGGCACGCAGCGCTGCGTTCTCATGCCTCAAGGTGATGTTGATGTAGATGGGGATGGTGATGTCGCAGACGTCCACGTCGGAGCTCACGGTGCTCACATGCTTGTCGATGAACGAAACGTCCACAATGTCGCTGTCCTCGCGGGGGTACATGTGCCACATGATCAGCTCACCCGGGACGGCGGGTTGAGGGGTCTCGGCGACCTCCCGAGAGGTCAGGCCGCGGATCATGGCGTTCAACGGCTCCAAGTCACTTTCCACCGTGCAGGGGTCCAACGTCTTCAGCGACCACAGCAGGCGCAGGGTCAGCTCTGGCTTCTCTATCGGGGGCTGCACGTCGGAGGTTGTTTTCACCCAGACGTACAGCAGGCCCCTGCTTACCTTGATGAAATCGCGCTTCGAGTACCGCGACGACCACAGGGTCTGGAACACGGCGTTGACGCTCACGTTGCACAGCCGCAGCATTTCGTACGAGACGAACAGCACCACGATCGAACGCACGCCCTTAGTGGGACACGAGTCCAGGCCGGCCGCACCCGACGGGCCCAGGCGCAGAGGCTGCAGCACGGACAGCATTTGCTGGAAAATCGGCGTGGCGTACCGGGGGTTGTTCAGCGGGTCCAGGCCCAGCGAAAACAGCAGCGAGAAGAACGGCAGCGATATGCGCACCCAAGAGGGGAGGTGCTCCCTGGACCGAATTGCGTAGTTCAAGTTGCACACGCCCGACGACAGGTACCACGAGCATAACTTCTCCAAGACCGTTGACTGCGCCCGCTCCAGCATCGCGTCGAAGGAGCTGCGCAGCCCTGCTGAGGCGCCCGGCGAGGGCACCACGCTGTCGCTGGCGGAGCGGATGACCATGCAGCGGGTGGTTTTAACGATACAGTACCACAGTAGCTTCAAGACTGCATGCATGCCGTCGGAGCAAACCAGGACCTTGTCATCAGACGGCAGGGAGGTCATGTGCACCAGCAGCGGCCGGGTGTAGGAGGGCGAGTCGTGGTCCTTCTCGGCGTTGCTTCCGTCATCGCGCAGGCGGGTGTCAACGAGGAGGCTTGTCAGGGCGTTCACACACCGCCACATCGAGTGGCGGCACATCGCGGACAGGCGCTCGGCCTGCAGGTCGCTCTGGCAGACGGCGGCGGAGGGCCCGTAGAGCAGGAAGCCGATCACGTCGCCCATGTGAGGACGAATGTCGACGCGTAACACCTCCGGGTCGTTGCTCGCCACGGGGCTGCTGCAGCGCGCCGCACCGACGCTGTGGCTCCGCCAAGCCGACGATTGCCGGCCGGCGCTACGACGGGTCAGGAAGATGTCCGAGAACCCGCGTTCGAAGTTGCGAGGGTCGCGCTTCGACGCTCGCAGGAGGTGCGGAATCGATGAGCAACGCTTCACGCCGTCCGTCACAACGGGCGCGTCGTCGTCCTCGAGCGTGACACCCGGCGTGGATGCGTGCCCGGCACGTGGCATCGGTTCGTTCTTGACGTAGTACAGGCCCCCCCGGGTGTTCTCCACGACCCAGAGGCAGCGCCTGTGGATGTCGTCCAAGTAGCCCTGGCGAATCGCGTGCAGACGGTCCAAATCCGACATCGTCGCGAACAGCGTCTGCACGTTTTGCAGCTGGCGCAGGACCTGGAGCACCGCCTGCGACGCCGACCTGGTGCAGAACTCGACGGAGCCGCTCTCACCGCCCAACAGGTGGATGAAGACGGCCACGAACCCCAATTGGCACACGCCCAAAGAGGGGTGCAAGCTGCGGTAGTAGGGGCGCAGACGGTCGATGCAGGCGGCATCACCGCGCAGGATCCCCAGGGCCCACGTCGTGCCGTCAGAAGCAGGCGGGCGCCCGACGTTGAAGTCCTCCGTGAAGCTCGCATGGCTCGAACGGTAGTGGAAGTCTTGCAGCAGCATCGTCAGACGCCTCAAGCCGGTGTAGAAATCCGATCGGTCCTCGAACTCGAGCCAGGCGCCATACAGCACCCACTGAGGCAAGTCCACGCCACGCTGGTCCTCGATGCCCTTGATGCGCGACACCTCGCTGTTCAGCGCGCCCAGCTCCGCAACTGACAGCAGGTGCTCCTTGCTGTACCGCTTGCAGTGGTTGTACATGTACGTGATGACCTTGCCGAGCAGGTACGCCAGCGAGTGGAACTGGAGCACCACGTAGTTCATGAACAGGCTGAACGCCTCGAAAAACGTGGAGTAACGCTTGATGCACCTCTTCATCAATATCAGCACCCGGAAAATGCACGGCAGCAAGTTGGCGCAGGCAACGAACGTCCGGTGGACCACGGAGGCGTGGCCGTCGACCACGGTCATGTACTCGAACAGCTCCACCATGTAGGACAGCGCGTCCACGATCGACAGGGTGTTGATGAAGTTGTGCGCACTCGAACCGAACTCGCTGAGCAGATCGGAGGACACCTCCACCAGATTCTCCGAGAGCAGGCCGTACGCGAACTCGCTGTAACGCAGCAGACGAAGCACAATGTACTCCAAGACCGACACGTCATCTTTGTTGAACAGGCGGAAGTAGGTGTTGGCGTTATCCACCTTCAGCAGGCCGTCAAGGCGACCGTACAGAATGTCGCCGCGCCAGTCGCAGAAACGCTCGAAGGCCTTGCGGTAGTCCATGTCCACCGTGCTGGACAGCCTATCCACGCAGTCCCAGCCCGCTTCCTTGTACGACACGGACGTGTTCAAGCAGAGGAACAAAATGCCGTGCTTCAGCAGCAGGCGGCAGAGAAGCATGTGCGGGCGAGGGCAGGAGTAGAGAGCGGCGGGGCCAGTGAGCGGTTGGTAGTCGTGGGTGCGCGTGTTGGCATCGGTTGGCGTGCAGTACCGCCGCACGCAGCCGTAGCAGCACGTGAAAAACGGGCTCGCCACCGAATCGCCGTACTTGACAGCCTCGCACGTGCAGTATTCCGCGCCAACGGGGTCCACGCTGATACGGCTCTCCTGGAGGTGGCACTTACCAGACTCCAGGAACTTCAGGATGGTTTTCCACCAGTGGTTGTCCACGTCGCCCACGAACTTGGCGCCGTCGCGGAGGAACCCCGGCATGTTCTGCGATAGGGCGCGCTTGGTGAATATCGCAATGCAGTCGCCCGAACTCAAGAACTTCAGCGCCTCGATGCTCACGTTGCCTCCCGCGTCGCCGTGGGCGGGGAACTGTTCCACCGACACCGTATGCACCAGAATCTCGACCAACACCTCCAGGCGCAGCGTCAGAAATATCTGGGAAAAAATGTCGGGGCACGCCGAGACGAAGGAAATGGCCGCCACGTTGATAGCGCTAGCCAGGCTGTCGAGGTCGAATTGCAGGTGGTAATGGTCGGTGTCGTGGCAGCCCGACGTTATTGCGCGGAACCGCACGCACGCGACGAAGCACGAGGCCACGAGCTCCAGCATGTCCGACGGTAGCTTCACGGAGCCGGTGGGTATCGACAGTGACAGCCGCAGCACAGACAGGCACGACAAGATGGTCTCGGAAATCAGCCGCCACAGGGTCAACGCATTGACGCCCCCCGACGCGGTGAAGTACGTGCAGATGCTGGATATGCACTCCAGGTTGCAGAACAGAATCTCGAACCACAGACGCAGGTAACGCACGAAATGGGCGCTCCAAGTAAACCCTGGTGACGAATGGCCCCTGAAACTGTGGAAAATCCGAGACAGCATGTTGTGGAGGCTCGACGTCACCTTCGCCATAAAAAAGTGGCGCTCGTACAGCGAGTTGAGCAGGCACGCCCTGCCGGACGACGCCAACGGGAACCCGCAGCAGCCCACCAGCTGCCTTCGCATCATCTCGCTGCGTAATCCGGGGGTCAGCGACCACGGCTGCTCCAGGTGGACGCAGCTCGAGTCGACGGCGATGGAGACGTCGATGGCCCCGCCCGTCGACAAGTCCAGCTGCCAGGCCTCGCACAAATCCAGCATGTAGAACCGCGTGCCGTTCAGGTACACCAGGAGGTTGCCGTTGGAGAACAAAAACTCGACGGAGTAGCTCTTCAGCGAGTGAAGGTCGAGCAGGGCGAACCCGCTGTCGAAGACCATCATGTGGTGCCCGTCCGAAACGAACGTCACGCTCCTGTCGGGGAGCGGCTCCTTCTGCGAATGCCTTATGGTGATGCGGAAGACGCTTGAAGTTGACGCCGGCTTGTGGATGGACGCCGAGTCAGAGACCTCATCGATGCTCACGTCCACGCGCATGACGTAACAGCCCAGCTTCGTGATGGACGTGGAAAACACGCGATCGCACGAGTCATCGCTGCCCCCCTCACTGCTGTTCATCAGCAACGGATGGTGCAGCGACAGGTACTCGAGGTCGATCAGCGACTCGAAAGACGCCGACAGACGAGGCAGCCACACGGCGGAATTGTCAGGCCTGGGGGTGGTGGGGTCGCCACACGGATGCGGTAGCGTTGGAATCACCACTGTCTTCAGGTAGTTCAAACAGCACTCGAGGGTCTGGCACGCGTTCGGGTGGCGAACGGATAGGCAGAACATCACGTCGATGCACAAATCGAAGACCCCTGAGAACCCGCTGGAGGAGGCAAACTGCAAAATGCCGCACAGGTGCTGGTACACAGCGTCGTAACTCGTTGATTCGAGCGCGCCCATCTCCGCGACAGGCTCGCTGGCGATCAGTATCCGTACCCACTTGCTGTAGTCACACGGGCAGCGCAGCACGTCGTCCCGCAAATCCTTCAAATGCGACAAAAACTGGTCACAAATGTAGTCGTTGCTCCTACCCTCCAGTTGCCACAGCCGAATGTTGACGAAAACAGATTGACTGCAAATCTTGGCCTTCAACATCACGATCATCCGCTCGAAGCTCACGGGCAGGCGGACCGAAGGCTGGGGGTCGCCCGACGGAGCGGCACTGGTGCCAGCCAGGCGCGTATCGACGTTGTGCATCTGAGACAGCTTGGAGCGGCACTCCGCGCGGTACCGCCGGATGTTGTTGCATACGGTGCCGATGGAGGGGGTCTCCTTGCACAGACGCAGCAGCCCCTCGGCGTCGATGCGCAAGGGCAAGGCGTCGCCATCCTTCAGCAAAATGTCGCTTTCACTGCCTTCGCTGTGCAGGAAGCAGTCGTAGAAACGCTTGTCGAAGCGGCTGGCCAGTGACTTGAAGTTGTACGCATTCCGCTTCGCAACCTTGCTGAACGCCTCATCCAAAGCGCATTTCTCCCAGTCGAAGTGCGTGGACTCGCACCGCACGCTGTCGTCCACATCGGCAGTGCGCTCGTCGGAGCACGCCGTGCAGTCGACGTCAGAGGCCACGGATGCATGACTAGATAAGCTGCGGTGCGTCGCAGCGTCGCCCGGCGAATGCAGCCGACACAGCTCATCGAGGCTCGATGCGAACGAATTGCAGAGACCCTCTAGGCCTGACAGCGCACCGACGCCACGATCCAGAGCTTCCAGCAGAGTAGAGTGCGATTTGCATATCAGCAACTGCACACCCTGGAGCAAGCAGAACTCGTCCGCCTCGTTCAAACTGCCGTTCAGACGGCACCTACCTATGAAGGTGTACCTGCTGTATATGAGACTTTTGAAAGATACCACGTCCGCAGAGAGGCTTTGTCCAGAAGGCCTCGCAGAAGCATCCGCTTCGGGCTGCGCCATCGTTTAGGCGTGGACGCACTAAACGGGCGATAGACGGCCTGTAAACACGCCTAATAGGGGCGTAATGCCGATAATGTGTAGAGCAAACAGACCGCATCCAACATCGTGACCGACCAAGTGGAGCCACTGTCAGACTGGTAACGGCGCACAATCAGTCAGATCAGCAAAATACAGTGGATAAAAGGCGTCTGGTTTCAGACGCGTAGAAAAGTCGCCACAGAAGGCAAGTGGCTGGACCCGAAAGCTGCGAACTTACCCACGTTCAGCAGCCACATAAGCACAGTAAAAAGCAATATGGTTTTCCAACATACAGAATTTGACAGAATTCACGTTATTATGCGAGTACATAGACCATAGAGCGAATGTGTGGCGGTTTTAGGCGCAAAAAGGCGTGCTGAGCCACCCAGTACAACACACTGCGCAGTAATCCCGTCTGACCGGCAACGGCATAATACAGCACCTGGAATGTGTAAAACAACTGCGTAAATCATTATTGGCTTTATTTGTCCGAAAATAGGAAAGGTGTGTGAGAAAATGATTGAAATACGAACACCCGTATCACCCGGCGTAGGCCGTGACAACTTAAAATTCCCGTGGTCTGTGTAATCCACAGGCGTTACATTTAGCGATAATTGCATGCCCCTTAGACGCGTCCTAGGACGCAGCCGCCTATATCAAAGTCTTGCGATATGTATTGGTCTTGACAAGCTCGAAGCCGAACTTCTCGTACACATGGATCGCAACGGGGTTGTTGCAGATCATGTCTATCCGGTTGCAGCGCAGCACAGAGCGGCAGAAATGAATTGCCGTAGCCACCATCTTTTGGCAAACGCCCATGTTGCGATATTTGGGGTCGACGATGATGCGCTCGAAACGAGAGTCGAATAGGCGACCCAGATGCGGCATCATATACACCTCGATGTATCCTACGATGTGCGATGTGGCGGGACTGCTATCAGGTCCGGAGGCCGGGGCGGGACCGTCACAGCTTGAGCTGGCTGCGGTATCGTCGTTGCGTTTGCGCCCAGAAGAATCGTCAACCAGGCACACCAAAAAAGGGTAGTACGAAGGAAGACGAAGCATAACATCCACGTACTGACGGCAATGCGTAATAGGGCATTGCGAAAGGGTCTCGACGAGAGGACGCACCTCCAGATACTCCTCGTACGACTCCAACGGCTTGAAGAGAAACCGCAAACCGTTCACCTCAAACTCATCGGTAAAGCTCACTTTGTTTTCAAACACATTGCAAATATCCGCAGAAGAATCCATCTTCCATACGACTACCCGTCAAACAATGTTTGGCAGGGCGAAAGTGTACCGAGGCGGTGACGCCACCCCTGTACGTGTTACTCCGCGATGTGTACCGCCAATTAGCGCACTGCATGCTCAAGTGGATGTGAGCAAGCCATCTGGGAAATGAAACACGGTTTGTTAGCTGCGGCAAGCGAAATTCACCGACCATAATCGCCACACATTGCTCACGCCTTACGTAGACAGCTCGTAGAACGTGGAAAACTACTGCACATTGAAGACACAGAGAGCGTATACAATCAAACCGTATGTAATAACGTTTAACTCATAGATTTCCTGTATTGTAGCTGCATTTGTAACGAGCGGGGTTGATAGAGCTCCGCTGTCAGTAACCTTTTAGATAATGTGTAATCAAAAGACGTGTTTAACTTACAATTGTACCTTAATGGGCGCTAGAATAGGCTTCTCGTATAATATTTAACCAAGCAGAATCGCAGCTTAAAGATTAATTCTGACTCGAAGACCTTGTGGCGGCGCGGTGGGCGATGCGATCGTAATAAGCTGTTTCATGAACGTCGGCTGGGCGATTGGGCGCACGTAACAGGTTGTTGGTGATGCTGAGCCTAGGGTGGGTAGCACTCAGGGCGGCTGTCAAAACGGTTGCCTTCATTGCAGCGGTGCTGTTAGTATGTGGCGCTGACGCTATAGACACCCCTTGTGACGGAGGGCACAGATGTAAAAATGGCGCCACATGCATCAAAGTGAGCCGAGGCGGCATTGAACAAAACGTGTGTATCTGCAAACCGCAGTACACCGGATGGGACTGCTCCGTCGAACTTGACTACTGCAAGACGCACTGCAGGTCCTACAGAAAGAACGTAAACTGCCAACAGGCACTCTGCAACCAAGGTATGTGCAACACTTGTCATATCTCAGCACTGCGCACGCAACGCGAGTAGCATGCACATCTATTCATGACCCGAATCACATTGAGCAGGTAACTGCATAAGTCGGACGGAGTACCCCTTTTATTCGTGCGACTGCGGAGCATTCTACACGGGCGCCAACTGCGAAGTAGAGTACAATCCATGCAGCCAGCCAGCCACAAACCCGTGTGACCACGGGGTATGCACTTTCGTCAGAGGGACCAACCAAGTCATGTGTCAGTGCAAACCAGGATGGGCTCCCAACCCAAACCAACAAGTCATGAAGCTGAGCTGGAACGGCGCTGATATTTTCGTTGCGCCACCGTGCAGCGGTAAGACACGTCGCGGTAACCCATGCATGCTGTGCAGAGCCGGTAAGACGTGGGATAGCCGGGGCCGCACCGACTCTGACACCAAGTAAGCATGTTATGCGCACGAAACCATTACCTCTCAGAGGCGAAAGCGATGTGGCACTTTGTGTTCCTGCTTTCACTAGGAATTCTGCTGTGGAGACTGGTCTCCGGCGTTTACGTTTCAATCGCATACAGGAATGCAAATACCACGCAGTAGTTCTCCGCTCAAATGTAGTGGCACCTGATGTACCCGAACTGTTCAAGCATGCCGCTGTCAATATTTACCCGGGGACGACATTTGACGTCAATTTGACCACATATTTCGCTTATGTCGAAGTACTGGGCGTTGCCGGTGGTAACGATGCTCCACTTGTGTCCATTTCGTATCGCAACGCGCCTCTTGCTTCTCCGGCAGGTGCAGCGGGAGTGTCGTAAACTTCTTTTAACATCATTTCGTACAATAGCTTCTTGTGTGTAAAATGAGGTATATAACCTATCATGCCTTCATTTTCCACGCGTTGAAAGAGTTTATCGGAAGTAATAAAGCCACCTGGAGTCCTTTTTACGGTCTTGATTACCACGAAGAATTTGTTATCTTTCAGATTATTGTACGTTTCCACATGTTTTACCATGACATCCTCCGGAGACACGAAGATAGGTATATCGGTCATACGGTCCTTAACATAGCACGCCACGCGCCAGACATGCGAGAAGATTAACACTTCATGACGGGAGTACAACCAATCCCCTTTCGGTACATTGTAAATAACCAAGACGTTGCTTGAAGGATTCTCCACAGATGTGACGTTTATCGTTACAGCCGTCACTTGGGGCGTACCAGAAAATGGTGACATAGCCGGATTTACAAAGAGGTTCTCAGAAGGTATTGACGGTGTGACAAGCTTAATTGTACCTTCATTAGGGTGTACAGTATAGATGTAAAACTGGTTAGGGACGAATCGTTTTAGAAATAAATAACCAGTCAATATATTCAGGACCACAGATTTAGCGTGGAAAACCACAAGTGATGTGGGATATCCTCTATCTTGTGATGAACTGGAATCATGGGTAAACAATATGGCGTAATTGATCTTTTTGCGCGACGATTTCTTACGCCCTTCTATGGATGCAGGGCTAACCTGATACTGGATAACGTGATCGCTCGTGTTAACCTTTTTTACAATGTAAGGATGCAAAGATGCGCCCGGGCTCAAATCCAGAGTAAGCAAGATAGAACCTTTCACGACGTGTTGCAATTTCGCCAGGCTTTGACATGTAAGTATATTGTTACGCACTTCATACAGCCTAGTATAACGTCTAATTGCGTTAATATCATCCAAACACACTGTTATTACCTCAAGAAAGGTCGTCGTTGAACGATACTCTTCCACACAGATTGTTAATTGTCGGCAAGAATGTACAATGGGAACCATAATGTCTCCATAGTAAAACCATTTTTCCGAATATGACTCAGGGACAAACATTCTGTATAAGCCATTATCGTCGAAAATACCGCGGTGTACCTGTACATGATTAGGTAACGGATCCTCCAGCAGGTTTAGCAGGCGCCCTCCAAATGCCTGGCCTGAAAACAGAGCAAACCAAAACCAGAGAAGCTTCACAGGTGCACTCATCTTGTTACGTGGTTTTAGTCAATTGGGGAAACAAACCGTAATCAACGAATAACAGGCAACGCCAGCAGCACCCCAAAATAGGCTCCTTTTGGAGGCTTTAAAGAATACCAAAGACAACGAAACAGTGACAACTTCGGCGATTCAGCAAACAGTATGCACCGTTATTATTGGTTTCCAATGCTAAAGCTGCCTATGAAGGGTACACTACCGAGTTACTAGCGCAAAGAAACCACAACTAGTTATGAGGATGCGGGAATTTTCGTCGGTGTACTATGTTGCCTTCACGGCTACCTAACAAATTATTTGCACAGAAAAGCAATGAATAAATTTCTAAATGTGCGAAACAACTCTGGCATATGAATAAAAACCTTGATCAAAAGCAGATGTTTTATACTTCTGGAATCATCGGAAGACGGCACATATTTCACTCACCTCAAACTGCAATACGCTGGGTAGCTGGGGCATCAGCGAAAGTCCGTACTAGCCAACCACAAAAAATTAGCTACGAAAATTAAACGCATAGCATAAGCGTTTCACAATAAATCACAATAATATTATGAAACAAATAATTATACCGTGTATGTCCCGTACGTCGGCTTGCAGAGCTTGAGGTTATGAAAAACGGACCGTGCAAAAACTGTCTCTTTGTCTATCAATTATGGCAATGACTTAAAGATCTCTTGCCACATAGGCGCAGAAAGGTTAACGCCTCAATGCCATCGACGTTCAAAATTTTTAGCTTCACTGATAGACCTCCACCTTCATGCTCGCCAATATGGCGTCTCGCTGCGGAATTCCAGCGAACACTGTTTGCAACGAGCTTGCAACCGCTTTCTCCATGGACTTGCGCCCGCATACGAAAATGCTGCACTGCCGACCGCCTTCGCAGCACATCGACCTTATAACATCCTGCGCCTTCAAAATTTTATCCTGCGAACGTATAGCGCAACGGTGTCCACAACGAACCTGTACGTAGCAGCGCTCAGACTCATCACCAAAACGTGAATAACACGGAATGTACGCAAAACGGCCTTTGAACCGTTCCACGTAATCATCGAGTGCCGAACGATAAAGCAGCGAAGACGGTGACTGAATCCCGAAAAACAGCAGAATGCTCCCAAACTCTTGAGTGCCCCCGGCGTACGTCTTAAGCAGCGATTTAAGGAAGCCCATGTACGGCACAATGCCGGTACCAGTCGCAATGAACAGCAAATTGTTCTTACCCTGCAAGTCGTCAGGGCTCAACACGAACTTGCCGAAAGGGCCGGTTATGCGAATCAGAGTGCCAGGTTCAGCACCGGACAAAAATTGCGAGCATATACAGATGTTGCGATAAAGGGGTGCGCTGCCTGGAGGAATAACTGGAGCGCGTATCCCCAGGGAAAAGCATGTCTTGGGATCCACGCCGTCTTCGTCTAGCACCGGGGCGAGAGAATACGATCGAGGAGGATGCGGCCGATTGGTGCGCTCAGATATGCCTAAGCAGGGAATGTGCACGTCGAGTGACACAACTTGCCTGGAGGCAGTACACCGCAATACTGGCCGGGTTCGAAGTTGTATAGGCCGTTGTGTTCAATTACGATGTGGTGGAAACTGCGGTCTGTTTCATTGCCACCGAGATAACGCACAGAGCTAATTCTGCACTCGAGGGGCGATTTGACGCTATACCTACACAAACCATCACCCAGTTAACCACACAGCCACACAACAACTCGTAAATAGCATGTCCAGACGACTAAGATCATGATCGTGAAACCCAAACGATGTTCAATTAAATTCGCAGATGATGCGATGCGATGACACGGATGACAACGGCGTGTTGTGGAACGTTTTACCATCACCATGAAACGCAAACGTACC
The DNA here is from genome assembly GCF_000981445.1 of Babesia bigemina. Classification (NCBI taxonomy): domain Eukaryota; phylum Apicomplexa; class Aconoidasida; order Piroplasmida; family Babesiidae; genus Babesia; species Babesia bigemina. The sequence continues at coordinate 2,070,271 of NC_027216.1, read as the reverse complement.
TCAAAGGCGCCGCATTGCCCAAACAAAAGTTACGGGACAACGGAGTTGCTCCATTGTGAAGTTTGATGTAGCACTGCGACGGTAAAGCAAACCTGTGATTATGTATAAAAACGCAACGAAAATTACTAACGCTCCCAGAATCAGGCTGAACCAGAAGGATGGTGAAAACATCACCACGCATGCTACTTCAGCGGCCAGTAGCAGTTGACATTGGGTTGAAGAGTGCCTGGCGGTAACGATTACGCAACGGCATACGTTGAGCAGCTCCCGTGGAGTCTCGACTGGAATGGTATGACTTCACTAACACATCAGACATAGATGTGCTACTCGAGCAGATCACCGGAGACCGAAGGAAGGATCGTGGATCGGCGTCCACGATGAAGAATCACGGCGGCAGTAGTAAGACAAACCGGGCTAACACGCACCACAACGCGCAGCCGTAGGTTAGCCCATTAAAATGTTAATTTTACGTAACAAAATGTGCGGATAGCGTATGTTATTGCTCGCTTATCGCACGGAATCCAGGAGGTCTAGACCATGTGCGCGACACCACGGTCTGACTGACTCGCCTCAGAAAACTTCAGCAACGGTCTAGACAGCAACAAGATGAGATAAAATGGAACAACATGCGCAGAATGAATATGTGACGCTCGCAGACGGGCGGCGAGTGGCCGTCCCCCTGCAGGATTCGCAGCAGAACCTGGACGAAAACGACGAGGTTCAAATCGAACGACTGCACAATGTCTGGGGAAGCAGCTCGGGCGCTCGTGAGTAAATATAGGCAAGACGCAAATTTGTCGACAGGCAGCGACTTCCTGGGCATCTACTGCAAGCACCGCAACAACGAGCACGAGCGGCTTAAAAACCAAGACGAGCAATGGGAGCAAGAAACGCAAAACACCATCTTCCAGACAATAAGGCTGACGAGAATGCAAAAGGAATCTGCCAAAACTGCAAAGAGACGGGAAAAGCGGAACAAAAAGAAGGTTAACAAGCTGATGCACACGGATCAACAACAGAAGAAGCAACACTCCGTGGTTCAGCCTCAGCCCGGAAAGAAGCAGCCCGATTCAGGCGCGGATAATGCCGGTGGCAATGCAGAATATCAAGCTCCGAACGCCGTGCAGGAGGGCGTAGGTCCGATGAGCACAACGGCACACACACACGAACACAAGACATGCGAGAATGTCAAACGCATAGTCATAGAAGACGACACCCTCACTTAGACAGCGTGTTAAAGCGATAAAACAGCTATTCTCGGCGCCAACACACGCGCGCTTACACACTTTTGTCACCCTAAGCGGAGGCGCCGGCCGCGGCTGCGGAAGGCTCCTCAACTGCGTGACGCATTATACCGACGTTCGCACTGCCCCGCAATGTACACGGGCTCCATGACGCGAGAACTTGGTTAATTTGGGGCAGGTGGGGAGCCCCATGCTTGCATTAGTCTTATATACGATGGAGGGGCCCGCGACGCAGCCGTTCACACACCAAACACTACACTTTCACTCAACCCAATCGCTCTCGTAACTCATCCTATGTTTAAGCAATTTCTATCCACAATGGCGCCAGTAGTCAGGAGGAACAAGATCAGCCTTATCGGTTCGGGCAACATCGGAGGTGTGATGGCCTACCTCGCCCAGATTCAGGAGCTCGGAGATGTTGTGCTTTTCGACATTGCGCCAAGTAAGTGTCCACTGCTCTTCTGTGGAGAAGGCCGGCGGATGGCCGGCCGGGTGGACGGTCTAACTGCCGCTCCGATTATGCTCTGACGTCGCTAATGTTGTTGCAGCCCTTGGTGCCGCCAAGGCCCTTGACATCATGCACGCCAACACCGTGTACGACACCTCCCAGAAGGTCATCGGAACCACCAAGTACGAGGACATTGCCGACAGTGATGTTTGCATCATTACCGCCGGTTTGGCCAGGATGCCCGGCAAGAAGGACGACGAGTGGACCCGTGACGACCTCGTAGGACCCAACAGCAAGATCATGACCACCATCGGTGAGAACATCAAGAAGTACGCCCCCAACGCCTTCGTCATTTGCATCACCAACCCGCTCGACGTCATGGTCAAGATGCTCCTCAAGTCAACCGGATTCCCCAAGAACAAGGTTGTCGGTATGGGTGGCCTCTTGGACTCCTCCCGCATGCGCCACTACATCGCCGACAAGTTGAACGTCCACCCCAAGTTCGTGCACGGCTGGTGCATTGGTGGCCACGGTGACTCCATGATCCCGCTGGTCAACCACGTCAAGGTCAACGGACTCCCCATCCAGTACTTCATCGAGAACGGACAAATCACCCAGGCTGACCTCGACGCCATTGAGAAGCGCACCATCGGCTCTGGTATGGAGCTCGTACAGTTGTACGGCACCGGATCCGCCTACTTCGCCCCGGCCACCGCCGCCATTGAGATGGCCGCCGCATACCTCCAGGACAAGAAGTCCATCATCGTCTGCTCCTGCTACCTCGAGGGCGAGTACGGCCACAACGACGTCTACCTGGGCACCCCTGCCATCCTTGGTGCCAACGGTGTCGAGAAGATCATCACCCTCAAGCTCTCGCCCGAGGAGCAGGCCAAGATCGACGCTTCCGTCAAGGACATCAGGAGGCTCGAGGCTCTCATCGCCTAGATCGGATCCCACGACGAACTGTAAGCTGACAAAAATGTCAGCCAAGGGGAGGGGGCGTTCGGGGCACGTGGACAAGAGGCGATATGACTTGTACTGCTCCTGCACGTTCTCCTAGACCCGTCCATCCCATTTAACAAAACCAAATGAATGCATGTATGAGAACCTCTGTGCGGATTTGGAACGGCTGTAGACATCTCAACAGGACCGCAATGTCCTGTTAGGCTTTTGCGGCGCCACAGCGGTGTTGGATTTACCGACTCCGTCTGGGGCAGCTGCGTGAGCAACACTAAGCAATCAATGACTTAGAAACATCACGGTTGCCACGCGAATCGTCAGCGCAGTCGACACATTCAGTGATTGGATGGGAGGGAGTGCCCTACCCGTATGGGCGCTGTGGCGTCGACACTGAGTGGTAGATCTGTCTTCGCATATTAAATTCGACACTCCAGATAACCTGCCGTATGTAGCAACAGAAGCAAGCTGCGCCGAATCTCGGTAAATATGCGGGCGCTGTTTGACGCAATCCACCAAAAGAAGCAGAAGGTAGAAGGTACGTTGTGACCAATATTAGTGTACACACCCGCAGCTCTCAAAAAGGAGAACCAGCAGTGGATACGGAAGGCGGACGAAATCGTCTCGGAGAAGAAGAGAGCGGAGGAAGACCTACACCAAGGGCTACAGCGTAAAAAAGGATGCATAGAGAAACAGATAGAGGTGTGTTTATAACGCGGAACAACTATGAGGTGCAGAATCTTAGCGCCTGCTACTTTGCTACCCTCAACAAGGAGGCGAAGAACAGCGGCCATGCTGCAGTGGAAGAGGCAAAAGGTTGTCCACTTAAAAGCGACATACACTTCATGCAGAGGTGCCGGATGCCGAAATAATCAAGCATCTTAGGAGCCATATGCAGCCGGCGTTGCTGTTTGGGGAAACGAAAGAGCAGAGGTAAGGTGGTTGGTGACCTGCGCAAAACTTCCAAGGTTCAAACGGCTATACGAAGTGCGGCTGAAGAACAATATCACCAAGCACAATCAGAATGTGTTTGTGGAGACCATAATAGGCCGGTGAGTAGTTGTATAGTGACCTCAATAAGCGTATCAGGAAACAGCGCTCGGCGTCGAGTGTAGACACGCATGGTGAGCCACCTACAATCGACTAACAAACAAAATCGCAGACGATGACTTGATATATGACGAATGTGACGCCATACCAGAAGGCACGAAGCATCGCAGGTGAGCCTTTGGAAGCAAACCACATAAGTAGCAGAATCGGAGGGTGGATCTCAAAAATGTTGAAGCAATGGCAACAGGAGGTCATCGCGAAGAGAGAAGAAGACCTGCAGCAGGGGAATATCGCAGAAGCGAAGCGGCGGGATGCGATGCTGGCTCAGACGAAAAAGGACCTCCAGCCCCTGGTGCGGCTGCTGAAGACCCAGACACTTGAGGAAGACACACTCCATAAAATATACAAAGTTGTTGAGTGTTGCGAAAAGGGGGAATATAAGGAGGCTCATGATGCGTACATGATACTCGCCATCGGTAACGCCGCATGGCCCATGGGAGTCACCATGGTGGGAATCCACGAACGCGCTGGCCGCTCAAAGATTTGCACCTCGGAGGTAGCCCATATACTTAACGACGAGACCACAAGAAAATACATCCAAATGATCAAGCGGCTGCTCTCGTTCGATCAGAAGACGGCGCCAGTGGACCCGTCCAAACTGGTGCAGATATCGACATCGCATATATAGCACCAATGGGTGCCGAATAAAAATCAGCTAAAACGCAACACACATTAAACCATGTATAGCAGACCAACGCGTGGTTTTGTGATACCTACAAATATCGTATTAAGTAGGACACTGCGGGAATATCCTATCGAGCTGACGAACTGGGCTTAGCGCCGGAACCGAGACTCCAGTGAAATCGCAGTGCCAAATGGAGTTTCGGAAGTGAATTTCGACGAATAACCACGAAAATCTGGCTTCAGGAAATGTAACCGGTAGATGTCTTATACAGGGGCGGAAGGTCAGCAGAACGCATCCGTTCGATCTTAACACACAATTCGACACATCGCGGCTAAAACAGTTCTATGAACACGTATTTAATGTTGTGATGCGCGGTTGTGTCGATTGACCATTTACAGTGAGATATATCTGCTACGTCGAACGAAGCCAGCCCTATCGGGTGTCCGTCGCAATAGCGCAGCTCTCAGACCCACCGCAGGCCGACCGTATGCAGCGCTGTGAAAGTCATATTATTGCGGGTTCTAATCGTGTTGAGAAGGAACGCTGAGCACTCATAACGCCCGAACTCGGCGCCTGGTACACATCTCGGGCGCTTTGACGACCAAGCTATCGCAAAACCGTTAGTATGGAATAGTGAAGGCACTCTGTTGAAATGGCTAACGTGAAACAAGACAACAGTGCCTCCAACGGCCAGCATGACGTGCTGTCCGCGAAGGACAAAGCCGCCTTTAAGAATATGATGGTAGGTCTAGTCGCTGTTGTGAATGCCATAGACACACGCAGGATCTGTACAACCAGAAGTTGTATAAGAAGGGGCTCAAAATCGCAGAAGAACTCGTCAACAAGTACCCCAAACACGGAGAGGCGAAATCCTTCAAGGCCCTGTTCATGTCGCAAATCGATCCTTCGAAGCACGAAGAGATCCTAGCGATCGCCAGGGAGGCAATCAAAAACGACCTTAACAGTTGCCACTGCTGGTACGTACTGGGAAGGATATACAAGAACAAGAAGCAGTACAAAGACACGCTGAAGTGCTTCACAATGGCGAGCAAAATAGACCCACAGAACGAACGGTTGTTGAGGGACCTGTACGCGCTCGCCATCGAAATAAATGATTATGAGGCGTTCAAAAAATTCGCAAGTAGCGGGCTGCAGTTAAGAATGAAGCACTACAAGGAGTGGATGACATTCGCCTTCGCACAGCACCTCTGCGGGAATGTGGAAGGGGCCTTAAAAGTCCTCACCGAGGCCGATAGGGTATTCAGCGGATGTTACGATGCGGCCCCATTTGAGCTCAGTTCCGCAATACTATACTGGGCCATGTTGCTCGAGGATACCGCCAAGTACAACGAGTGCATCAAGCTTCTCACTGACAAGGAAGGTTTAGTGCTGGACAAAATCACAAGGTTGGAATATGTCGGACGATCCGCTCTGCTTGGTGGGCTCTGGGATATGGCGCACAATACATACAAGCAGTTGGTGCAGCTGAACCCGGATAACGCCAGATACACCCTCCTCTTCATCATCACGCACCGAGCTGTCAGAGAGGCGGGGATTTTTCAGATGCCCCTCCCACGCCACAAGTCGAATGTGATGGATATGCTCAAACCGGTGCAAAATGAGTTAAAGAGCGATTCGGCTGACGTGTGCAATAAGGCGTTTGTAGACAAGGTGAAAAGTGGAGAACTGCCACCCATCTTGCTGAGCGAGGAAATCATGGATATCGACGGGGAGTACTCCACAAGCAACTGGTGCGGCGAAAACACGGTTAACAGGACTTTCGACCATTGGGTGAGTGCAATGAGGCAAAAAACTGAGAGCAGCGCAAGCCCCACCAAGGATGAACAGCTGTTTCTCGGTTGCTACAGTTATGTAGATTACACCGTGAAGGTGGCCAAAGCGTTGGACATGAAAGCATTGCCCAAACCCAAATCCGTGTCAATAGACGAGGCTGAATCCATACTAGAGGAATACCTGAAAGAATATCCTATCGCAAGGTGTTGCATATACAGCACGCGCCCGAAGATGAACAGCTGGTCTAGACATCCGCTGTTCATTTTTAGCAGGGCAATAACACAGAGTGAGAGCCGGATACTGCTTGATGCTCTAAATGAAGTCAAAATCAACAACTATTTGGGCAAGGCGCTGACGGCCTCATTTATCACCAACGACCATATACGACAGTTCCACGACATGCTGAAGCCGCTCGTTGAGGTGGGTTGTTTAAGCATATTCAAGTTCTTTGTGCATGGATGCACCTTTGAGATTGTATACCACCTGCTAGTACTATTAGAAAAGTACCGTAAAAATCTCGAAGACGGGCTCATGTTGATGGACGGGATTGATAAAGCGCAAGGAGAGACAAAAGGCGCGATAACCAACAACGCGCAACACAACGTGGCATCACAAAATTATCTGGCGGTTGTGCTGTTGGTGGCGGCGAAGATATACGATTATGCAGGCTTCTATGATGAGGCGTTGGAGCTCTTGGAGCAAACGTTGAAGACGACGCCTACGGCAATCGACGCCCACATGTTGATGGGGAAAGTCTATCGTCACATGGGGGCGTTGGAAAAAAGCAAGAAGGCATTCTGTATGGCGTCGGACATAGACAGGAGCGATCGTCAAACGAGCTCAAAAACCGCTAAGGCGATGCTTAGAACGTACGATTTCGTAGCCAGCCGTGCAAAATGGAGAAATTTCCTGGTGGAAGACATGACGAAAGAAGAAAGGGACGCCCAAGCAAAAACCAACAAATATACGCCTCCAGAAGTCAAACACATGAAATACGAGTTGATGGCCGCGAATTACCATAGGATGCTCTACATCCAGGAGACTACAAGTGGAACAACGAATGAAAAAAATGCTAATAGCCCAGAGGAGTTGTTGAAAAACGCGCATGATATATACGCTATGGTGCTGGAAAAACAACACGAGATTTACCTGCACCAGTTGGACTTCCACAGCTTCTGCCTAAACAGGCTGCAGTATCGGACCTACTATTCCTTCCATAAAATCAGGGTCGCATACGCGACGCTTGTGTACTTTATCAGGGCCGCAGAAGGGATTTTGTGGACCACTGCTGAGATTAAAAGGACTGGACTCCAGCACCGCACGGAGTGCGAAAGGGAAATACAGCAAACTACGGAGGACAACAGCGTTAACTATTGTCTCGACTTGATAAAAACTGTCTCTTCACAACGGGTTTACAACAGCGGGCTTTATTCGGCGATTGAGAGGTTCGCGTCTATTGTAGGCATGCCAAAGCCACACGACATCCAGCTGGCTAAGAGGGCATTCCGTACTTGCCACAGGAACCCCTATCACCACCACATATATCCTGCTGTGTTCCACATGATCGTGAAATCGCAATATAAGGATGCCGCCGAGGCCTTATCGCAAATGCTACCTGTGGGGGGCAATTTGACCTTTGATAGACTTCAGAAGGCGTTCAAAGGTACAGATGGAAGCGTTCTGACGGATACTGATGCCGCGTATGTCTACCTCGAGGATGTTATCACTCATTTACAAAAAATGGGCGTGTTTGATCACAGGCATAGTGAGGCAATTTTGCGTTGTGTCAATGAATGCCCTGACACGATGCACCGTATAATGGCACGAATGGATCATTCATACATTAATTCGATATGCACCTTCGGGGAGCTCGAGTCACACTACTTGGAGGTCAAGAAGCTCAGTGTGGAGTCCCGTGGATGCCCGCATGAAAAGCCATTGCAGGATCTGGTGCTCAGTGTAGAGCGCGCCGCACGCGAGAAGTATCCTTTCTCAGACCTAAGCGCCTCGTTGAACACAACTAATGTATGATTTTATGAGGGTTGCAAATAATCTGTAGTATTAACAAAAACTGGTGAGCCTAAAATGCCTAGCACGTGTTAATGGTAACTAGTACACTTTTTCGAAACTGCGTGTCGTTGTTGGCAGTACCATACCTACAAGGTGATACTTTTTTCTGTAAGCGTGGCGCCCAGAGCTTAACGGTAGTGGGTTATTGTGGGCGCTGACTGTAACCCATACAGCCATGCTTAACGCAACATTTGTTGCTCTACAAACATGGTATTTTTAAGTATTGTATTATGTAATATATCATTATGATCAAGTATTTACTGTAGCGAACAGTTTACGGTCTGAAAGACGAAATAATTTTGCATTAATGTTAGTGATTGTTGCGCACCGTGTTACTCATTACGCAGCTACAAGTTATACAATGAAAGCCATGTGTAGAAGGCATTTCATGATGAGCACTTTGGAGTACATATAATGGTTGAATTGTTTACAACGTAGGGTTTCATTGCATTACAATATGCTGTTTCATAATCTATAAGCATTCACACAACACCATCTTAATGAAGCTTACATGATGTGTCATCTCGCAGCAAATTCTCCGGAAACAATTCACACACATAATGTACAAGGCGCAAAGAAGTCACCAAGAAAGTCCACTCAGTGCTTGGGAGGCAAATAGGACTACCCAAGGAGAAGATAGACGCCCACAAGATCGAGAGTGAAGTGCAAGGAAAATACGGATGGATCGCGTACGACTAGACGGTCAAGAGTCAGAAGACTAAGGTATACAACAGGCGAGACATGATACTGGCAGATCGGCGAAGGAACAGCGTAACCATCGTGGAGATAGGAATCACCAATCGAGACTACCTACTGGACACGGATAAGTTCAAGAAGCAGAAGTACGAAGACCTTATCGAGGATCTCAAGGCGCGACAGTTTAACCAGCAAACCAAGATCAGGGTTATCCCCTACGTTATGACGTGGGAGGGAATAGCGACAAAGGAGCACAGGAAGTACAGACGGGACCTGGGCATATCGGATCGCATGGAAGCCCACATACAAAGGGTAGTGATCCAAGAAACACATAAAATAGTGATGAGGGATATGAAGCCGAAAGAAGACTACGATTCCGTAGAAGACCCTCAAGCCCAAACTGGATGGATGCCCGCATGGATGGCACCAGTGACGTCCGGCAATGGACCGGCGTGGATCCCGCAACCGGTTTCAGCGTGAGGCGTTAGCCTTGGTAAACTGAACAGTAGCACAAGTCACATGTAGCCACACAGCACAATATAAAACAAGAGAACACAATAATAATAGTAGTTGGTTGTTAGATTAAGCGATGACAGTAATCATGTTGGAAATGTAAAGGTTGGATGGTCGATACGACATGCTTGAGCAAACCATGCTTTACGCATTGTTGCTGCTGATGCTTTGTAAGCAAGATTTGAGGTACTCTAATAACGGATTAAGCGATTGAAGCCAATAAATACAACTGCCGCTCAAAGATGTGTATGTGGAAAATGACGTTACTTTCGTGAGTGTTAAGGAAGAGTGTCCCACTCGCTATCATCACTTCCCGACTAAGGTGATTGGTTGCAGAGCTGAGTTCCAGTGGTTATGACATCTCTGAGTCGCACCAATGTACGCACAATAAGTGGTTTTAATGATATTCGAATGTTTTTGCTCAGTCATTTTAGCTTATTGTAACGTAAGGAGCCAGTTGGTGGTGTGATCTCAGATCATTTGCATAATAAAACAGGACAAGATTTGACTTCACCTAGACAAAAGCAACAAATAATAAAAACATCTAAACAGCCTAAATGTCATTAAACAAATGCTTTTGTTGGAAAATAATGCTGTCTAACGGCATAAATGCAGGCGTTCGGGGTGGTACCTCATTTCCGGGCCGCGGAAAGAGAGTTAGACACCGTGGTGTCGAACATTAAAAGTTCAAGCCATTACCCATTCAATACTTCCACTCATAATTGCAGCGTCGACACATTATTTCCGTCTGTGGCCTCAATCACCCACATGTTTGCATAAAAACCCCGCGTGACTCACAGCATAGGGAGCGATTGAGGCTAACGTATTCTGAATATCATAAATTCAAACACAACATCGCAAACATTCAATAAGTAGTAGTGCCATTTTGTCATTCGCGGATAAATGCTTCCGGCACTACGCCTACCCACATTCACCAAAAGTAAATGCTGCATCACACGTCAAATTTAAACTATTGTCTACATATACGCCTGCAATTCACCATAACGCATTTTTACAGGTATATACCGTGGTAACGTAGGTGTTATCAAACCTGTTGTACCCACCTTCTGGTACGTAGTCCAAAATTGTGCAGATTTCGTTAAATGCGGTGTGTTTGAAAATGTCTGATTCGTGGTGTAAAAAAACATGTGATCAAGATGGAAAAAAATGCATCGGTCTTTGTGTGATGGCATACATTGCCATCGCTCTTGCAGCATTTATTGGTTTCTCGGGACTCGTTTTCTTGGTCCTCCATATTTGCGCAAAAGTCCACAACCAAAGCCTAATGACAGTTTTGGATCAACTATACGATGAGTTCGCTGACATTAAGCCTTCACTACACTGATATCTCGTAAGCTCACAGAGCCCACATAGCCTTAGTGTAGCCATGCCACACTTGATCTTAATGTGATTATGCAGTCCGATGTCCAACATTATTACTTCACATATACTTGTCTGGGTCACTCTAGATAACCATTGGCCGTACGAGGGAGTTATCGCTGCTTCACAGTTCCGACGGCGACCATGGCACTGCAAGTATACTCTACTATATCTAATCACAACTGTACTGCAATGTGTCACAAAGCAACATATTATCACGGACGCCGGCAATTGCTAATTTGCAACGCGCATCGCATCATGCTGCTCACCGCCGCAGCTGGGAGTGAGGATGGTGGAAATAACATTTCCCAGTTGTAATTTCTCAGGCAAATCTCTTTTCTTAAATCTTATCCTGACCCGGTTCTTGAGGCACAGGTTGCACGGGTCGAAGGGGTGAGTCTTGAAGTCGCAGTCCCAGCCGTCAGTCAGGAACGCCTGGAGGGGAGATGGCGTCTTGATGTCACTGCCGTACTTACAATTCTGCCAACCACCGAGGGACTTATCCCGATTACACTGCGCCTTCAGGAACTCCAACTGGTGGTGGCAGGCGTAGACGTAGTCACGCAGCTGGCAGAGGAGACAGGCGGGGTCGGTGGAATAACGAAACTTACTATATACTGATTCAAAGTCGAAGGTTGAAAACGCTTTGAAGTCATTGTTATGCCTAATTTTGTAGATAACGGTGGCCGAGTAGAGGCACGCCTCGGTCAGTTTGGCGGCGGTCATAATGCATTTCAATAAGGACTTTAACTGCTGCGTAACGTAGCTTGGGAATGAATCTCACAACTACATATCGCACCAACTAGACTCTTTATTGCCACCCAGGGCTATTTTGTTTATGTGAGGAATATGTCTGTCAATGTAGTGAACCGGAAATGCGGTGCGGGAATGGCTGATTCCTGTTTTTGGTGCTCTCTGAAATGTAAGGATGCTGCCAACTGCCCAAATGACAACGACCGTTAGAAAGTAAACTATATGGTAATTATTCTGGATGGCCTAAATGAAAATGAGGCTGGTTTAACTGTGTGGACGTTTTCTAAATGACTGGCTGTTAATAATATATGGTGTCTCCACTTTTTGATTTGCATATTCATCTTTGCCATAACTTTACACATCTATAAGTTAAAGACGCCCTCACACATCACCGTAGAACTGTTTTGCAAGCGGTCACCGTGTTCTTCGACTCCCGCCAACCTTACAACCGAAAACCAATATCGGCGTCACTTAGTGCCATTTCACCACTGATAAACAGTTACATTGATGCGACAGCATGGTTTGAGTGTGAACTCGAATTCATGAAAAACGAAGCAGCTGATTGGTAAATCAAACTTTGGCTTCGAAGCAGGCACAAAGTTATAGAATTGTTAATTATCTCGTCCTATGCATGGTGAGGTGGAAGAATATAGACTGCGACAGCACGGACTTTTTAATGTTTGCGCATAAGCGTAGATGAGGAAATCACCGTAACCACAGTTCCTCGATGATTTTAATACAATCTCTATCTGACCCAATGCATTCAACTAATGCCACGCGTATAGATGTTCAACAACGCATGGACGTCACACAGGCTTATTGTGAACCAGTATTAACAACTCGGGTCATACATTTGTACAAAAACGCACCTCGTGCTCACATGTCTATATTTTGCAGTAACACAATGAGCATTGGGCGTCTACTATTTATGGCGGGAGCATATGTTTCAGGGCTTAATATATTCTGTAACAACAGCATGAGTCAATTTCAGCATCATAAGCGCGCATTACTCCGCTGGCCCCTGACTGCGGGCTATAAATCCGCTAATCAGTTGGGAAATCCCGGGTAGCATTGTGTAAATAGCTTTTGTACTTCATGTAACACTTCCGTGATTCCATTCAGTAAATGTGGGAGACACGATAGAGACATTGGGTGTATGGCATACTCGTTAAATGGACTGGGAAGTACAAGCAGTTGTAGCTGCTATCCTTCCGTCTCAAAAGTGTTATATTCAATGCAACACATTCTGGCAGATGACAGGAATCAGCTTGGAGCGTTCGACAGGCTCATTTCGGGTATAATCATTGGTGACAGCGTTAGCCGCCGTTACATTTTGTCTATTGTTCATGGGTAGATTCATTGTTGTACAACGAACTGGTTAACTACTGCTGCCTGGTTACTGTAGCCTTGCAGACTTCATGTGCTCATAAACGAAATGGTTCGGTGATGCTCCCGCGTTTGAGCTTTAGAAAAGGTGTGATTATATTGCACAGACCATCTGTTTCTGAGTTGCTCTAAGTGCACATCGCCTTTAAGGTATATAATGCATCGCAATTGGTTCAGAAATGGAATTCTCAGTGGTACATGCGAGTGCTGCCCCGCCGGGTTCCCGTTTGTTAGCCCTCACCAGTGCCTTGTCCTAATCAACCAGTCCCACGTAATGTCATTCAAATAGCAGAAGTGGTTATCAGCTACCGGTTCTGGTGTGTAAATCTCAAGCTCCGTGTCTACTTCTTCCGACTGCTGAGCGTGGCACACACTCGCAGACAGCTTAATACCCAGGGGCGCCTAAACACCCCTCCGTGTTGACACTGTTCCGAACATTGGAAATTTCTATTAATTAACTGTCATTTGGATGTCTTAGCTCGCCTATTGGTTCCGGCAACTTGCGGTTGGTGCCGCGCTTGCGCTTCCTCCTTTGAGGCACATGGTCCCGTTATAGAGAAACGTCTGGTTGTTGTATGGTTATACCATTGTATAAAGGCTATAGAATTTGTAGATCACCATTTGAGGATCGCCCGTGTAATGTTTGATTTCGTGATTAGACGTACTTTGCGTACTAGGATTTCATACGCATCCATCGCAGTTAATAAAATACTAATTTTGACCATGTGACCAATATGACACGTTTGTGAGCATCACATAGGTGAATTCGTGACAATGGCTGAAGCAGAGGATTCAGCTTCGGAAGCAGCTAAAGAATCTGAGACACCGAAAAAAATACGTCCAGACTATGGCGCCTTTGGTGAGGTTTTGTACCACCTGGTGTCTTTCACTGAGGGTTACGAGCAGCAGGTGTTGTACTTGTGCGTTAGAACCTTCGAGTCCAGTTTAGGCTTCAACAAGCAGCAGCAGACGATGCTGATGACCGTGTCTATCATGTCGCGGTTGTGCTTCTCACTAGTTTGGGGTCTGCTGGCGGACGCGTTTGAGACTAACCTGGTGATGTCTGCTGGGTTGTTATTCATGGGCATCGCCTCGATTCTGCTAAGCTCCACGTCCAAGTACTCGTCAGTAGGTTGCAAGAGTTGCACTGCTCATGGTCCTGCAGATCCTCTTTTTGCGCTTCTTACACGGCGCTGCATTCGGTTGTATTTATCCAGTACAACAAAAGATTGTTGCGGATGAAGATGATGAGGGTGATGAGAGCAGTAACAGCACCTTCACCCGTCTTCACGCTTTGAATTGCATTGGCCGTATGCTGTGCGCCGCAATAACCACGGAGGCTGCTCAGAATGTGCTGTTGGGTTTTGTTGGCTGGCGTATCTCGTACATCGTGTTGGGTTACATGTGGATTTCGGTTGGCATCGCGATTATATATGGACTGCAAGCTAAGGAGGAGGTGGTCTCTCCGTATGACTCCGTGAACTACTTTGTCACCCAATTGTCCGGAGCGTTTAAGGCTGTTTTCACGAGTGGAACCGCTTTTCTGTCCATATTTACGATGTTGATTGCGGAGGCCCCTATGTGCTCTCTGCCGTACATGATCACTTATCTGGAGTACTTGGGAGTGTCCGACAAGAATGTGGGAATCGCGATATTGGTCACAACGATTGGCGGCGCAGCAGGGACTGCAGCTGGAGGAATAGTTCTCGAAAAAATTGCGGGTTTGCATACGGATTATGGCGAGATGATTGCTGGCATCGTTGTGATGGGCGTGCGATTGATCGTTTGTGTGTTGTTCTTCCTGTCGCCGGCGCCAGATGGGCGTTTAATGTGGTATCATTATGTAGAGTTTGCGATTCTTGGGGTGACCTTGGTTACTGTTGGCGGAGTGGATAGACCTATTATGAGGAAAGCCATTGAAGACAAGTACCAGGCCAGCGCATCCGCCCTAATCCAGTGCATATCCGGCATTTCGATCAGTGTCAGTTTTGTGGAGATCTTCGCGTACGTGTCGGAGAAGCTGCTTGGTTACGCCCCGTCAACACAGACAATTGATGACATGGACGCAGATCTCAAAGAGAACAACACCGAGGCCCTGAGGAAGTCGACCATGTACATGATCGTGATAGGCTCACTGCTCAATATTGCCTGCTACATTGCGTTGATTTTTACATATAAAAAGGAAAGGCCGGAAATTAAGAAAAAAAATGAGGTATGGCATAAAGAGAGGGTAGAAAAGCAGACAGCAATGAAGAGGAAAAAAAGGGAAGAGGTGGCAGTACAAGATCCATCGGTAAAGGCAGTAGAAATGCCAGTGCCAGAGGAAACGGTGTCAGATAAAGACACAGAGAGTAGTTCAGATGAGAAGGAAGTGCCCGTGGTTGAAGGCGGAGATACGTCGCCTACAAGTATGTCACCAACAACTAGGAGCGATTACTCGGAAGGTTATATGACAGAGGAAGAGGAAACGAAACGGAGAGAGGAAAGACAAAAGCTAGAGGAAGAAAGGACTGCGTTAGCGCGCCAGAAGCAAAATAGTAGCCGATGAGGCTTCAGCTGCTTGTGATCATCGGAAATACGACGCCATTAGCATACTACCAATGTTCATGGATGCAAGCGCAGTGCCAAATACGGCATTGATTTTTGTATCGCCATAAATGGTTGTATTTTGAAATGATGGTCAAAACGACTATTACGGGCAAGCTATTGTCAACAAAAGCATTAATGGGACATAAAATGTGTATATAGTTACATGAATGACAATTACTTGCCATTGTATGCACTTGACAAAATGAAGTTCATCAACCAACGGAAACATTTGCTGTCCTTATAAGGAGAGGAAAACCTTCATGACACATCCGGCAGCCTCCATTAGTACAAATACTGCCATCGAGCGTCTGCTGTGCGAGCGTGTCTTGTCGAACGCCAACGTGCATGCGGAGGCCCTCAACCTGGTACGTTGTCCAGAACGCCCATATCATCAATATTCAGTGCAAGTCTGTGACTTCGCAGTTGCTGAGAGCGGAGTGGACCAAGCGGGAGTCGGTCGCCTTCATCAAGTCCGTACTGGACCGCCCGTCGCTACACGCCCACCTATCGCAAGCACTAATCGAGGTGCTCAAGCAGAGCTTCTACCCGCGCTGGTTGGTTTTTATAACTGGGGAATTTAATGGTGTCGCAGGTTTGTGGGTCAGGGCAATTTCCAGTTGAAACGCTTTGATGCTAGTGTCGACGGTGACGGAGTTCAGTCGCCTAAGGAATCGGTGCCTCGCTTTATATAACCGACGGTGGTTAGGTCGGGCACAAATGAAGTCATCGGACTCTTTATTAATATTAGCGTGCAACTTGTATAGATGTTTCCGCGGTTTCATATACTAGTGGCTTGTATGTGAAAGGGAGTGCGTGTCGCTGATCTCACGACGCACGTCCTGTCTATTGTGCCATCCTGCTGCAACAGTTGTCGTGGTTAGAATGACTTAATGATTACACTGCACTGACATGTGAAGATATCGTAGATCAGATGAGGTATACAGTTATTTGGTTGCAAAATCTGCGGATATGGATAACACCAATGCCCAGATGGGAATGAATTGGGCAATGTGATAATAACGTTACTTTACCTCATAGATGTAAAAGCTAACACCAAATAAGAACGCTAATAGTATAGCGTTATTACATAACATCATTATCGAGAACACGGGGAGACAGGCCAGTAGAAGTTAGGATGATCCGGTGTAGGATTGTAAAGGGAGTAGATCCAACCTGCAGACACTTATCGAGGCGGTTCCCTATAGTATGAGAAGCGTGAAACCCTGGGATTGTTGCGACTGCAAACGACCCTCGAGCCCGAACTGGTTGGATAACATCAGTTAGATCAGAGACAGCACAACGTGGAATCAGCAGCCTACGCCAACACCGTGCGGAAGTAGCCAGAAGGACACTATGTGCGTAAAGTGGAAGCTTTAAGACACGATAAATTTCAAGGTAAAACTCAAACTTTGAAGAGGAGACATGAAATGATGATTGACGCTACTACATTGACATACTTTTGTTGCGATATTAAACTCTACGCGTTCTAAGACAAGCCACCGTATGTCCCTGGGCGGATGGCGGAGTAGCGGTCAATGTTACTCTCCTCGGGAATTCTGTCACCGATCAGGTTTTTTGTGTATGCGCTGGAATGCTTGGGTGCTCTGGAAGAAGAACCACGTAGTTCATAAAACACCTTGCGAATTATATCGCGGTACTTGACCCAAACGATGATAAGCACCATTGCAATTGCAAGCGGGACAACTACTAGAGTGCCCCGGTGAATATAAGAGTCTTGAGAGCACAATTTACCGCACAGGTCGCACTTGATCAAGCAGTTGCCATCTTTTTGAAAGTCACCGAAGATGCATCTACATTTCTTGTCATTTGGATTTCGCTTGCTAGTGTAACATGTACAATCTTTGCCACTGCCTTTGGGACCGCATTCGCATTTTTTCCCGAACACAGGACGACCTTCATCGTCGTATGTGCCGTGGCCTTGGCATCCCTTTTCGGCCGTACATTTGCCGATTACGTAGCCGTCGCAAGTACCTTCACGCTTACATTTGCCAGGATTGCAAAAGTAACAGCAGGCACAGAGGAAGCCATTACATTGCGTTCCGCAGTTGCATTGATAGCATATACACTTTTGGGAATCTTTGCATTTTTCTCGACAGCGTTGGCAATCAGTGCTACCTTTTCCTTTACACGTACCATCTTTGCTTTCTCCATAACAATTTTCCTTACAACCACAGCAAAGATTCAAACATTTACATTTCTCTCCGTCCTTGCATTTCTTTTCGCACCCCTTACAATCGGGGTGACAGCACGCCATACACGTCTCACATTTGGAATCAGTGCAGAGCTCTTTTCCACCTTTACATGAGAATACAACGCATTTACATTTTTTCCTCTCCAGCTTCATTTCCACCATCCTCCCAGTCATCATTAACACGCCATCCAGGGCAACAGGTACTACATTTCAAGGTTCGGCCATATGTGAAACATACCAGTCATACAGCGATTTGATTCAGACGTGTAAAGCGCTGTCCTTCTATTGTCTTTACGAACGCAGAAGCATATCCCGCAACGCCGTTACACCTTGAGCGTCCACAACCACGACATGCATTGGCCAGCCAAGTTTTACACGTATTTATGATTATATCTCACTCAAACATATGCCATACAAGCATACACTACCGATTACAACCATCATTTTCCGTTTATCACTCTATGCTTGTTCTGCAAACTGCCGTGCTATTGGTTCACTGCCTTATCCTAACGGCAGCTAGTGTGAAATATTAAAGCCTTTGTAGATATAACAACTGTGCTCGTAGAAGCCATGTAGTTACTCGCTAACGTGCTTAGCAGATCGATCAGTGTCGTGATCATCACCATGAGCGAGATTCCACTTATCTTGTAGCTGCCTATGACGTCGCCAGCATGAAGTTGTTGTACCTAATATATTACTCATGTATAAATATACGATGGTACTCATTTGCCGGGATGTGTGCGGCCAAATACTGTCACTGGCGATGCGATACGCCGACGCTGACGCCAACGGCTCAGTTGCAACGACACTAATTCATCGAATGACTTAAGCTACATTGTATGTTAGATTTCTTGTCAGATGTGTTACGTCATGAGTGAAATTAGGCGAGGTAGAGAAGCAAGCTTGACCACACGCTCTGCGGCCAGTAGCAACTACACATATCCGTCGTAGACTCTCAAACAATACTTTACCACGAAATTCTGTGCTATACATGGTGCCACGGCCATATTAGACGCCGTATAATGGTGCCACATCTGCAAATGTAGGCAACTACCTCATACACTCAGCTGTAAAGCGAAACTTAGCGCCATCCCTGCAACAGTCTGCATCCTTCCACGTTTTATACCAACCCCGTTCATGAGTGGGGCGACGATTTGGGTACCATTGTTGCAGACTCTCACTTGAATGAGGCGCATTTAAGCGTACAGCAATCTATTGTATGCAAGCCAGGCTGCGCAGCGGCATCATGGCTCGGCTATTCCACATAACTATACGGCAACTATCGTTAGGTATTACAATACGACGATCACTGAACAAGTATTTTCGATGTTTGAGGAAGTTCCTCGTCGTCGAAGTAATCGATGTCGTAGAGGGAGGGCATGTTTCTGCTCAGGGTGAGTAGCACCTTTACGTCGATGAGGTGAGACCCCCTGGAGCGCGTGAAGTGAGATCGTATGCGGAGCGCTCCTAGGCGTAACAGGAAAACTTGCAACATATCGACTTGGTTGATCCCGTTAAATTTGCAACCGCTCACTAAATGCCATGTCAATGTAGTTCTTCAACATCTCCCTAATAGCCTGCCATCTATGATCACAAAACATTTAACAAGAGGTTTTTATACAAGCTTTCTGCCTCGATCTATTGTGCTGTGCGATATATGCAATAGTACAAAGTGTTGGACCTAATTATAAAATGCGATGCAAAGTGTTCATCTGCGTTCGAAACAATCGCGGACCTTGTGGAACGGTCGCACGCGAAAGACGCTCATAAGGCACACGATGACAAGGACGATGATGGGAGCGATGACAGCGGGGTAAGCTGTGGTACTGGGGATAACCATGGAACTGGGTTGAGCGGCGAATGCGCCGGCCTGTGTTGCACGTTTCTCTAGACAACACTTACATTCACAGGTGTCCTGCTTATCTTTACATTGGGTGTCACATATCGGACTACCGCAATTGTAAGTCGGATCTTTGTAATCCAGGCGTAACAAGTAGAACTGACGGCATTCATCGCACTGGATGTCTCCGCTACAGACCTCACAACACCAGGGACAGCAATAACACTCCTCAAGCATTTTACATCCCTTACCACACTTGTAACACGCTTTTCCATCTGCCATCTTCCCCTCCCCCCCTCAACCTCAACCTGTGCAGCCATGAACCACGTGACTCAGCCAAGCACACTGACCGTCTCCCATCGACGTTACGGTAACAGCAAGATGAACGCCGTCCAAATCACGACCTATTACATCACGACTATGCAGCTATCACAACTGAAGTACTACCGAGGTAGAGCATGTGAACGGTATCCTCGCCGTGGCATGCAGGTCTACCGACACCTGCTGGGCAGTTAACTCCATCCATTAGACAGTATGAAGTTGGCAGTGCCTCATGTAAAGGTCATCACATCAGTGCTCCAATGAGTGTATATGTGAGCTTTTCTGTATGGTCAATACGTCTCTCATTTACTTGTTGCCATCGGTGTCACGTAACCACGCAATCCACTGACCATCATGTCAGAGTCCCGGTGACATCCCAGCAGCACAGATGATAGCTGATTCGCCAAACAGTAGCGCAGTTGACAACATATGATATCAACTAACACGTTCATCACTGCTACTAACGTTGGCAGCCAATCATCAAGATTCACATCGCACTGATTCGATGCGATGACGTCTACACGTCTCACAAGTAACTCAGATACCAACACGCTCATCAGTGCATCAATTCAATGCCATGTCAAATGGATGGTCAGGTGCTAGGTCACCTCACTGCTCATGTAATTGGTCATCAACGCAATCGTTACTTTGACAAGAACATTGGATGTCAGTTGCCAGTTAGGTGATCGGTGGGATTTGGATTAACAATGTTTGCGCTAATAAATTGTCGAGATTAGCTGTAGAACGCGATGCAGAGGGGTATCTTGCGGACGAGGAAATCGCGGATGTTGCGGCCCACCGGAAAGCGGAAGATGCACAGGTCGAGCAGGATGATGGCGACGATGATGGCAACGATGACGGCGGCGATGGTGGTATAGGGAGGGGGGGATGGTGGAGCATCGGTCTCTTGCTTGAGAGCGTCGGGAGGAGAGGAAAGCTTTTGACTGGCGTACTCAGGCTCAGCACCGGGGGAAGGAAGGGGAGGCGGGGGAGGGGGAAGACTGCAGGTGGGAATTTCTCCACGTGCACATTTCGCTTTGCAACATGTACATTGACACTTGGGGTTGGTACACGTAATTGTTTGGGAATTACATCCTTTATAATGGCAATCCTTTTTAACTTGAAACTTGTAGTGAAAATCTATGTAACATATATCGCAACTCTCATAAGTGCTTTTATTACACTCTTCACAACACCACGGACAGCAGTTACAAACCTCTATGTATTTACATCCGTACTTACACCTCGTACACGCTTGACCGTATACTATCCGCCTCCCACTCATCTTCCCCTCCCAGTCCTCTCAACCTGCAAACATATCAATCACCTACGCAAGCACTCACCAACTACTCATCAACACGCACCTCGGCAGCACTCACCAACCTACAACATAAACACGCACCTCGGCAAGCACACTGATCATCTACCATCGGCGCCACGGTAGCAGCAGGACGATGGCCATCCAGTGCACCGCCACTCACATCACAACTATGCATCTATCACAACTGAAGTACAACCAAGCTAAAGCATGTTGATACCATCCTGGCCGTGGCATGCAGGTCAGCCGGTACCATCTGCGAAGCTGACTCCATCCATCAGAGACCATGCAACGCGGCCCCAGCAGCTTACCAGTTACATCACATTTGTGTCATAATGGGTGCCTAAAAGAGATGTAGTACTCCATTAACAGGTTTCTTATCCATACCGATGCCATCAATGTCACCTAACTTTGCTGTCCATTGGCCATCACATCACAGTCCGGGATCCATCCATTGCCCAGCGACTCACATTGCGGTCGTGACAGCTAGTAACACAGCAACTACTTAATGACCCATGTAGCACAGCTCTTACCAGCTGCCTACCTTGGTGACCAATCACCTAGCTTCACGGTGAGATGACGTATACACCTCTCACAAGTGACTCATTACTCAACGTACCGGGAAACCGATGTAATGACGCATTGGCCAAGTTGAGGTTTGGGTTCAGGTAACCACTTTGGTCAGGTGCTAGGTCATCGCTTAATCTAACAACCAACTACTATTATTATTGTGTTCTCTTGTTTTATATTGTGCTGTGTGGCTACATGTGACTTGTGCTACTGTTCAGTTTACCAAGGCTAACGCCTCACGCTGAAACCGGTTGCGGGATCCACGCCGGTCCATTGCCGGACGTCACTGGTGCCATCCATGCGGGCATCCATCCAGTTTGGGCTTGAGGGTCTTCTACGGAATCGTAGTCTTCTTTCATCTTCATATCCCTCATCACTATTTTATGTGTTTCTTGGATCACTACCCTTTGTATGTGGGCTTCCATGCGATCCGATATGCCCAGGTCCCGTCTGTACTTCCTGTGCTCCTTTGTCGCTATTCCCTCCCACGTCATAACGTAGGGGATAACCCTGATCTTGGTTTGCTGGTTAAACTGTCGCGCCTTGAGATCCTCGATAAGGTCTTCGTACTTCTGCTTCTTGAACTTATCCGTGTCCAGTAGGTAGTCTCGATTGGTGATTCCTATCTCCACGATGATGATGACGTACTTCATATGTGTCACATTCATGGTTTTGCCTTATTCGGAAGTTCCAATGACACTAAACGTTGAGTAATAAAAGCTTGGCAGCTTGTATGACACACAATGGATTGAGGTAATGTTAGCAAGCCGCTTATTAAACCTTGGTCTCAACAATTCAAAATTGATAATCTATAACTTCATTGTCTGAGGGCTGCGTTATGAATTAAGAAAGACTTTGGATGGTGGTAAAACGGCATTTGATTAGACCGTATTAACGGGTTTAGAGAGTCTCTGGTTAGGCAGTTTTGAACTGTACTTGTGGTATATATACACGTATAGGGGTTGCGAAATGGAATTCGCTTCACAAGCAATTATAGTTTTGATATGATCATGCACTTCGGAATCTAAGAAGGGGTAATCCGATTCATGGCCGAAACCATGGGGCCCATTTTCATCTCCCTGAATGATTGCTGGCATACTTAACCCTTCTCTTTGGACAAACAATTGCGATATCTATAATCAATTTAAAATAATAAACCATCGCTTACTTGTGGGCTGTCAAATCTTTTCTGTATTCCGTTCATACCCTCTGTATCTCTTGCAATGAGTATGATGCACCCGCCCTTGGTTACGGCGTTCGCTACAGATGTAAGAGTACGATAGTGAAGCATTTCCTTCATACTGTAACATTGTTACAGATTACAGTGGCGAACCAACTTTTTACGCCTAACCGACATGATCACGGTTCTGAAACATGGCTCCGTCAAAATAGAATGAATGCCGAAAATGTTTCCTGTTACCAACCTGAAGTTGGGAAATTCAGTGAAAGCTTCAGGTGATAAATCCAGACTCCTGAAAGCGGGTTTAGTTGTTCAAGTGATCAGTACACTATAGATTGCACGGATGACGATAATACTGTTTATGTATCGTGCACAATATTACATTGACTATGCCATTTACTGCGTACTTTTCAATATAGATCATACACGAAACCACTTGCCATATCATAGAAAACATAAGGTGCGGACTCACCTGCCGACATTGTACAATGTGTTGAAAGCGATGTCGTAATGGTTGCAGAAAGCGGTATGGGTGATGTCCATATGCTTATGGACGAGTTTACCCAGAGACAAAGTATATGATACGTCGTATCCCATATGCAGATAATTCATTCCTGCTTCTCGGCTGTCCGCGCTGCTTGGTGTACGAAACACGTCGACATTACGTGACACATTTTGATCTGTTGCACGTTTATCGAAGAACCAATGTGACATAGGCACGGAGAAGGTCCCCTCTTGACGCTTCGATGATCTATGTGTCTGTATGTTGTAACCAACCGAACCGACCTTAGCGGAGTGAAAAGGATTCCCGGTGGATTAGCATAGTAGAATCCTGAACCGTTACTCTTTTGATGATACCACTCCCGTAGGCATTTATTGAAGTATTTCTGGTAAAGGGAGTAACGAGCGCAAGCGGACTGCATTTGGTATGATATTCCGTCTGAGCTAGAGCTTCTCCTATGTTATTGAGTTGTTGTTCATCTGTGGAGTTTAAAACTGTAATGCCCATTGCATTTTTAATTTGGATAAACAAGGATACGTCGCAACGCCACGACAATGTGTACGATGGTGTTAGGTGTGTAGAACATCCTTCATTGGTTATCGTCTAACCGTCATTTTGCACAATCAATGAGTATTGAATATTTATATGGCTTAAGTGTTATGAATAATCAAAATACTTGTAATGCGCGATCCTTTGGGGGATTCTCTTAGCGTGGTTCCGCGTATCGCTAATTGAAGCGTTTGCCTTAAAAGTAACCCGTAGACACTGGCCGCGTAATTAAACAGCTTATGTATGTGAACTTTAGACGTTTATAAACGGAAAGATTGGGATTCCACAGCATGTAAATTCTAATAAAGTCATTGGATATAACAACGGTACTGATAATCTTCCAAACGTTAACGGACATATTCCAAGTGCATCAACGTTGGTGACGCCTTGCAGATATGCAGACAGGAGATATATATATATATCATCAACAGTAGTAAACCAACTACGAATCGGCTCGTCATTCTACTTATCATTTTAGTTTCCTCTGCAATTGTGCATGTTCTCAACGAATTCTGACAGGAATGAACGTGTAGGTATACATTTAAATACTCGCATTAAAAATCACGTTATTGTGGACTGCTCAGTTGAGCTTAGTCAGGTGTACTGGCGTTATGTCACTGGGTCTGGCGGCAGCCTCTCCCCAGATGTACGCGTCTGTTCTCAGTTGGTGCTCCGGCTCGATATTGTCATGCGATACATCGTCATACTCGTACTTGCTCATAAGGCGGTCGTAATCATCGTGCTGACGACCCTTCTTCGTGCTCCAGAGCCTCTGGTAAATCCAGTAGATGGCCAAGCAAAGCAACACGAGCGCCGTGGAAATAACCGCAGCCTTCTTCACGTTGTGCGAGCACATGAACTGGTACAGCCTGCTGAGGTAGCCGGATTTCTCCTCGGAGCAGTAGTAGTACGTGCCACAGCTTTCAGAATACTTCGAGTGGACGTATTTCGTGCACTTCAAAGTTTGCATGTTGAGAGCGGTGGTGATACCGGAGTTCCTGTCGCCATCTTCCCTACTGTCCCTCTTGCGCGGCTCGACGTAACCAAGGGTGTCGATGTGGCACGGGTAGTTAATGGCGTCCGACTCCAACGGGGAACCGAGGGCGGTCATGGCCAGGCTGCCGGCGTTGATGATGAGGCAGGTAGGCGTTGTGTTCAGGATACGGCAAACACCTGTTGCGGACTCGTAGTTCGCCCAGTTCATACCGACACCCTTGGACAGCGTGGCGGAAGCGGCTGATTTCGCCATAGGGGCAAACAGCGAGAATGCGATCTGCTGAAGATGAAGGTTCTTGAGACCATTGTAGAGCTCGCTGATTTCATTGTACCTCTCCGAGTCGATGTCAATGTCAACATCCGCAGCTGAATTTTCGAACAGGATCGCAGCACATTCCTCAGCGCTGTCGACATACTCCTCAAAAGCAGATTCGAGTGCAACACAGGCGCCGGAAACCCACGTACCGAAAATGGCGTCCTTTATGGGCTTCATAGGGCAGTTCTGATCCCACTTCGGGTCAATGCGCGCTGATCCGTAGTACAGGTGCGCATCGGCCTCGCTTTTGTACGGTTTCATACAGAGCAACGAGCTAGGTCCTTCCTTCGCTGATCCGTCCTCGTCACAGTACCTGGTTCCCTGGTTGTACTGCATCGGAGAGTACAGGATGTAACACATCTCCTCCTTTCCATCGTAGACGAAGGGGTACCTGTACTTGGTCCTCTGGTCGGAACCGGGCACGATGTTGCTGGCGTATTCGGCGCAGTTAGTAACGGCGTTTCCCTTGTAACCCCACTTACGGAGGTCGGCGGCTGATACTGGCGACAAATTACCGTGGATGCTGCCTGCGTTTGTAAGAGCACCTGCCGAAGCTCCAGTGTGCTTGATCACAGTCTCGGGGAACGCCAGACCCCTGTAGCGAGGGTTGTCGGCAGAAATCGGTTCGAGGAAGTCCGCACCGCTCGCAAGGTTGATGACCTTACCCATAACGGGGCATTTTCCTGTGGGCATACGATAATACTTGTTTCCAACAGCCTCGTATCCTCCGATGTCGACGAAAATACCGGATCCGTGGCAGCGAGCGATGTCGTACTTGATCATGTACCTGGTCCATGGCGTTTGCGGGATAAGCTTGGAGCCCGCAGCTCTGCCCCCCGTGCGCTCTGTAGCCTCACCAGCTCCAGCTTGCGAAGTACTCGAAGTCGCCTGTTGATTGCGCGACGAACGGGAAGACCTCCTGGTGCCTCTCGTGGACGTGGGCTCGTTCTGGAAGGTCACGAAGGCGCATCCTGCAGGCGAAATCTCCGTGGATAGCCAAAGAAAGAAAATAACTGGCGTAGCCAGTAGCGTAATCCTATTCAATATGCACTGCATTTTTATATTTAATAACTACATTACACGTGAGAATTCATGTTAAACTAATTCATAACATCGTACGTATGGACGGACGTGACAGTTATGAAAGGCGAATTTTTAACACATTCTATTTTTCTACTAATAAGTAGATATTTTGGCTTCTTTGACGTCCTTTTTGTCACGTTTTCTCCTTACACATACGCCGGCGCGCAGCAACCGTCGCACTTGGCGGTAACGGCGATGGCAAACAGTGCACTTTCGGCGCCGTTTACCCAAACCGTTACTAATATATCGCCCTAATGCGCTTAGTGTTAGCAATCCGGGCACGGTAGAGACGACATCAGGCAGCACCTTCGACAGAATCCATAGGTGCATACATGTCGCCGACGTCGGTGGGTGCATATGAGTGCTACGCAAAAAACATATTACACCTCAACATACTGTGTTGTCCACGGCAACAATGCTTAAATGTAGTGTCTGCTTTACAGTGTGTAACAGCTTAGGGCCGGGAGAAGCTCATAGAAGGTTTACACATCGCTGCGGGTCGCCCGGCTTAGTTAGCAGTAGCAGTAACGCAAAGGCGCAGCACATGGCGGCAATAAGGCCGAGCAAGCTTTGTACTGGCACGAGTTTGCCGTAAGGCCAGCCGGAGGCCACTAATGACAAGGACTTCCACCCACCAAAACTCTCGGCGTCGTACGTCACGTGCATGGTAACATAAAGCGGGAATGCGATAGGCCCTTGCAGCACCCCGTACAACTTCTTGAACGTTTTGAACGGCGATGGCGTCATCCACTGTATGATGTGGCCATTTTGCAAGCCCCTTCCTGCCCTGGCGTTCATGAGGGTGCGAATGGCGCTGATATTTTGCGCCGACTTTCTGGTGACAAAGCCGGTGTCCACATTCTCGCCAGATTCCGAATTTTCATCCGAATTAACGGCTATAGAATTTTCCTGTAGCCAGTAGTACGTTGTTTTGCTGCAGCGTTATGAATGGCGGTCGGTATGATTCGAACGGAAGCTACATGGCGTCATGTTGAAACAATGACTCATACACAGGATGTAATGAACATTGACCGTTGATGATAACAAAAGGCGAACAAACGAAATGGAGGGTTGCCACGACATCGTGTGGCACGCTGTATGCAACCAGTCAAAAACACGATACACGAAAGGCGCAATTGCTTTGGACCCAAAGCCGTTGTTCCATGTACAGGAGGGCAATTATCGACGCACGAACTTACAATGTCTCGTTGATGCTTTTATCTGGCGGATTCCGCATATGGGTATAGTCCTGGCAGTACGACAGGGTCGCCAGCGAGTCGTCAATGGGCAAAAAGACGGTTGAATCATCGGGGTTCTCGGTCGAGAACTTGAAAATGTCACTGTAAAAGTGCCATAGGTGTGGTCCGCAGGGGTATATGATTTTTTCCACGCCTGAACGACAATGGGCATTTTGCAGCTGCAATG
Source organism: Babesia bigemina (assembly GCF_000981445.1). Taxonomy (NCBI): domain Eukaryota; phylum Apicomplexa; class Aconoidasida; order Piroplasmida; family Babesiidae; genus Babesia; species Babesia bigemina. Next base: position 2,042,394 of record NC_027216.1, on the reverse strand, counting down.
CTCACCTGCTATTGACACCACGTGATATGGATAGCAAGAATGAATGTCGTTCTTAGTAGGCTCCATCCCCTCCAGCTGATTCTTTGAGTGCAGCTTGAAAGCAGCAGCGCCGTGGAATGGGTAATTGTTGATGGAGTAGTAGATGTAAATCTTATTCGCTTTTTCGAATCTACTTGTGTCGCCCGAGCAATTTTGCTCCGTTATTGGATGCACCCACTTTTCGTAGCCCCTCTGAAGCCGGTCAGGAACCACAACAGTGCACTCTGCGTATGCCTTCCGTCTTGCCTGGAGCAGTGCAAACAAGCCGCCATTTATTAGGCCCAGAACCAACATTATAAGACCCAGCCGCCGCGAATTATGCATCGCCTTTTGCGATCGGTCGCGACGGAAGCGTGACAGCCCCGCTTCCTGCTCGCTCGTGTTGCGGCGGCGGAAGAGGATCTCACGTACGGTCTCCTCGGCATCGAAAGACTGGCTCGTGGAGTAGTCCTGGGAGTTGAAGCTCGAATCGCCGACGCGGACGCTGTTAGCGGAGTTGCTTAACCGCGTGCTGATTCTGCTCCGGGAAGCAAACCTCGTTTCCCTCTCTTCGCCCGCAGCCATCGCTTGGCTGCCGTCGCACGATACGTTCTGCCGACATACAAAGATGTAGACGCTCACGATGCCGATGCGGCACTAGTATTTGGGCACTTTAACCCACCGCGGCGTGACAGACAGACAGTAACGCCGACCGTACATGTAGTCCTGGTGACGCCGATTTCACGCTCCCATTAAGCGGCAACCGAAGCGCAATTCAACTCACATGAGCATTTCTACAAACACATCACTCGAACCACCGAAAAAACGCACACATTGCCCGTGCGTGTGCGTGTTCTAGACAATGCGCAGGGAACGGCGCCTAGACACGAGTGCCAAATGTGTGTAAAATAGCAACGCCAGTGCGACGCTTGGGTCGTCTCATCTGTGTGTTTCGTTTCAGTTATGCGCCAAACCGAGCGCTCAGGCCTCACGACAACACCGGTGTGTACGCGTCGTAGGCAGCTCGCGAAGCCGCATTTGGGGCATTCGCTTGCAAGCATACCGGCATTGCGTGTGCGCCAAAAATACTAACACAACTGCAAGTAAGAACACCAGCGAGGCGGATTTGGGGGCCCTGTTGTATTCTGTCTATGGGTGGTTGTCTGGCATGGGTCGGCTCTCGCAATATTCCAATAGTTAGCTCATTTGCTATTGCCGCGCTATTCAGGCGTGGTCTGCTTAAGTGCCACGACTGACCGAACAGCTCGCGCGTCGCCGCGGGCGCTATTCCATATGACGGCGTGAGAGCACAGTGATCCGAAGCCAAGCGGTAGATTCCGCTGCCTCGCGGGGAGGGTTGCCATATGGCACAGCGCGCCTGACGTTGCGCTTGGCACGTGTCTGGGATTCAGGCTGCGTTTAGTAGCGCGCCATCGGCTTAAGGGATCGTTGATTCGGGACATCCAATTTTTGCCGCGTTACACGCCACAAGAAGTTCATGCAGTGCCATGTGGCGCGATTCGACTTCCAACGGCAAGACATGACCTGACTGTAAACTGCAGCCGATGGTTGAAAATGTCGACTGAGCCTTCGCCTACCGTTGATTTCAAGGCCTTTGCGGACCATCAGAAAAAGCTTCTGTTCGACGAAACCGAGGAATTTTTCAGGAGGCACAATCTGCGCTTGAAGAAGTACATTCTGCCAGTGCCGCTGCCTTCGTGGGCCTCGTCACTAGACGAGGTGCTGGACACGGGCGTCGAACACGAACCGTACTCCACCATCTACCGTCATCAGCACTTTTTGAAAACGCGAATTCTGAGGAACTGGTCGTACATAGGTTGGTCGCCCTGTGTTCAGTGCTAAGCAGCTGTAGAAACTTTGTGGAACGTCTCGGATAACCCGCGCAACAAAAATATTCCTTTTGACCTTCGGCCACTCACCAAAGAGATCATTAAGCAGCTGGACACCACCAATGCCGACATCGTTGACCCCGAGTTCTCGGGCTTATTGGTCACTTTGAACACGGAGAGCTTCTTTGATGTGCCCAACCCCTCCTATGGAACGCAAAAGGCTCAGGAACGCGACCCGGCCGGCCAGGGCGAAGGACCACAAGGCGGGCGTGCCGATGCGGCGGAAAACACTGCGGCACCCGCGGAGGCACAGGGCGCTCCGGAATCAGCTGGAGCCGGCAGCTCTGCCAGCACCCCGGTATTCAAGAGCAAAATAATCGCAGGGGCCATCGTCGAGTGCCTTATGACGAATGAAAGGTGCATACGATGCATATGGCTACACCCCCATCTGTCAAAGCACAGCTCTAGGATACTGCTTCAAGCTTTCCTCCCCCGCCTCATGTTGGAAATGTTCAACGTCCCCTCGGTTATGACGGAGAACGGCCCGTCGGCATACCACAAGTTCGCATACGCGATGCACAACGACCTGGACATGTTCCCGCGGCAGTGCTGGCTGCTGCTCGCGAGCATAAAGAAAATGTCGCTACCACGTCACTACGAGCCCTCCACGTTCGAGGAACACCCCGTGGAGTTGGAGTACGGTGAGTGCCACATGGACGAGGCGGGACACCTGTTGCTTCCCGAGTTTTCGGGCATCGTCGACGACGGGGTGCTGGCTTCGGTGGGATCGGAGTGCTCTGTGCGCAGCGTTGCTTGCAACTGCTACACCGAGAAAATGAAGAAGAGCGTCGACGCGCAGGCTTGGCTGGATCGCTTGGTGGGCTGCACGGAAAGCTACATGTGCCTCATGCTGCCCAAACGTTCTGAACGTGAGATGCTGGGGCTTCACCCCCGTGATGGCTGGCGTGACTTGATCACTGAAGGGCTGGACCGGCCACTGCTAGAGGAGGTGGGTATGCTTGCATGTCTCGTGCCGTGTTCATCTTTGGTGATGACTAAGACGCTGTTTACACAGCTGGTGGCGATAAGCGGCACTTGCCAACGCAGTCGCCACACTCAGCCGATGCGGGCGGCTGCGTAGTCTTTATTTGCGTGTCACTGTAAACTTTGTGTCAGCCTTCCCACCTTTGCGTTGCATGGAGGGGATTCTACTAATTTGTGTGACCCGTGGTGTTAGTTAATGCACAACTTTGCAACGTGTAATGTTCATCCGCTTTGGCCCGGGTGTTCTCCGCCGTGTAAACTCCCTGAATGCGTGTATAAATCCACGTGTCTAGCGTGTATGTTGCTCGATATCGTGCGCTCTGTCAACCCTCTAATGCTTTGTAGCTCCTGGAGCTTCTCCCCGTCGATTCTCGCGACCGTTTCTCGCACCTGTACGACCCATCAGTTGCGACGGTGAGTGTGCGCTGCAACGCGAACCTCAACAGCGACTTCGAAGAGTGGTGCAAACTGCGACGTGAGGACCTTATTGATGTCACCAGCGACACTGAGGTCTACATGAACGTGGATGGTGGCGAAGAGGAGTACAACATGGCCTCTACCACCAAGCGCGCGAGGTCCCGCATATGAAGGTTCCACGGCGACGGCAAAATGCCCAGAAAGATCAAAAACACACCTTAAGTAAATTGCTTTAAAGTTTTAACGTCTACATGGCTCGTGCCTGGCACAGCAGGTGGAGCCGTGCCGCCCTGTCTGGTTGGTGATGTGTGGCCGGGCGTTGCTCACCGTGGGCACCGACCTTCCACACGGTTTTACCAATGCCGCTTTGCACCATCGATGAGTTCGAAAAGGAGGTGCTAGATATAGGGGCTAACGCCTCAGATGCGTACGAGGAATCAGACGCGCCCTTCGCCGCCGACGCAGATGACGACGAAGACCTGGGTGTATTCGTCTTCTACCAGGGCGACGTGGACGGCGTCTGTGCGCTGTTCATACTGGAGGTAGGTGTGACCGTTTCGCATTAAACAGCCTTCAGCATCACAAGCGGCTTAGCCACGGCCTGAAGCTGACGAGCTACCCAGTGCACTGCGAAGCGGACATATACAGCTACATAAAGAAGAACCTCAGCATCATCACAACGTACCCGGATGTACAGGTTGGTGTTTGGACGATATGCGACGATTTGGTGTACTTAACCCTTTGTTGATGCATGCCGCTATTAGGTTGCATATCAGTTCATTACGCAGACATAGTTGCAAATAGTCGATAGCCGGTGCCGTAGACGTGTGAGTGGCTATTTTGGTGGCATCGTTGCTGTGTATTTGTCGCTGATGTCTAATGCTGTGTGTGACTGCATGTCCTCTCGTGTGTTCCCCACCGGTCAACTGACAAGTGTGTAGCAGCGTGATTGTATGTGTATCACGCTGCATTTGTGCGTAAATGTCAAGGTGTAGTGATCCTAACTGTACAAAGCGTTGTCTATGGCACGATGCCTTCAGTGTATTCCGTGAGACCGTGTAGCTTCATGCGTGTTTGGATCGGGTTTTATTAGACGAGTCTTGCATGCTGTATGCTGTTGGCACAGTCCGACCAACTGAACTGTTTGCAGCATGAGGCTTACTTGCGGGTCGTACTGCTAGGGGTACATGGCTGGGACCCGGAGCTTCTCTACGCCATCAAGGTCCACTTCTCCCAGAAACTTCCGGAGTCTCGAAGATCGGAGCTCAAGATATGCATTGTGCCGGCTTCGAGGCCGCTCACGTTTTTCAACGTCTCATTCGTAAGTTGACCGGTCGCCGCTACTGAGGGCTTGCAGGACGCCGACTGGTATTTTTTCGTCGGGAATGAGGAGGAAGTGGCGCTGGAGCAGTCAATCGTACGTACGGTGCCATTTGCATAATTCACACTGCCGCAGCAAGAGCGGGAGCTAGTGGGTGGTATATACATGTCGACCTCGGTAGCCTCCCTTATCGCATCAATCACCAAGACCACCCATGAGTCCAGCAGAGCGGCGATCATGTACGCATCGGCTGTCGCTACCATCAGCCGCATGGAGCATTCCTGTTCCTTGGACACAAACGTGAACACGCAAATCACCCGGCTATTCCAGGAGATTTCGATGCTTGACGGTGGGCCGTATGTGCAGTACGACTCGGAACGCACACCTTTCCCCCTCATATCATTCACGTAAGTGACGTCAAACATCTACAGTGTGGTCTCGGTTATGCCGTAAAAGTGGCTGTTGTGGCGATGAGTGTTTTGAGCAGCGTGCTGTGCGCAGCCTGCGTTTCATGCTGCAAGGTTTGCGAATACTGCGTTTTCGAGTTCTGCGTGTATTGGGGATTAGATAACTGCTTTGACACTGTGCTTCGAATATGCGTGTTTCGGTATAAATCGATCGCAGGTCGCTCGAGGAAGCGCTCAAAATAAGCCCGTACATGTTCATGTACGACCCGCAGCGCAAAAGGGATACCCTCGCTGAATTTCGGATACACTGCGACCTCATGACGGATGAATTCACGTCAGAATTTTGCAACCTAGACCCCAAACGGCAGTCTCAGGTGCTCCGACAGCTAAACGGGCGGATAAAGCGGGTGGATATGACGCAGCTCCTGTGGCTTAGGCGCAGCTGCGCCATGCCGTGCGTTGACATGATATACATTCTAATCGCAATTCTCGTTGGCTGGACGAACAAGGACAACGAGTCTACCGTGGGAACCGCGCCCCTCATAGCCTCCGACTTCATGTACAATACGCTCACCGACCGCATGTCGCAGGAGTCCTTTTACGACAAGGTCATCATGACCCAGCTGAAGCAGAAAACGTACCAGCTGGTGGTGGACACCTACGACGCCATATCGGCGTGCAAAATCAAGTCGCGTGTATTCGGTACGCACAAGGTGCTCTTCGCCACGCTCTTCCCGAAGCACGCCGTGGAGCACATTGACGAGCTGCGCTTCCTAGGTTTCATGATATCCAGCTTGCACTCACGCGGAAACTCGGACGAGGGGTTCTGCCGCGTGCTGGTATTCGTTCGAAACCCAGATGCGGAAGAAACCCTGGCCTATGGCTACAGTCCCGAGGTCAGCGGAAACTTCCCGGACATATGGCCGCTGGTCTTCAGCTCAATCGCGCATGACGACACCACATTCGTGTTCGACGTGTTCAGGCCGACGTGCCTGGACATACGGTCCGACGACGTGGAGTCGGCCAAGAACCGGATAGCGGATCGTCTTCGAATCGCGCTGGAGGCCAAACAAGTGTCCTACTTCGCAAGCAACGACGTGCACAGCGATGAGGAGGCGTCTTTCGTGGGAAGCGACGAGGGAACCGAAGAAAGCCAGTGACCGCTGGGTCGGTATTGTTGCCACGCCATCTGCAATGCTGTGCAGATTGCACCTACACGGTGCTTGTCACGGCTGACCAGCGCGCCAAACAACATGAACGCAGCTCTAACGGTGTGTGACGGGCCGCTGGACATATAAGGCTGCCGAACGCAGCAGAACGCAACGAGGCCGGTCGGGAGATAAACTGCTTTATTTTAATGTTTAGTTGTCAACTCATACGGGCGGTGAGGCACGTGCTTGGAACTGCTATGAGCGTTCCAAGCACGTGCCCTGTGTTGAGGGCCTCGGGGTGTTGCTAACGTGCGTGGGTGTTGCATTCACTGCTCCCTGAGGCGCTTCTTCAGCCTGATGTTCTCCTCCTGCAGCTCCGCGTACTTCCGCTTCAGGTTCTTGATGCACTCCTTCAGGTCCGCCACCTCGCGCTGTGCGGCGGTCTCAGCCGAAGCCTCCGCACCTTCGGCTTTGGTCTTTGCCAAATCCGGGTTGGTCGGCGAGTCCTCCTGAGCGCTCGAGGTGCGCTGTACTTTCTTGCCCGATCCTGCATCCTGCCCCATATGCATCAACAACTTGCGATTGTAGTAGTCATTCTTCTTGTAGTTGCACGTGCAGAGGAAGCACAGCCGCAGGTCGTTCACCCGCTGCCGCGCGGACTCACCGCGGTCGAACGCCGCGTTGTTGTTGCAAGACTCGCATTTCGAAGGCTCGCCGTACTTCAGCAGCAGGTCGTGGCAACGGTCGCACTCGGACGTGGAGCGCCAGGCAGACCACTGGTTGCAGAGCCTGCACAGCTTCGGGTCGCAGTTGTGCGTGGCCCAGTTAGACGCGCAAGACAGGCACAGCTCACGCTTGTAAATCTTCGACGCCTTCGCGCAGAACTTGTGGTTCACGTACGATATCTTGCAGTGGCAACACGTCAGCGACTTCAGGCTCTTGGCGCAGTCGAGGCACACCTGTATGTTGCTGGTCTTCCACCGGCGCCGCTCGCACTCCATACACAGGCCCCGGTCCTCGAGCTTCCCTATCTTGTCCCATACCGACCTAGATTTAGGCTCGAAATCCTCGGCTGGCTTGGGATTGCCCTTGGCGATCTTCACGCCGGTGCGGAGCTCCTCACGCGTGGCCATCGTCCGCAAGCGGTGGGATAGCGTACCATCGGGGTTGTCCTACAACCCCTGAGGCGAATCTGCGCAACTGTCGCAAATTGGCGACGGCTACAAAACCTTTGCGACAGTTTCAGCACTGGTTAACGGCCGCCAGGTCGCTCCCGCCTAAGATGGTGGAAAGGGGGCGCTGCAACAATCAATGCCGCGCCACCAAACCCAAACTTGGGGGTGCAACCCCTTTAACGAGGCGCGTTCAGTACCTGTACTTGGTCGAATAATCCTTAGGGGAGATGACCAGACCCCTCCCTGCGCGTGTGTAAGCTGATGTGGAAGGTCAGAGCAACGTTCACTCCAATGGTGTAACCTATATATGGCAGCCGTCAATGCGCATACATTCGGATTCTCCAGACACAACACATTCTAGTGCACGCGGTAGCGTATCTGGATTCTCCGGGTCCGGGGAAGCGCTTGCCGCTTTATTGGCAGCCGCAGGCACGGCAGGTTACAGGAATTAGCAACGTAATCACTCCACACAGCAATACCAAAAACAGCTTACCCTTACGAGCTCCGCGATAGATGGTTTCGATTATGTCTATCAGCTCTTGTTTGTCGTTCATGGCCCAGTTGATCTTGTTGTTGTTACCGGTGCCAAGGTCGATCATCATGTGTTTGTTTCTGCCTCACGTGGGCGGCCCAGAAATGCTGCTTACCGGTAAAAGAACATGACTGATACGGGGTCATAGAGCTCGTACATACCGTTGAAATCCGGTACCTCGGTGATGTCAACCTGCAAACGCGTTAAGGCAACGAGCTTAACTGCGCATATATTCACAATATACGTGCAACCCCGTGACATTGTGCTGTGGTAAGGCATGCCGACGATACGTACCAGGTATATGGCGCAGAAGTTCTTTACGTCGTCCGCAACCTTGTAAAGCAACTCGTCCATTTTTATGCACGCATAGTTGTAGTCATGACCGAACCTGATGCACTGGAAACTGTAACCTCCACACACCGCACCTACCACCAAACGCTCCTCCTCGGTCATGATAGCTTGATCCTGTACGCGTTGACTGCCTAGGAACGAAAAAAACCTACCACCGCCCATCCGGACCTGAGGTGCTGCAACATGTAAGACATCTTCGTCTGCCGCCAAAACTTCAGAACCTTGTTGCTTAAAGTGGATTGTTCGATTCGGCCTGCCTTCGTGGAGACAGTTGCCGGTTGACACCGCAAGTCGGCCGAGTCACAAGTACAATCTCACTGCGATGTGCCAGACGGTAAGCGCGCCATAAGATGCTGTATTGAGTCAATACATGCACCTTGAAACGAGGAATCCAGTTGAAAGCACACTTCTACGCCCGCCGTATGGTCGCGCGCTAGAAGGATGTGTGAGCCGGAGCGCATCGATTCTTTGTGAGTCTCAAAGGCACTCGCCCGCGTTTGCTGATTACCATCTAAATCTCCAGTGTAGTTATGCCGGACGAAAACTGTCTAGGCGTACAGAATCTCAAGAAAGTTAATCCAGCCCATCAACTACACGTTTACTAACGGATTCGTGGAGAGTTTTGCAATACAGCGCACCATCCACAGGCGTATTGCATTGTACCATTTGTAATTTATAGGTGGAATCTTGTTTTTGACATTGCGGAAGGCGTTCATGGGTCAAAAGCTGCCGGGATGCAGATTCGAGCAGAGTCGCCTAAAGAGCAAATGCCGTTAGTTGTTAAAGCTGCGTTGTGCAGAATTGCGTAAATAAGGGTGCGCAGCTTTATTTAGGTCATTTGGGTTTCATCGCAGGGTGATCACTGGGTAAGTCGCCTTATCATCGCATGGAGGATTTTCAAATGATGCGAGCTATGCGCCTTGCTTAGGTCATGCACATCATCTACTTCGACATAGGTGTACCAATTGGTTCAGAATTGTGTATAAATCGCTGTCGAGTCTGTATTTCAACGTGAAAACACCCCCCAAAATGAGCGGCGGTGCTGGACGAGACGACAGGGATGAGCCCGTGGGGGCACCCGGCACATCTCCAGTGCCCAATGGCGGTTCAAATGGCTCCTCAGAGCCTTTGGATGGGGCAAGCGGCAACAGTGGACTCCGCGACGATGAGCTGGAGGTGCTGCGTCGAGCCGAAATTGCCTTTGAGGCCACCAAAGGCAGAAATATAGACATGCGACATGACAAGGACTACATGGAGCGCATGCGCATCGAGGCGCGGCGTCAATACCTGGTTAACCGTGAAGTGGACCGTCTCGAGCTCGCAGAACGGGCGCTGGGCGAAAAGGAGATCCTTTACAAGGGGGTGAAAGATGACACAGCACGAAAGACGCTCGAGTTCGAGAAGAGTACTGTGGAGTTTGCCAAAACTACAATCGCGTCCCGTGCCGCCGATATCAGCGGCTACGTGATGCCGGACTCGTACGATGAGGACACCAGTCAGCGTCTCGAGGTGCTGAAGCGAAAGCAAACGTATAAGCAGATGGATGCTGTAGTGGACGATGGTCAGAGTTGGGAAACACAGCAGATGAAGCTGGGTGGAATTTCAAGGGGATCGGCAAGTCGTGGCCACACAAGTGCGAGTATGCCGGGAACTGGGCAAATGCAGCCACCAACGGGGATACCAGGCTTGATAGGGCTCGATGGGACGATCGACTTTGTCACCAGCGAGTGCCACTCCGGCGAACTGCCCACAGAATTCGACGCGAAAGCCGTGGGTGTGAATGCGGTGGCTGCGGTGTTTGAGGACGCACAAGAATCTAGCGAAGAGGAGTCTCCCTCTGACTCTGACGGGGAGACTTCAGATTCCACCGCGGCCACGAAAAAACGGAAAACGTTTGCAGATCGCGTGTTGGCAAAGCAGCGGCGCAGACAACGTCAGGAGCATCGTAAGCTCATGGAGGAGCGATGCAGGTTGCCGATTTACAGTTACCGGCACGAGCTGCTGTCAGCGATACGTAACCACCCCATTCTTGTAGTCGTGGGAGATACCGGTAGCGGTAAGACGACGCAGATTCCACAATACTTATACGAGGTTGGGTATGGAAAGGCCGGAAAAATCGGTTGTACGCAGCCCAGACGTGTGGCCGCCATGGCCGTCGCTTCAAGGGTTTCGCAGGAGGTGGGATGCAAGCTTGGCCAGGAAGTCGGCTATACCATCAGGTTCGAGGACTGCACGAGCAGCAACACAGTGATCAAGTACATGACCGATGGTATGCTACTGCGTGAAATGATGACTGAGCCGGACCTTGCCAGCTACTCGGTGGTGATGATTGACGAGGCGCATGAACGCACAGTGCACACTGACGTAATATTCGGTCTGGTAAAGGACCTGTGCCGGTACAGAAACGACTTCAGGCTCATCGTGGCATCGGCTACCCTGGAGGCGGAGAAGTTTGCGCTGTACTTCGACCACGCACCGATCTTCCGAATCCCGGGACGGCGCTACCCTGTACAGATATACTATACCAAGGCGCCTGAGGCTAACTTCCTGGACGCGTCTGTGATCACGGTCCTGCAGATTCACGTGACGCAGCCACTGGGAGATATCCTTGTGTTCCTGCCGGGGCAGCAAGAGATCGAGGAGGTACAGGAGGAGCTGCAAAACCGGCTTCGTAATAGGGGAAAGGACATGCGCGAGCTTATCGTGTTGCCGGTCTACGCCACGCTTCCAAGCGACATGCAAGCCAAGATATTCGAGCCCACGCCACCCAACGCAAGGAAGGCCATTCTCGCCACTAACATCGCAGAGACTTCGATCACATTAAACGAGATCGTCTACGTCATCGACTGTGGCTTCTGCAAGCTCAACAGTTTCAGCCCTAAAACTGGCATGGAGTCGCTAGTGACTGTGCCGTGCTCCAAAGCGTCAGCCAACCAGCGCAGCGGCCGCGCTGGTCGTGTGCGGCCAGGGCACTGCTTCAGGTTGTACACCAAGTTTTCGTATGAAAAGGAAATGGACGATGTCAACGATCCCGAGATCCAGAGGACCAACCTTGCGCATGTCGTGCTAAGTCTCAAAGCTCTCGGTATCGATGACTTAATAAACTTCGACTTCATGGACCCGCCCGCCCCTGAAACGCTTATCAAGGCGCTAGAGCTTATTTATGCACTTGGCGCATTAAACGACAAGGGAGAACTGACTAGAATGGGGAGGCGCATGGCTGAACTGCCGATGGACCCAACCTACAGCAAGATGCTACTATCGGCGGAAAAATACAAGTGTACACATGAGCTTATCACCATATGTGCGATGCTGGGCGTCGGCAACAACATTTTCTACCGCCCAAAGGACAAGCAATTGCATGCGGACAATGCAAGGAAGAACTTCTTCCGCACTGGAGGAGACCACCTTGTCCTCTTGAACGTCTACAACCAGTGGGAGGAGGCCGAGTTCAGCGTAGCCTGGTGTTACGAAAATTACGTACAACACAAGTCACTCAGACGTGCTCGAGACATCCGTGAGCAGTTGGTGGAGCTAATGAAGCGCGTGGAGGTCGAGGTTATATCTAACGTCACAGATACTGATGCGATCCTCATGTCAGTTACGTCGGGGCTGTTCACGCAAGCCGCTGTGAGGGGTGGGCCAAAAGGAAGCGGAGCATATCGCACGTTAAAACATCCGCAGAACGTAGACATTCACCCACAGTCTGCGTTGTTTGACCAGGAACCAAAGTGTGTCGTCTACACAGATTTGGTGATGACTACCAGGCAGTACATGCGTCAGGTGTCACAGATACGCCCTGAGTGGCTCACTCAGCTTGCTCCACATTACTACACGAACGACAATCCTGCGCTTCAGGGCTCGAAGAAGATGCCCAAGCGCAAAGAATAAGTCCACCTGTGCCAGGTGCATAATGTTGTGATACACTACGTGTACCAGTTGCATACTACACGTTCCCGTCTATGCGCCCAAACATGATTGGCAGACAACCCAGGCAACGTGGAGTGATAAGCCTGCGGAACGTGGAGACAAAACGCTCGTGAAGCACATGAAATGTTTAAATCTTCTGTTGGGCTGTGTGTAAGTTGCATATAATGGGATGTAGCGTCTCATATCCTTCCCTCCGTAGATCTGCCCTCCCGATCACCGGTAACTCGCTATTGGAGGCCCACAACCGTTATTTTTTCTCACATTCTAGTGATCATATAAGTTTCTAGAATAGGTGACATATATTAAATGTCACGTGCTACGCTGTTTCTGACCCATTGCCACCCATACCACCCAACCGGCAATGTGGAAGGTGATGTACTGGAAATATTGACTTATTTCAGCATTTAATGCTAAATGAGGTTGTGATACGACTGTTTGCCTACTAGATGGTATGTTAGTGCTATAGTGAGTAACCAGACAGTATATTTATGCATTTATCCGGATGTGATGCTGAGAGATGGTGGGACAGTCGGATGTAACGGACATGTGAAGGCTTATGATGCAAGCTACTATTCGTGTCACATTGTAACACTCTGAATTTCTTTGCTTCGTTTAAAATCGTACCAAAGGGGGCAGCTTAAAGATGTTACATTTTTATCCAAAATATATATAGACGAAGACATGCGTGATGCAAACTGCATGCCACGCCAACTCTGTAGATCTGACTGCGACGCAGTAGGTTGGACATCGTTGCGCCTTTATTGCTTAACTACGATATGTTTAGACATGTTTCTATGTTTCGCCAAGGTGCGCTCGTTTTAAAAGGCAATGGCGCGTGTCTAGCACTGATCGACTGTTAATACGGCCGTTGGCACAGCGTATCGTAAATAGACACAAAATTAACGCAGGTATTGCGACGGTATACGTTAACTACTCTTTTCAAAATGGTGTACAACTCGTTGACTGATGCTCCTCGCAACCTCAAGGAGGCCATTGATTGGCTGTTAGCCCTTAAGGGAACAGAAGCCGAAAACAACTTTAACGCTATGGCTTCCGCGGTATACGATTTTCTTGCAGACAAGCCCGTTGGCAGGATTAAGGTGCGAGCTCTAGAGAAAGTAAAGTCCATTTCTCACAAATTCATGGGACAAAAGGCGCTTAAGGAACACTCATTCGTAAAAATAATGCTGAGAAGATTCGAAAGCGAAATGAGTACGAAATTCAGCTTATTCCATAGACACTTTGGAAGTCTCGCCCAAAGCGATTGTGAGAACGTCATAGAAGCTACAGGTGTGAAACCTGAAGACATCGCAGTGGAGTTGGCAAAAGCTGTGGATGGTTGTGAGAAGTTCTTGGATGATGTGAAAATTCCTGGACAGTACAGCTCTGCTTACAGTTCAAGAGCTACGTGGGATTCATCGTGCTCGAGGAAGCCAGAAGCTTGCGCAGTGGTTCTCGTGGGAATCGCACCGATGCTATACGCAGGTCTACGGTCCCTGAAAGAGGCCAGTGCGGACGTTGTGAACCGTCAATGGTTAGTTAGTTATGCGGAAATGCATCTCAAGGATGTGCTGAAAGCTGTTGGGTACAAAACGCAGGAATATCGCGCTAGCATGAGTGGAGCGGATATATCTACGGCGTTAAATAGTGTGAAATACGATATGTTGAGTTCAATATACGACCTCGCTGGATTTTGGGCCTTCTATGGATTTGATAAAATTGGAGATCTAAAAGTTGAACAACCCAAAGACCCTAAAGCTGATCCATCCGTTGAAGGTGAAGGCAAACAGCCTGTTATCCCTGAAGCCGAACCATCCGTTTACGGCGAGGGCGAGCAGTCTGTTATTCCCGAGGCTGAACCATCCTTTGAAGGTGAGGGCGAACAGTCTGTCATCCCCGAGGCCGAACCATCCGTCGAGCCTGTGCAACCCGAAGTAGATGACGTTGAACAACCTGTGAAGGTTGCCAAGGCTGCTAAAGTGGCAAGGTCTGTAAAGGCTGCGAAAAAAGCTGCCAAGAAGGTTTCCAGAAAAGCTCGCCAAAAGAAAGAGAAGAAGCAGCAGGAATCCGCTGAACACTGAGTGGCAATCTTACCACTACTCAAAACCCATTTTCTAACGTATCAAGTGTAATCATGGTCAATATTGTGTACACTCTTAATTCACAATGATGCTCTCGTAGGAGGGTAAAACACAGTCCATATTTTCTGCATACTCTGCTACATAGCGCATTTTGGCGTATGGTTGTTTCATCTGCATACACACGCAATGCATTATACCATACAGGCGTGTTGTGTATGCCTTCAATCTATATATCACAGTTCTCTCAACCTTCTCACGTTAATTACCAGTCGCTGAGGCATTGGGGTGATTCGGTGTAACTCCCGTTACTGGTACGCAGAACGCCTGTTTGGTTAAGGGCAAATGAAGCCATGTACATCTAAACACTTCGGAATGCGATGTGTGATCATGACAACTTTTTTAGACTTACATGATACGACTTGGCACCAAAGATCCACACAGTTATTTGCCATTCATTGTTTTGAAGTGTTCATTCATCGGCTGTATTAATATTGTGTTTGCTATGCCTCGCAAAGAGTATATGGACGATAGTGCAAGAGCTCATGAAAAATGCTTAAGACGATGGGAAACCAGTGCTAATGAAGTTCGGTGACGGAGTCCATCCCATGAACTAACATGGGTGCAAGCTCAATGTGGTCAGATTGAGCGCTAGAAGTGTTGCATATATTAATTAAGAGAGTGCAATAGCTATGAAACAGTTACATTACCGAATGAAAAAATCAACAATTAATGTTACCGCCGACATCATGCAGCTGGAACATTGTTGCTAAGCGTTATCAAAACCGTACTCTTACTACTCCGGCATATGCTGAATGTGTTATTATGTTGCCTTCAGTAATCTGGTGTCATTATGAGTTCCCAATACGTATTTTCCTACAAGGAATCACTGCTTGATGCAATACTCAGCGAAACTGATCAGATGGAGAGAACTAATGCGATTACTCAATTAATACGATGCCTATGCTAGAAAAGCATCTTAACTTCTGTCATACAGTCCCTCATGTTGTTTAAATTCCCATCGCTGAAGAGGCACCAACGATTGTGGCTGTTCAGTCCTGGTGGTTAGGGGCTCTTAATATGGTAATAGCATCCTTATGCGATAATCTAATCGGCATATAGCATTTACGTTGCTGCTGCTAACAACGTTGCCATCAAATGCCTGATGGTTGACCCATATTAAGATGATACGCCAGAGCCCCAACAGCGACAATGGTACTTAGTATAGTAGCATTTATGATGTTTATAGCATCACGCGTTGCCATTATGGTTGTGAGATATTTTCATAGAGCGCTAGAAGGAACTTTACAATTATTTTATTGAGACACTTCGATCAGCTATCAGCTTGAATGGCAGGTATAAAACGAGTCACGTGGTGTAGAGAAACGCCTGCATTAGGTAATACGCGAGAACCCATGTTATGAAAAGATATACTGAGTGCCAATGTGATTAGATTGCATTTTACGAGCAACTCTCCGTATAAGGTGTAATTGGAGCTGCGTTGCCCCCTGGTACATAGCAGGTTGGGCAATCAGACCATGTAATAACAATCTTGTCAGATCCGCTGGAACTGCATAAAACCCCAAGTGTACGCTTACATTGATGCTGTTATATGGTAGTCAAAGAGTATTGTGAGTGTGGATAGTGAATGTTTTGGTGATGGGGAGTAGTTCGTTCTGGCAGACACCTGGTACACGGAGCGGAACTATTAATACAAGCTCTACAGCGTATCCGTAGGTTATGCACGAGTGCTGTTCATAGTGGAATGATTCGACAATCCCGTGATTCAGCCTTGGATGCTGCATTGGCAAGTCGTAACAGCATGCGCGGATTTATATGGGAGTTTTAGACACCCCTAAACTTTGCGTAGTTGATATAAGTAAATGAACCAGAAATATCACCATAGGTTATATCCACGTTCATATGATACGCATGTGACTTAGTCCCTCTTATGCTCGTCATCACATGCAGTGGCGTGGTATCCTGGCATAGCGGAGTTAAGGTGCTGATGCTAAAAAGATCAATACGCATCGGGATATGTACAGTTCCTTTTTTATGATATAGTAATCGTTAAAAACCGCGAATCCCTAGAGGGATTAACGGTGCATACCCCAACTGCTGCAACATTTTGAGTACGTTGTTAATCGCTAAAAAAGGTTGCAAAGTGAGTGCAAGATGTCAGAAACATGCAAAGAATGCACAAACTGTGCTCAATGTAGCACGAAGAACTGTAAACAGTGCGCAAAATGGTCGTGTACATGTCCATGTTGTACCAAGCACAAGAATGGAGCAATTACGTCAATACTCTGCTGGGTTATCGCATTTATAGTCTTCGCAGTGTTGCTCGGCTTTGCGATATACCTCTATAAGACAAAGTCATCGGCTTACCTTATTCCCAAAGCAGTCTACGAGTGGACCGGGTACACTTCGTCATACTCTGGCCTCGGGAGCAAGAATCTCAATTAACTTACACGTGCCGGTGCGTGTCCTGGCGTTCACCTTTTATCGTAATCGACTCGTATTATCACACGAGTTTAATGATTGACTTAGTTTACATTCACGGAGTAAAAGCAACGGTTTGTGATAGACACCGGACAGAGATAAATGATCGCAACTGCAATCTAGTAAAAGTCGTTGTTGACAGCCACTTGAGCGTAGACCAAAAATGATTTCAGACATCTCACGTTGGTGTTTGCCATTGCCGCACAACGAATTATGTGATGCTTCAAATCGGTATTAAATCGGCTTCACAACACATGGGGGCTGTTTATGCCTAATGATCTAATTTACATCTGTCGTACAATTGAAATAGTTACTTTATGACCCGTGCTGATGACTCATCATGCTGAAGGTGACGAGTGTAATTTTAAGTGATGTAGTGACCTGTGGATCATCTGACTGGATGACATGTTACTGTTTATGTGGACGGTAGGGTAACGAATTATTCTAGGAATCTCCGCCTTTATTGCTAGGTTACGCCACAGAGAGGCGCCATTAGAGGAAATGATTACCGGTAATAGCTAACATCATAATAGTCAATGGCAGCTCGCCAAGCCATGCGGTGGAACAGTTAAGGCGTGGCATGCAAGCACTGGTCAGTGATTGAAAAAACTATTTTGTATATTGGACAGCTTCAACCCTTGCTATCTAGATTAGGATGCCCATATGTCTCATATATGCACTCGGACGTTGTGTGGGTTCACACTATGCCAAAGTTGCAAGTCGGGAATAATTCTTACCCCAGCACAAGATAGTTGGGATGCCAGGTGTGCTGGTATAGGCACTACATCTTGTCGGTTGGTTGAGGCTATATCAAACCTAAGGTAAGTGATTAATAACTCTGCAGGGGTCTTTGTGAAGTGAGCTGTAGGAAAGATGGGTAAATGGGAAGGTCCTGTTGGCTACGCTATTGGCGGCTTTATTTTATTTCCTGCCCTCCTTGTCTTGGTCCTTTACATCATGGGGCAAGTTTATAACAAAAGTCTTGGTACAATTTTCGCCGAAATACGTGACGGGTTCCGTGATTCCAAGCCTAAACTGCAATGAACGTTTGGCGTCACACAATCCACATAGCCTCCCTCTAACCATGTAACCTTCGATTTCAATTTTTATGCTTTGGTCCAATCACTAACACGGTCGTATTACATGTACTCACTTGCAGCACGTTTTATAGACGGCTGTCAAACAGAGTAGTTGTCGCAGCTATATACAGTCGACTACAGCCATGGTACTGTAAGCTATGTGCTAATACACGTAATAGCTACTGCGGCACAATGCATCACAAGGTAGAGCACTATCGAGTAAGGCGATGATTACCATTTCGTACGGAGTAGCGCATCATGGTCCTCTCCTCCGCAGCTGGGAGTGAGGATGGTGGAAAGGGTGTTGCCAGTTGGTGAATCATTAGGCAAATCCTCCATCCTGAATCCCATCTTGACCCTGATTTTGAGGCACGGGTTGCACGGGTCGAAGAGGTGCGTCTTGAAGGTGGAGTCCCAGCGGTCAGTTAAAAACGCCTGGAGGGGGGATGATGTCTTGACATCACTGCCGTACTGACAACCCATCCACCCACCGCTTAACTTATCCCTCTTACACTGCGCCTTCAGGAACGTCAACTGGTGGTGGCAGGCGTAGGCGTAGTCTCGCAGCTGGCAGAGGAGGGCGCAGCAATCAGGTTCATCGGATTGGTTGGACATTGGCTTCACAGTTCTTGATGCAACACTAGCTCTCCAGTTAGGTGCGATGGAGGTGAGCACTGAACCTGCAAACATGGCGGTAAGCTGGAGTATGTCGAGGACATGATCAGGTAGGATGTTGTTGTGGTTGATGGAGAGTGCAAGCTGTGAAGTGTCCTTATGCGAGCCAGTAAATGCCTTTTTAATACACTGTTTTAGAGTCTTATGATGCTTTTCGTTTTTAAGCCCTGCCAGCCACTGAAGCATATCACGGACGGTGCGCGGTGCCTGCGATGGGAACAGCTCCGTCTCGGGGATGTCGGTGGAGCCGGGTGTGGATGTCTGAGTTGCCCAGGGAGCGAGGCACATTTTTAGCTCCGGGCGGTTAATTATTTGCGGATCGAAGTCTTCGGGAATTGAAATAGGCGCAACGTCAAACGGTTCTATGTTGAGGTTTATGGCGGGGGTGGATGGGACTATAGGATCAACTGGTTGGAGTTTTGGGGGAAGTGGAGGATCATCTATGTTTAACTCATATGAGGGGTCGTCAAGTGTGTGCTTGTAGATATCAATGAATAAAGGTTGTGACGCAGCTTCATATGTGTCTTGGTTCACGATGTAAGCCTTGTCATCTTTCGGCGGTTTTGTGATTTGAAGGGATGTATCAGGTGGGAGTGGTGTAAAGGTTGGTGTTGCTAATACATCATTATGTGCGAAATCAAAAGACACATCCGCAGGCGTAAAGTCCACATTGTATGATTGGTCATTGGAACGCTCCACCGTCGTTATTTCGAATTGATCGTCGGTAACATTATAATATGGATCCATGTACACTTGCGAATCGTGTACTGGATCTAATTGGTCAAATGTTTCGTCTTTAAAATCGTCCGAATCATCCGTCGGAGGTTCTGTGATTTCTAGGGAAATAGGGGGGACTCGATGAGAGATGTCGAATTTCGAAGCTTTAAAGGTATGTATGCGATCAGCTTCAATTTTCGCGGCAGTTCTTAACATTTCTTGTTCGCCAATGGTCTTGATTGATTCCTCATTCAGCGCTTGGAGCTCACGTTGCCGCTGACCATGCTGGTGCTGAAGTTTCTGATTCTCATAGTGGATTTCCGCATCCATTTGCCTCTTGTTATAATCGTAGTGCGTCGCTTTTTTGCCATCTAAACTAGCAGCCGGTTGACCAGCTACACTTGCCATAGTCGCAGTAATATTGTCGTCTAATGTTACGGTGATTGGCAATTTTGTCACAACGTGGTCATGTTGCGCAGTCAGATTGGTGGTTTTTATTGGTTCGAATACCGATAGGTCCGAGTCAACTAACGCCGATTGTATGTAGTCGGTAGTCACACTTTGTGCAATGGCTTCACTTCCACCAATTGATATGTTGTTAAACCCAGGGTCAAGTTGCGTGGGAATAGGGGGGTCATGTTCTGTTGACTTAGGCGGGGAGACGGTCGGCTCACCTGTAAGTGGAGGTTGCCTCACAAATTTGTCATTGGGAACAGCGTCTACAGTCAAACCTACAACATCGGGCACCAGCGAAGATGTATTTGGCAACTTTGGCGGCTTAATCGGGTAGCCCATCGGAATATCATTATATGCAAGAAATTGTAAAGGCCTGGACTTCTGTATGCCTTGGGAGTCAGCTGTTGGTGATCCAATGAATTCCGACTTACGTCGCTGATATTCATTTCTCGCATATATACGTTTTAAAGCATCTTTAGCTTTTTCAATATTCTCATTGAGCCGATATGCACGGAGTTCATCTGGCACGTAATTGCCCGTAAGAAATGGTGTAAGTTGCGAATGAAGTGTACGTTTCTTCTTTGGGAATTTATTACCAAAAACCTCATCATATTTAGCATTCTGTACAAACGGTCCAGAATTCAATTCTGCCCATTTATCTTCAGCCTCGTTCTGCTTGTGTAATAAAAGGTCAGAGATATCCGGCAAAGCCTTGCCCTCCAATGGTGGGCTAATATGAGAGCCATCTGCAGACAGTATGCGCTCTTCCGATTGTTTCCATTGTTGCCCATATTGATTTACTGCGTCATCATGATTGCTGCGTTCGTTTTTACTTGCATCTGACACGACCTGGCCAGTTAATCCGGACGGAGTCGGAATCGGCGACCCATGTCGTGAAGGTTTAACTTTAAAACCGTGGAATGAAATGTCTTGGTTATGTTCACGTTTAATCCAGGCTTGCTCGTCAGCTTCGCCACGCTGTTCTGATTGAAATATTTTGTTGTTCATATTATCATCTGCTCGTGTTTGATTCTGTAATATCTTTTCATAGGCTATTTTAAAATTTGCGTCAAGTTTTTGCCTGTTTTGGGTTGTAGAGTCATCCGGCAAAGCTGCACCGTCCAAAGGAGATTTTAAGTCATAACCATCTAGCGACAGCGGGTAATTTGTCATTTGATTCATTTGAAGTTTATATTGCTCATACGCAGCTTTCTCTTTTCTTTCCTCTGCTTCTTCTTCATTTTTTGCTTCGTTTGCTTTTGTCCATGCTGATTCCCAATATTTTGCTTTTTTCAGACGCTCCTCGGAGATACATATCTTATTGCCACCTTTCCAGCTGTCCGTAAGTGTTTGGCCTGCTTCGCATTGTGGAGTAGTAGACTTCTTCCCTGAATTATGATCAGTAGATTCACCCGCATTCGGTTTTACACCGGCACCTGTATCGGAACTCGGCCCGATAGGAGTCCTGGTAGAAGCGGCTTTACCAGTCTCATCCTCTTGACCACTTGTTTGAGTAGCGCCAGGAGAGCGCTGGACACTTAGGTCCTGAACACTACGGGGACCACCGGCACCAGATGACCTAGAGTCTGAACCTGTACTGCTTGATGGCTGAGTGGGCTTAGAACTTGGAGATGAGGCAGGTGGATCTCCCTCCGCCTTCTTGCCCTGGTTCTGTGCTCCCTCCGCTTTCTTGCCCTGGTTTGGAGTTCCATCGACTTTAGGTGCAGTAGGCTTGGCGGCCTCGGTTTTAGTGGCTTCGGTTTTGACGGGCGGACTGTCTTTATCATCCAACGGTGCATCCTCTTCATCCTCGGACTCCTCATCCTCATCCTTTTCATCTTCATTTTTATCTTCTGTTCCTTGTTCTTTTCCTTTTTGTGTTTCTTCTCTATCCTGTAGTTTGCATACTTCGCCATTCAAAATTTGCACCAGCTCTTCCAGGCCTTCACTTTTATCTTTCATCACACCAATTACACCATCCCAATCCGTTTTCAAAACCTCATACGTATTGCTCCATTTGTTAAAGTCGTGGCCATAAAACGTGAATCCGTAGCGGAAGAAGTTTTCATTGAAATAGTTGGCAAGAGCTTTGGCGTGTTCAACAGACGAGATTTTACCTTTCTGAAAAGATCTACTATTAATACCTTTTAGGCTACTAATGGATTTAATTAGCGTCAATTTACTCAGTACATCATCCAAATTTGTTCTAAACCAACTAGCCATTTTTTTAGCAATATTTTGTTTATTAAGGTCTTTGAATAGGCGTCCGTACCCTGTAAAGGAAAACCGCTCGCCTTTAAAAATCTTTTCAAGAGGGTCTTTCAGTTGGGCACAATGTGATTTTAATTGATTATACTTGATGCATTTATCTTTCGTATATAAATGACTTTTAAAATCATCCTCATCCTCCACTTCCGCAAATATTCTGCAAAAATCGCGCACCAACCGGAGGGCGTTGGCGATGTTCGGAGTGTCCGTTCCCTTATTACCAACTACCGTAGTAGAATAAACGTCGAGGAATAGATTTTCCTTATAACGATTCTTGTCCAGCAGATTTCCAAGGTCAGCTGCCATTGCAGAACCGACGGAATATCCACCCCCAGTATTTGGCTTCAGATCGCTTGGCTCAAATCCTCCAGGGATAACACCGTACTTATCGCCGTTTGCTGTAATGAGATATTTTTCAATATTAGTGGCATGTTTCATAAGTGAACCCGACGGCATAACCCTAGCCAACATTTCAACTTGCCCAATCATGTCATCAGCCCAATCACCGCCGCCCATAGCTGCGAAACCTTTATCAACATGATACCGCAAGTAGTACATCACGGCAAGCACCTTTGGAATGCACTCTAGGAGAGCGTTCAGGGCAGGTTTAGTGGTTTGAGGTTTATGTGTGCCCTGATCCGCTTTTTTGCATAGCTTGTGATGAAATTTTGACACTTCATTAAGGAATTGGAACAGTGCGTCTTCAATGCGCTGTCGGTCAACATTATTATACTTATTGTTTAGAAGCCTCGCCAGTCGACCAGCCAACTGCGTTCTCGCACCACTCCGTTTAGTATCTCGCAACCATTCCAAGAACTGGAGACAATCCTTGAGAGTCTCTAACTTGACACCGTGTTCCGTGACCGACGAAGTACGCTTAGCCGCCATCCTGTCCCCTTCCAATTACCCACTGATCCACTGTTACAAACCTCCACAGCCAGCCTCCAGTACCATGTCAACTGGGAAACACTAGAGTGATCACACCTCTAAGGTGACGCCGCTTAATACAGCATGGCAGACAACTAAGTGTGCTGAGTGGAAAGGCTAGCAAGTGAGGCGCATAGTAACTACAATACACAGCATACTAATACAATGGCACACCTAAACCATATTGCAAAATTCATGAACCGTCACACGAATCCTATAGACACACCACTCACCTGAGGAGGGAAGGCGACAAGGCAAGGCAGCCATGGCGGAGTGAGGGTGGAGAGTGGTAGGAGGATGGTGTTATACATGATGTTTTGCAGTAGAAATGAAATATTTTTGCAGACTTTTGGTTGAGTGTTTGTTGAGCACATAGCTCACGTGCTAGGTCATCACTCAGTCCAGGTGCTAGGTCACCTCACTGCTCATGTGATTTGTCATCAACGCAATCATTACGTTGCCTACAACATTAGATCTCAGTTGGCAGTTGGGTGATCAGTGGGATTTGGGTTACAATGTTATCTCTACCAAATTGCTGAGATCAGCTGTAGAACGCGATGCAGAAGGGTATCTTGCGGACGAGGAAATCGCGGATGTTGCGGCCCACCGGGAAGCGGAAGATGCACAGGTCGAGCAGGATGATGGCGACGATGATGGCAACGATGACGGCGGCGATGGCTTGGGGGGACGGGGGGGAAGGTGGAAGATTGCTATCTTCGGTGTGATCTTGGAGATCGGACGATTGCTCTTCGGTGGCCCTAAGATGCTGAGCATCGGGTAGAGCAGGGGGAGGCGGTGGAGGGGGAGGAGGAATGGGCTTGCAGGCGTCAGGCTCTCTACATTTCTCTTTACAACACTTACATCCACATTTCAACTCCTTGCCTTTACATTTCGTTATACAACCGAAAGTAGCGCAATCGGAAAGATTCTTGCCTGAATGGCGTGTTAGGTAATAAGCCATACATCCATAGCATTGGCTGCTACTATTACATGTTTCACAGCACCAGGAACAACAGTTACACCAATGAGACGCTTTACATCCGGTACCACACGTACACTGGTACATCTTCCCCTCCCAGTCCCCTCAACCTGCAAACATATCAATCACTCAAGCAACGCACTAACCAACCACTCATGAACACGCACCTTAGCTACGACACTGGCCATCTACCATCGGCGCCACGGTAGCAGCAAAATGATGACCATCTTGTGCACCGCCACTCACATCACATCTATGCAGCTATCACAACTGAAGTACAACTAAGCTAAAGCATGTTGATACCATCCTGGTTGTGGCATGCAGGACAACCAGTGCCAGTGGAGCAATCAACTCCAACCATCACGGACAGTACAAAGTTGGCGCAGCCGCTTCTGAATGTCATCACGTTTGTGTCATAATGAGTGCCTAAAAGAGATGTAGTACTCCATTAACAGGTTTCTTATCTATACCGATGCCATCAATGTCACCTAACTTTGCTGTCCATTGGCCATCACATCAGAGTCCGGGATCCATCCATTGCCCAGCGACTCACATTGCGGTCGTGGTAACTAGTAACACGGCAACTACATAATAACTCATGTAGCTTAGCACTTATCAGCTGCCTACGTTAGTGGCCAATCACCCGACTTCACAGCACTGGGTCAGTAGGATGGCCTAGGCATGTCTCACAGGTGACTCACAACTCAAAGTACCGGGCGAGCGACGTGACAACGCATCGACCAAATTAAGGTTTATATGTTACGTCATCCTATTGGTCAGGTGCCACATAATCATTTAATCTAACAACCAATAACCATGTATGTTAACTGATGAGTGATGCATGACATTAGGTGATGGGTTGCCAGTTAGGTGACTAGGTGAGCTACGGTGGCAGTGATGACAACAACAGATGAAGCAGCGGTGGAAACACATGATGGCAGCAAAACGATATAATCGCAGCGACGGTAACACACAATTGTAACTTCCATTACAATTCATGGCAACAACAATCACCCTTGCAGATAGAACACCCTGTTAAGCTTGTTGACACGTGCAGCGGCGAGCAGCGATGGAGCGGCGATGCGATGAGGGAGTATGTAGATGCGATTTGATGTGGAGCAGGTCGAGGAGGGCAGCAGATTAAATACACTAGCTCGTTCAGAACTAAATCATGAGACTGAACGTAAGCACCGATTGTGTTGTATGAACTAATGTGAGATGGCTACGTGTGCTATGTGAACCTATGAGAATCCCCTGTAGGAGCTCCGTCGAGATGTTGGGAGGATGTTGGACAGCTTTTGGTATGTTATGTTCAGGATACCGAAGTGGTAACATGAAACTACGATGATGAGAAGGATGAATACGGAGATGAAAATCCAAGTTTTTTGCTTCAAACAACATAGGCAAGTACACTTCCACAAACCTTTACTGCATTTCCTACAAGACGATGTATCGCATGTTCTAATGCCATTTTTGAGGGTTGTTTTACTTTCAACACATTTCGGACAGGCCGAACACTCCGGGCAACAACCGGCGCAGCACTTACAACTTGATTCAGCACACTTCCCACCACTTTCCTTGTGACACTCACACGTCTCTTCCGTCATCTTCCCCGTGGTACTCCCCTCAACGTGCAACCATGAACTACGTATTTCAGCCAAGTACACTGCCGTCTCCCATCTGGGCGCCAACCAACCGGGTCACCGCCATCCAGTGCACCGCTTGTTACATCGCTAAGATGCAGATAACGCCACCAAAATATTACCGAGTTGGCGCATGTGAATTGTATCCACCTGTGGCATGCAGGTCAACCAGCACCAGTTGCGCAGTTACAATGCCGTCCATCAGACAACGCCACTCTGTCACGGCCTCCAAGTACCATGATGTTTGTGCGTTAAGAACTGCCTCTGTACACCACGGGGTATCAAGCGACATCACTACTAACCACCACGCTTACGACAAATTCCCCGTTACCGTGGCACCCAGTAGCCACCCCATCGGCTTGCCCCGTCATCACCCACCATCTCCACTATCAGTACCCAACCCGTCGCCTATGCAATGATAAGATGGTTAGCTGACACAGTTTGTTAGGCGCAGTACATAGGCAACTCATTCACCTATCAACCCGGCTGTCACCTGTCTACATAGTTGATCACTCACCACGTTAACAATCCACCCTGCCACCCACCGCCTTAGAAAGGCCCTCCGTGATCAATGAGCGCATTTCTAATGAACATTTCTGTGGCTCATAGTATAAAATTGTAATGCAATTCTAACTTATTTTTATGCCTGGCATATAAGTTGCCTAGTGATGTGACGGTTTCGGCTGGGTGGTGGGTGGACTGCGCCAGACCATTGCCACAGTTTTTCGACTGTAACAAGCATTACAGACCATATCATCTATAGTTTAAATACACTATGCCTTCACCGGTGAATTTACGCCACGTTTGATAAACTCACCCAATTGTTTGGTAACCTTTATGTTCCGCACTTTGGAGGGTCCCAAGCACCTATCAATTCTGTTATTGGGAAGCTCAACTACAGAAGTGTCACTAAGCTTAAATAGGACGTGTTCTTGTCTAACCATATCGAAGAGGGTGAAGGTCCACTCTGTGCTTAGCCGCTGTTATACCACCTCCATTGTCGCAGCCAGAGACATGGTGGAAATGGTACTTTGATGATACCCTCAACGGCTTTTTCGCGCCGTATTCTGTGGACGTTAAGACCTGAACAGGGCATATCCGACGTACGCCAATAGCGTGTTGCTAGGCGTCATACCGTCATGGATGCGAAAACCACCCGCAGCGCTATGGGGATAGGACAAGCTATGGATTTGGTAACAGGCGTACTAGCAGCCTGCAAGGTGGGACTGGAGGTGCCCGGACTCAGGGCAGAACAGAGCATCAAAGTTATACTGGATGCAACGACGTAGGTCATGCCTCTTTCCGGAGGAGGGAGGGTGGAGCTGGGTAAGCTGGGGAGAAGTAACATGCCTCTCACCGATGACAAGGCGCCCCTGTCTGGAGGGGATGGAAGCAGCTGGATGAATTGAAGCAGAGCTGGTATGCAACGTGTAGTTATGCGGATAACGGCGTTTTCAGGTTGAAATCTCGTACCGTGAATTATTTAAGGCGAGCATGAATTCTTAAGTGTTACGAAAGGGAGTGGAGGTTGATTTGACGTAACACCGCGCATTAGCGCTAGCAGTAGGCATTGACAACCTTTGAAAGTATGTTGCCAATTGATAAGTCTCTGCTTATACGCTTGGATGGGGAGACTCTGGGCTACTGGGATGGACGTGCCACTTGATTGTTGACATGCGCTTCGCCACATGCGGTGGGATTGGATATCCGTGTCATGGCAGCGTTGGGATATCCGGATTCATGGTTGCCCCAGCACATGGTGGATGGCGTGGTAAGGGTGGAGGTATGGTCATTGTGTACCGTCAGTTGGCTGAGGATGTTCGAGGTATAAGGTACGTTGTTCATTGCCGTGCTGGGTTGTTTAGCAGGTGATCATATGATAAAATGTCGAAGTGTGCTTGCGAGAAAAATGGAATATGCGTCGGCACCTCGTGTCCACAGTGCGTAAAAGGGTTTTGCAACTGCAAGTGCTGTGTAAATGGCGCAGTGTTTTACTTTTTCGTCGTGTTTTTCAGCATTATCGGCTTAGCGGCCCTCGTTTTCTTGGTCCTTTATATCTGCGCTAAAGTCCATAAACAAAGCCTCATGACAGTTTTGGACCAACTATACGATGGGTTCGCTGGAACCAAGCCCTCACTTCACTAACATGTAATACCCTAACCTAGTCCACGTAGCCTTACTGTAGCCGTGTCACATCTGATGTAAATATTGGTGCTTTATATTACGAAGTCAGTTGCAATAACATTGTCTAGTGCTCGCACAGTAATGTAACACAGATTATAAACATTAAAGGTCAGTGATGGTATTGCTACTCAGTGTAACCCCATAGTGCACGGATGTTGGGTGCCCAGTGCCAAATACGCTTTTCACCTCTTGGATCAAGACTCAGTTGTTAATACCCAACTAATGCATTTGAGTAGAGCTGTATCACAATGGGTCAGCGGAGCTGTTGTACGTTGAGCTGTAGAGCGATGCAAAAATGTAGAGTCTCCGTGGACCGACTCAGTAATAGAGCACCCAGCATTAACGAACTACCCGGAATCCGGTAATCCCACGCATAATGCGCAACGCATAACCTTAACCACATACAAAGGGTGGTGATCGAAGAAACACATAAAATAGTGATGAGGGACATGAAACCAAGAGAAGACTACGATTCCGTAGTAGACCATCTGGCCCAAACTGGATGGGTGCCGCATCGGTGGCGCCAGTGACGATCGGCAACAAACCGACGTGGAACTCGCAACCAGTATCAGCGTGAGGCGTCAGCCTTGGTAAACTGAACGGCAGCACAAGTCACATGTAACCACACAGCACACTTTAAGGTGAGAGGACGTAATAAGGGACAATAATGGGCTACGCAGTAAGAACACGGCTCATAATAGCTTCAATGCAACAATGGCCACATAAGCAGCATATGCCTCTTCTACACATAACATTATCACGCAGATTCAGAAGATTACCAACAAATTAAGGATAGAGTTGCTAAGTGATACATTCTACACGTGTCGACACCGTGCACCCCATAGGCGATATACGTTCCTGCAACTGCTATGCCACCGAATCACGCCGAGCCGCACTAATTGCTCATCTGTCTGCATAGGCGAACATGAGCGTGCAGTATTATTTTAGAACAGCGCATATCCACAGGTCTGTTGGGTATACGAGGATGCAAGCATGTGCCGCTGCAACGAGAGCAGGTCAAACTGCATCACGAACGAGATTAGAAGTGCCTTGAGAACCGTGTTTTTCTCAGTTGAAGGCACCAGCGCAGTTAAAGATTGTATAATCCAAACTGGCAATAATTAAATTTAAAAAATTAAAAATGCCTCGTGAGAATTCGTATGAAGCCAACGAACTACCCTGACGAAAAGTTGATGTTTTAACTCCGTGTATAGTTAACTCGGGATGTCTATTCAATAGAATGCCCAAAAACCAGAGATGTCGTAGAGTGTCACCAACATATCTTTATCCATAACGCGCAAAGCCTGGCGGACATCTGAACCACTCATGCCAGCACGGCATTCTGGCTCTTTGTAACCCAGTGCTTTCAAAACACTTCCAAAACGCTCCTCCGCACCAGGTTTCGACTTTTCTTCAATTGCAGCTTGGGTCGCATCCCACAAGGTTTGTATGCCGGCCCATATCATTGGCGCAATACCCACTAGAACCAACGCACAAGCTTCCGGGTTTTTAGAGCATGAAGCCTCCCACGTAGCTTCTGAACTGTAAGCCGAGTTATACAACTCTCGGTTTTTAATGAGTTTCAGAAATGTGTCACAATCATGCACAATTTCTTCTACGCCGTCTGCCAAGTCTTTAGGTGTTACATCCCTGGATTTTATGATGTTCTCGTAATCACTTGGGAAGCGCACCCAGAGACGCTTTAATTCAAGACCGACGGTTTTATTCATAGGCCTTTTGAACCTCTCCAGCAGCTCTTTTATGAACCACCGACCCTTAAGTTCTTGTTGCTCCATGAACTCTTTAGAAAGACGTTTCACCTTCTCGATCTCCGGTATAAACAACAAACCAACATTCTTGTCTGAGAGAATTCGGTATAGTGTCTCACCTAAAGTCTGCATGATAGTTTGAGAATCATCTCCCTTCACGGCTATCAACCAATCAATGGCCTCCTTGAGGTTGCGAGGAGCATCAGTCAACGAGTTGTACACCATCTTGAAAATAATTGTTAAACTACAAAAAATTGTTACGCGCGTGTGGATGTGTATGTATTTATCAGCCGGTGTGCAAACAGCGGTGTCTTGATGGGGGGTTTGCACAACAGCAGTGTTTGCTTCTAGCACACACGCACCTTCTAGGCATATGTAAGTCCCATCTATACAATAAGTAGGTAAGTTATAATGGCGGGATGACAAACTAGCTGCATCGCCGCAACCAGGTCCGTACCATTGACGTGGCCTGCCGGTTATCAACACACCGTCACAATGAGAAATGCGAGCTCACACTCACTTGTCTTCCGTGATTATCATAATTGATGTTGCTCTTAGTTGACACCATAATAGTTTCTAGTGTCTCTCGGCGTATAACTAGAGCGCCTTGCGACAAAAATTCGCCTTCCTCGCAAGACATCAATGTTTGCGGCTGTTATCAGCGCATGCTGCGCAATCCAGGGAGCAATCATCTTCTAGATTACTGTCTGTGCGTGGGCTATTTCGTGTGTATGTATATACCTATGATACTTCCGTTTTGGACGAACGCGCCGGTTGCTTACTTAACGCCCCCTTTGCATTGAAGATGTTTTGTCTCATACCATGTAACTTCGACACGGCGTATCAAACAATTTGATGTAATTCAGAATTTAGTCACGGTAGTCGATTTCGGGATTCCGGAATTGCCGGTGACTGTTCTATCACATCAATGTCTTCATGTATGTTAACTTGCATTTCAACAAACGTAACTGCGCCACTTCAGGCCACCACCATCCCACTACCAAGTCACCAGCTGCGACACAGTGTGGCATTATGCATTTAGAAATCACCGCAATGTCGAATAAAATACCCCGTGACCACGCCGTCCCGTAGTTACGTCAGACAAAGTCCCAGCATCACCCAGATTGACGTCCTCAGACGTGCCACGTAACACACTCCGGACGCTTGGGCACCTGGCGTATGAGAGAACACCTCTCCCACGCCCACTACTAGGGCGGCCAAGATTGGCATGCAATGTTAATTCGGCAATGAACTTTCTTATCACGTTAGCTGCTAGTTGCCAGTTAGGTGGGATACGTGATGGTGGCTGCTGGAAGTCTGTTGAGCTCAAAATGTACTCTTCAAACAGAAATGCACATTTAGACTGCCTTCATCGTCTCATCTTGTAAGCGCAATCCATCAGCATGCAGCTCTGATTTATCGTTAATATCGACAGCTACCGGATGTATTGGGGCGTTATTTTATCAGCATAAGTGGACTCACATGACACGCACCTGTTAGGAAAAATGTAAGAATGCGAATTCTCCACTCAGACTGCCCCTGTTTGCACGAGAGGTGCAACATTTCGGGTTTACAAATAAATAGCTGACCATGTTTGCGGGGCCTCACTAGGTCATAGTTGGGGTGCAGTTTGTGGTTACGACTTCGAGGCTTATCACGATGCTGACAATAAATGTCACCACACTGAAAATAACTCATACATAGGCAACGGTTTACCGATATTCGCCCATATAGGGTGAAATCCACACGGTCTAGCCACCCACTCCCAGCGGTCAACCAACGTGCTCAGGCACCGCCGCAGTGGTTGCTCATCCAAATTGGGGGCGTCAGTGAAGTCCCGTTCAAGGTACCACGTATTGCTCTTTGTCGTGTGTTAAAGTCATCGCCGAGGTTCCAAAATGCGAGCAGCGGTGCGAATCTCCACGTCGCATCTTCCTCATGCCTGCGGTAGATAACGCCCAACTAAGTGGTTGTGACAAGTAATTCCACAGCACAGTCTTCGCAGGGTCCATGGCCGTTCACACTTGTTACAAAAAGCTACCACAATACAAGAATATGTTCTTCGACTGGCAATTACAATTACCTCACTCTACTCTAAAATCATGCTGCCCGAGCAGACGTCTAGGTTGCAAAGGAATTTGTATTCAAGGCTACAACCGGAACATTCATCGAGGCTGACGGATGCAATGGTAAACACCACATTTTATGATTGGTGTTGGCAACAGTGCTCATGAAGGCACAAAATAGGATGTAGATGCGTCGCCTCATACATGAGAGTTATATTCGTTTAATCACCATGTACAACACAGCAGGTGCAATACAGGAAACTGGCACTAAAACAGCAACACAAGCGTGCAAATCGGCATTACCAACGTAGACCATTTGGTTGAGATGAAGATGCGAGAGGATAAAGCGTAGAGACTTCGTGAAGGACATTATAGGGGGGGACATTTTGTCCGAAGAGCATATACGAGGTACATACCCAAATGATGCTGTTAGAATGGACTGCAAAGGTATTATTACCACTTTTCTATTGGTTGAATGTATAGATGTAACCGGATACGTTTTTTGACCACTGGACAGCGTGCAACCCGGAATCGACACCAACTCCGTGCGAGGGCTTGAGCTTTAAATACACGTTAAAAATCCATGAGAAGCACAGTTACAGTAACTCGTCTTAACTGTAAACATGACGGTCCAAGGCAAATACGTAATTGCTGCTGCCCGCTTAATGCTTGACTCGACATGGCACCTCACATTAACGTCTTTAAGCAAAGCAACGGATGGAGGTATATACAATTCTATTAATGAACGCTTGGTTGATGCTTTATGTTGCGCATTTGTTCTAACACACTTTCTTCTGAGATGTGGCGTTAAAATTCATTGCAACAAGCATACCTGCCATTTGCAAGAAGGCATCGTCCTTACATTTGCCAGGATTCCGGATTCCGCCGTTCGAATCCCCAATTAACCATCCGTGATTTCTCACGTTGGCTGTGCCTAGTTTTGCCGATAGTATGGCCTGTTGTTTTTGTAGAGCAATAATGTGGTCTAACCAGAACAGCGCGGTCGACCGCTGTAAGCGACATGAATATAGGAGTGCTTTCGAATTCCTGTGTCGTGTGCTTATGGTGCCATATAGGCTGCACTTACGCTTATTACTCGCGAACACCTGAAATCCAGTTTGGCAAAGCAGTGAAGAAGTTGCATCATATCCTCCATTCTGCATTGGTAGTTAAAATGGCAAAAAATTCAATGAATAACACCACATTGGCAAAGCACGACTAAACCATCCACATCAATGCACGTACTTGCTTGATCATAAATTCAGCAAATGTGGTTCGGAGTCGTTAATAGAATATAACCATATGTTTATTGTCCAACCACATCGTACAGCCTCCATTGATTCAACCTACCGAATTTTGGATATGCGTGGTATGACATTGTCCCCAACTACTTGGTCCAGCAATCGCTGGCGATAACGCATATTTGCCAGACACTGTACAAATAACAACGAATCCTTGAGATCGAGGGATCGGTACTGATAAAGGCATAAAATGCGGGCATGCGAACCTACGGTCTCTTGAAATGACATTAACAGTCGGTCAATTCTATTTGTCACTGACGTCGCTCCCCATGCATCGACGTGTGAGGCCAGGCCAAATAACAATATCAACTTTCCTGTACAAATTTGGATCCAATTCACACCTTATTACCCTTATTCGATAAGGGCGTGCGCTTTCCTCGTATCAAGTTTTCGATGACAGGCATTAGACCGGGGTCCTCAAGGCCTAGACTGGAGGTGAGCGCAAAAAGTTCTGACAATATTCACAGGCTACTAAAACAACCTAACCAATGAGATTGTCGACATTTTCTTCTCCCGTAAGTTCAATTGACCACTGTTTCACCGCCTGTGAGAGAGCGTTTTTTATTTCGTCCTTTATTTCATCGGTCAAGGCATTCTTCCCCAGTAACTCGAGAAGCGTTTTGACGTACAACTTGCTCAATCTAACGTCTTCATCTACGATAATTAGTGCCTAGAGAAGTCATAACAAACCGTGTTGGCGTGGTACGCGCAAGAAGGCACCTACATGGTCATTCGAAAAGGCTCTTAGGTGTGCCGCTGCGGCAGAGAATGTGTGCTGAGACAGCAGCTTCCCAGCATCGAAAAGGAGTTGGTCACCCAAACCTGAGTTAGGATCAGGTTTGCCTGCTGCAAATGTGCGATAATTTTCGCTAAAGTGGCGATGGAGGTAGGGGAATCCTATGTATATATTTCGCGTGGCTTTGTGGCCAAAGAACCCGTGGTGAGCTGCCTGCACCAGATTGTAGAATATTTTGATTCGCTCCCTTCTATTATTTTGCAGTTGGTCCTTCAGAGCGAGTATTTGATATGCCAAATCGCGATTTTCATCACTGTCCTCTGTGGCCACAAGGGACGGCTGGAATCTTTTTCTCACGTAATGCGATAGCTGCACAACGTCCATAGAAAGTATGTTAACGGCGGCTCTGGTGGACATTGCGCCACCGCATCTATTTCAGAGTGCTTCGGTGGCAACGACGGTGATGCTGTGGCAATGCAGATGGGGAGCGCCGACGGTCCATAAAGGTAAAATATCGCAAGAATACTCATCAATGCCTATTAAAAATGTAATGTGTAACTGTTAAACTATTGTAGACACAGTGCCGCCATGGAAGTCGAAGGCCTAGGTAGGTTTGACTTCATTCTCCTCCGCATCTTATTGTCGCGCAGATTCCGCGGCCCTGAAGGCCATTTTGATGCGCATCGATAATTTTGAAGGCGAATTTGACTTCTTAAATCCAGCGTACAAGTGTCGAGTTGTGTTTAAGGGCATCGCATTTCATTCTGTCGCCCATGGCTTGCGTTTCCTACGCTTATCGCATAATATAGACGGTCAAGAATACCACTACGATGGATCTGACCATTTGCCAGCTCATGTCGCTAACCATGTGTCGTCTATGGACGTATCTGCAACCTCAGAAGGCAGTGATGAGGTTAGATTACTGTTTGTTATTTGGCTAACGTTTTGATGCCACCTCTGATTATGTAGTCGCGCTGCGCAACCATTGACCTATACAACCTTCGCTAATCGCGTATCAGAACCCTTTGTGGAGTGCGCATCGCCACGAATGGCTAGAATTACTGCTTCGCGACAAGTACCGGAGGAACGGAGGTAATCTCTATACCGCCTCACTCTAACATTTTCAGATATACGCACTCGTCTTGGCAAGACTGGAGATAGGCAGATCGTTTTCACATCCACTGATCTGTTTCTGGGATTTGACGGGAAGAGTGGCCAAAACAAGGTCGGGCGCATCACGGAGCAAATACGGGAAGATATGTCTGCCTACAAGGACCACCGAGGTAGGCTTTGGCGAATTTATGCAACTAATACAATATGAAATTCCCTTTTCAATGGCCTGTGATGCTATTTAATTAAGATAATTGTGGTGTTACGCGTGGCCGTTAGGTGAGCTGTCAACTCATGCAACTGATCGTCATTATATTTCACAACATTATGCAGTGTGGCTACTAATGTGCCAAAACATGAGTGCTGAAGATTTTTGGGTAACAGTTGAAGAATCACACGGTGATTCCGGCATTTGCAAACACCGCCTCGAGGGCAAATGCTTGTATGACATAGGGCGCATCCCATCGTGCGATCTAAAACCCGCCAACCCTTCCATTAGCCGTGTCCACGCTTCCATATACATGAACAAGCGTGGTCATGTTTGTATGGTGAACTACAACGACGTCACCGGTGTGACCGTGAACGGCCAGCGGTTGGAGCCTCATGAGCCGTTTGCTATGAGGAATGGCGACCGATTCACTCTTGGGGCATCAAAACGCGTATACCGTATATCGATTGACCGCGACCTGGTTTCGCGAAAGATGGCCGAGATTGCGAGCAAGCGCCGTGAGCTTCAGCATAAGGCCGACCTTCACGCAAAGCGGGTCAGTAACGAGCTTGAGACATTTCTGAAGGGCCATGACGAGGTAATTAGTGACATCGTACCTTCTATACATTTCAGGTGGTTGTGCTGAATGTGAGTTACAAGACCAAACGTGCGGATCTGTACGACTTCTTTTCGTCATGCGGTGACGTGGAATCGATTCAATTACCTCAGAACCGTGGTTCAAGCGATGACCCTGCGTCGGATGAGACCCTTGCACGTCGTGGAATCGCATTCATCAAGTTCAGGGACAAGAAAGGTGCAGCCCGTGCCCTGGAGCGTGATGGCATGTATTTGAACTATCGCAAGATACAGGTGAAATACAAGTCTGAAGACAGTTGGGAACCTGCGCGTCGTCGTGAGCGATCAAGGTCGCCTCCTCGATCGGGGTCGCCGTCACGACGCCCCTTCTCTGTACGCAGAGGTTATGACCGTTCAAGACAGAGCGCAAGGCGTCGAAGTCGCAGCAGAAGTGCATCAAGGCATCGACGCCGCAGCGCCGATTCCAGCAGCTACAGCAGGAGTAGGAGCTCTAGTAGGGCTCGAGACGATCAGCGGCGAAGCAGTTCACATTCCAGTCGAGGTTGAGATTCAGCCCCAGGATGTCATATGGAGTGCAACACTTTTGCAATGTAAACTATGTTTCCGATGATTATACGATGTATATGGGTGGCCGTTAGCTGAGGCCCCTCTTTGGGGGCACATGCTTGGTTGGACCGCGGCAATACTGTAGTGCGCCTGCGGGCCGTGCTAGCTCAGCCACTGCTTGAGATAGGTGCACTTAGACGGGCACAAATCGTGGTACTTGTCTATTTGACATGCCTCCACTTGCTCACACCTGAAGCACGGCGTGCCGAAAGCTTTTTGGGCGAAGCTGGGGGTAGCGCTTCCAGACCACTGCAGACAGCGTTAGTGTTATAAATTGCGCTAAAGTGATCGGAATATTATAACTTACAATGTATATGGTGTCACCGAGTGCAGTTGGAGCGCTGTAGACCTTGTCCTCCAGCATCAGGATTTGTATGATTGAGAGAACATCCTCCTCTCGAACTTCCTGTACATGCAATATACGACAACTCGCTTCGTTATTACCCCGCTGATGTTTTCCAACGTTTTTAGGAAGTTGGTGATTTGAGTGAGGGAAGACCCCTGGAATTTTGCGAGAAAGGATCCAACTTGTTCTTGGATGTGCTGCACGCTGATGAAACCTCGTCTTGACGACACCGTTCAATAAAAGTCTTGGCATTCTAGAGCGCAAGCTACCGTGGAACATCGGTGGCAT
The DNA here is from genome assembly GCF_000981445.1 of Babesia bigemina. NCBI lineage: Eukaryota > Apicomplexa > Aconoidasida > Piroplasmida > Babesiidae > Babesia > Babesia bigemina. Next base: position 2,005,663 of record NC_027216.1, on the reverse strand, counting down.
TTTGCGCCAACAACTAAAGGGTTTTAACCAATTTTCGCGTTTGGCTCCGTTGGTGCACCCGTAGCAATTGAATCACGGTGCGCTTCCAGCAGCCAAAGCGAAATCCGTGCTGCTAACTCAAAACAAAGACACGCATATACACACGACGTCGTCAGATGTACCCACCTCTACTAGCATTTCGTTGAATTCCCCGTTGAGATAGAAGGAACCCCCGGTTAGCTGCGATTATTGGCAATAGGCACTACTGCACTTACCTCTCTAGCGGGTTTAATATTGAAGAGCATGTACAGCTTCCTGCTCTTTTGGTGCACGTTTGTGACCTGCTTGACAAGCCCATGCTGCTCAACCAAAACCTTTAGCGTCCTGGTGAGTTGGTTACCCTGCGCCCGTTGATGGCATGCTGCATCTACCCTTACCGTGATTTCGCATAGCTTTTTGATGTCTGCCGTCCATATGCCCCTGTTCCCTGCGGTTTCTATGGTGCAGAAGACCGCGTATTCCACATCCTGCAGGCGTGCCACTTGTTCGCGTGACTCCTTGTCCCTCAGCCTGACGTACTTCTTTCCATCATCGTCGTGGTGGAAGCTGTACTGCCTGGAACCCTTCAGCAGTTTGAGAAAGTTAAGAAAGTCGACAGAGTTCGACACAAGACCGTGCTGTATTGAGTGTCTAAATTTTGCGATGTGTCGTCCGAAGATTTCTTCCGTAAAGATTCCGTCGTTTTCCACACACAACTTGTAGACAAGCTCCGCCTCCTCCCGTGATAATGCCATGCTTCTGATACGTTAAAATTCCATTTTAATTTTGTTGGCCAGAGTCGCCACTGCCGGCGCAGCTCACAAAGGCAGACGTCACACCCCTAGGAGAGCGGCTGCGAAACAACTACTAATCTGCCACAGGCATACTATTCGACAGCCATATGCCTTCTGTGCTTTTACTTTAGTGATACTAGGTGCTTTTGAAGTTATTTTGTGCGTCGAACCGCGGCAGCGTAGCAACGACGAAGTTGTCGAAGGCGTTTCCTTCCAGGTACTTAAATCCTCCTAGACATTTCATAACATGTGTTTGTGCGATTTGTTGACGTAGTCTGCAGCAGATATGCCTACACATCTGAAATACCGACCTTGACTGCGCGCTCATGGCAGTTGCCGCGTCGCTAACGGCATCCCCTGTGAGAAGCTGGATGAAGCTGTTATTGCTTGACTTGTTCTGTGCAGCCGACGGTCTCTTTTGTGGCCGCGTAGCAGGTCGCCTGGCACCTTCGGCGCGTGCGTAGCTAGTCTCCTCACTCGGCGGCTGCTCCGACGCCTGCTCATTCAAAACAAGACTATCGCTGTTGTTAAGCGACGAAATTTGGTTTGAAAGAATGTTGTGGATTCTGCGCTTTTGATTTTGCGGTCGCGGTGTGTCACGATTGATCAGGTAACACTGCTCGGCGATTAGCGAGTTCGTTGAGCGCGACATTTCACATCACCGGCAATTGCGTAAAACCACTTCAGTTGTTTGCGTGGCGGCCAGCCTTTTCTACGCCATATGGCCGCCGCTCAACGAGCGGCCTAGACGCATCATGCTAGTGACGTAAAAATTGTACCGCAACAAGACAAGCCCATTAAAAATGCAATATTACTTTAGTCGTTATACAATGCCACTTAACGACTTATGTCGCAAGTCGTTAACCCACGCCGGTTCAACCTCACAATAGCCCGAATGACGCCTGTGTACGTGTGCCGCGACTGGAATTTTAAAGTTGCAGCAAATGGCAAGTGGAAGCGTTTCGTGTTTATATTGCATTGCTTATTATTCCACATGATTATGAAGATTGTGTGTCATCCACTGGAAGGACGATGTGACTTTCCTGCTGCAATGTGTTTGAGCCCCGCTTGATTTGCAGCGGTCTACAAACTGCACATACCCTTGAAATAGTATTTGGCGGAATCATGTAGCTATTTGGGAATACTAAATGACGCAATGGTCGTACACATAATTTTGGACACTTGAACACATTCAGCCTTCCGTTTCTTCGCTGCAGCTCAACCAATTCCTTTGGTTTTAAAACACGTGCACGTGTCACTGTACGCAAACAGCTGATTTGCCTAAACGTTCAACTCACGCAATCAAGTACTTATGTCTAATTTGACATTGGCATGTGCATTGGTGAGACGCGCTACTGTTCTAGTCCTTCTTCTAGGTATTCACCTCATTATTATTTGATATCACACGGACTATAATCGCTATTCACACAGTTATCTATATATTCAATTCACGCTCAACACAAGAGTTCAAACCTCTGCATTACTGCCTGCTGGGTTAGCATCTGCTTGATAATGAGATACGTATGGTTTAGGTTATGTTCACGGCTAACAGGATACTTCAATATTCACATTAAATTGCTCATCTAGTACGGTAACGCTATGAGGACTGGGTGGAGACTAGAAGGTTTTAGTGGAGTGAAGGCTTGGACAACTTTTGGAACAGATTAGATATAGCTTTTGTATACCATTCTATAAGGCCTAAGTAGTACAATGTGAGGAGGAAAAAGAAAATGCAGGTACAGCCGACTACAACCCAAAGACCCATTCGTTTCCAACAGCAATTGCACCTGCATTTCCCACGTTCCGTCGTACATTTACAATTTGGTTGATTACACCACCCTCCGGTACCACAATTACACTCAACCATTTTCCTCTATCACTCTACAAACAACCCTGCAAGCTATTAACGCACTATATGCATCTAACACTCTTGGTGAACTGAAGACAGAATGGCACTACGCATATACGTAACATACCATAGATCGTATGCTGGGGTAACTGTCAATTCAGATCTCGGAACTTTAGTATACCATCAATATCCACTAGCGGCGTGTATAGTTCAGGCTATTATTATTGTGTTCTCTCATCTTACAGTGCTATACGTGACTACGTGCCTAGGGTCGGTTTTCGATTTTGCGGGGCTACCGCCTCACGCTGATACCTGTTGCGGGATCCACGTCGCTCCGTTGCCGATCGTCACTGGTGCCATCCATGCGGGCATACATCCAGTTTGGGCTTGAGGGTCTTCTACGGAGTCGTAGTCTTCTCTCGGTTTCAAGTCCCTCATCGCAACGTATGGGTTTGTTGCTCTAACATCCAGTTGAATGTGGATGATGTTATGCGTTGCGCATTATACGTTGGATTACCGGACTCCGGATAGTTCGTTAATGCTAGGTGCTGTCTTACTCAGTCGGTCCACTGAGATACGACATTTTTGCATCGCTCTACTGCTCAACGTATAATACCCTCGCTGCCCCATTGTGATACAGCTCTACTCAAATGCATTAGTTGGTATTAACAAATGAGTCTTGATCCAAGACGTGAAACGCCTATTTGGCTGAGGGGACCCAACATCCGTGCACTATGGGGTTACCCTGGCGTAGCAACACCATCACTGACCTTTAATGTTTATAACCTGTGCTGCATTACTGTGTGGGCGCTAGGCACTGTTTTCGCAACTGACTTCGTAATATAAACCACCAATATTTACATCGGATGTCACATGGCTACAGTAAGGCTATGTGGGCTCTGTGAGACCGTCAGATTATTGAAGGTTACACTTCGACGCTGCGGGCTTGTAACCAGTGAGGGCGTAGTCTATTTGGTCGATGACTGTACCAAAGCTCATCTTATAGACTTTAGAGCAGATATAAAGCACCAAAATAAAGAGGCCGAAAAAGCCGATTGCGCCCGCAACAGCGACGCCAAGGCAAATCCATGTGGCGTTCGAACAGCACTCACATCCACAGAACCATTTTTTGCACGTATTGCACCCTTTGTTGCATGCAATTTGGTCGCTCATACATTTACATCCCGTCATGTTTTCTAAACATAAAAGTTACCCCTGCACAGCAACGACGAACGTACCCCAAGAAATGAACACTCTCGAAGTATTAATAAACAATGTCTATAACCATACCACCTAGCACATAAGCCTCACTGTAATGGGGCAACCATGAATCCAGATGTACCAACGCTGCTACTACATGAATATCCAATCCCACCGCATGTGGCGAAGCGCATGTCAACAATCAAGTGAGACGTCCATCTCGACAATACCGGCGTCTCCCCTGTAGACGTATAAACTACGAGTAATTCATCTGCAACGTACTTGCAATGCTGTGTAATTTCGATTATCAGCACCAATACGCAGTGCTACTTCAACTTATTCTCCACTCCATGCCGGAACACTTAAGAATTCATGTCACCTTAGCAAATTATGATAAATCCCAATATCATCACGTATATGGCCTACTTCGGTCAACGATGCATACCGGCTCTGCGTCAATCCGTTCAGCTGCTTCCATTTCTTCCGGGGAAAGGGGCGGCTTCTAAGTGTTGAGGGGTAAACGGCATGACGTTCTCCTCCCCAGCTTGCGCCGGCGCCACCCTCGCTCCACCGGACAACGGCATGGTCCTAGTCGGTGCATCTGGCATACTCTGCTAGAGTCTCAGTCTGCATCGTGATCGGGTAACGCTAGTTCCCGCTTTCGTGCTACTAGTACGCCTGTCCCCAAAACCATAGCTTGTCGTCGCCACGTCAAGCCGCGGCTGGATTTATCCTCCATTAAAGCGTCCACCTGTTGCACGTATCACTTTAGATGGCACATCGTGTGGAGCCTCTTATCCCGGGGAATTGCGTGGGTCGTTCTCTTGTCTTGATATTGGAGCGGTCCCGTTGTCTCGCTTATTCACTCTCTTTCCATACTAGGGCTATATATGCACTCCTTTGTGGGCCTATACGGAGACTCGTGCTTTTAACCAATATAGAAAAATTATATTTGCGTTCTAGATTCGCGTTGTATTCTATATTGCCTCTAAACTTGCCAACGTATTCATCCACCCGAGGCTACCTAGGCATGTTCAACTGGGCCGAGTCCAAAGGCATATGACAAATAGGAACATGACATTGCTTGCGTTTGATATGCTCTGGTTGTGTATTTCGAGCCCCAATATATGATACCTAATAGGTCGTGGAGAATATAACTCCGTAATGACACCGGGTTGACCGTTGCAGCAATGAAGAACGTGACGTAACAGGGACAATATGCGGTAGCATCCCCAGCTATCTGCACCATTATTAGGTGATACATTGCGCCACTTAAACTGATGGTTGATCCAGTTGTTGAACTAGTCGATGAGAATTGATGAGTGGTTGACACCCACCACGGTGCCCAACACACATGGTACGGAACCATTGGGGTAGTTGATGAAATGCGGCATAAATACACTGGTAATGGTATACTCTATCTCTAATATGAAGGATATGGCCTGTAATCATGATCTTCTTCGAAACCTACGGCAATGGTTTGGCGCAGTCCACACCTCACCCAGCCGAAGCCATCATTCACTTCACTAAGGCACTTAGATGCCAAACAAAGAAGTACGTTGAGAACTCATATTCATCATACATAATAGGATAAGGAAATGTTCCGGATTCACGTGTGTATGAATCACAGGAAGCTAACAAGGTGCTGGTCCATTGCGAAGCTTGGCGGCCTGCTATCCAGGTCGGCCTCTGACGAATGCTGTGCCATGTGAGCTAGTGTGCTACCTGTTAGGTAAGTTAATTGTGTAAGACGGTTATTATATTTGCGCCGTTACGAAGTCTTACGTACTGTCGGGCGAGATGGTACTGATGTTGGACAATCCGACGTGATGGACAGTGGGTGGAGCAGTTCAGTGGTGTTTGTGGCCAACATGGTGGTAATTACTAATGCTATAAAACAAGCCTATCTTCATTCAGTCAGTTAGTAGAACACAAATGCGATGACATTTAGAAGTGGTGGCACAGTTGTACGGTCTGTGATGGACGGAAGTGACTGCGCAACTGGTGCAGATTGACCTGCATGCCACTAATAGGATACCATCAAGATGCTTTGACTAAAACAAGGTGATGTTGCGATATATGCATTGTTGCCATGTGACTGGCGGTGCTTTAGATGGTGGTCACCCTGTTGGTGGTGAAACCGATAGGAGACCGCCGGTGTTCGAGGCTGAGGTACGCGGTTCATGCTTGTACAGGTTGATGGGAAGGGAGAGAGGGGAAGATGAGTGGACTTCAGTGTTATTGTGATGCTAGTTGTCACTTTTGGGGGGACTGTAGATGTTGTCCCTGGTGTTGTGACAGATGTAGTGGTAGAAAGTGCAGTACATGTATGGCGTACAACATCGAGCGCACCGGTGTCGGGTCAGATTACACTTGCGATCCTTCGATATGTGAAGACCAATGTAAGCAGTGTACCAACCCCAAATGTCAATGTAAATGTCCATGTTGTAGAGGCAAAAATCCAGAGACGCTCTCTGCTGACTGCAGTCTCCATTCCAGCAAGGCACGACCTCTCCCCAGCGTCGCCGCTCGATCTAGTAACCCCGATTCCAAGGGTGATGATCTTTCCACCGCCTACCCTTCTGTCATCATTCCCGTCATCATCGCCCCCGTCGCCCTCATCGTCCTGGTCATCTGTGTCATGAGCTACTTCCGCGTCCGGCCGTTCCACCGGGTGCGGTACCTATTGCGCGGCTGATTACTATAACCCAACTGGCAACTGACATCTAATGTTCCAGACAGAGTAAAGATTGCGTTGATGACCAATCACATGAGCAGTGAGGTGGTTACATCCCCCTCCCTACTCCGCCACCGCCGCTGTCGTCCTCATCTTCCTCGTCATGATTTTCATATTGCTTGACGTATTGTGGCTTATGCGTCTTAAAGACACACAGAGGCTGGTGCTTGCAAGAGGGTCTGTTCTATAACGAATGCCAAACCTGCGCCTCACGCACCGCGTACCCCTCTACGCTAGTATAGTTTCACCTAAGCAGCAAGTTATCAGGTAAGGGGCATTCGCTGAGATGGCGTTGTGCTAATTGATTTGTTAGGGTTGGTCACCTCATCTCAAGAGAACAGTGGAACTGATTTGGTGGTAATACGTGCCGTCACCCGATGAGTAATGCACCACGTGACGTGATGGGACATCTGTTAGGTGACCAGGTGGCATGTGAGTGAGATGTGCTGTATACTGGTTTGATCAGTGGCAGCCTTGTGGCGATGAGAAACATCAAGCACGCAATTTGGGTCAGCTGGTCAGATATCAGAGTAACCATGGTAAAACAAAGCAGATGTTCGGCAGGCCTGGCGCTTCTCGTGGATACTACATTGTCAGTTGCAGCGTCGTTACATCACAATCTGAATGTCTGATTGATGCATGCGAGAGGGTATTGTCATGGTATGTCAGCGTTGTGAGGTCTCGATTTACAGTTGCCCAAGCACTAGGTGGATGGCATGGTATGGGCATTGTGTATCGTCGGTTGCTGAAAGTGGTAAAGTATTGAGGTACGTTGTTCATTGCTGTGTAGGGTTTATTGTCAAGTGCGCCTTGGCGAAGATGACTTGGGAAAAACCAGAGCTTTACGTCGGCGTGGTTTGCGCCATTCTACTAATCGCCCTCCCCGTATTGGTCCTTTACATCATGGGTAGACAATATGATGTGAGCCTTGGTACCATATTCGGCCAAATACGGGACGGGTTCCGTGATTCCAAGCCGTCACTCCACTAATTTCATATCCTCACCCAGTCCACGTAGCCTTCTTGTAGCCAGGTAACCTCTGATATCAATGTGATGACTTCCAATAGCTGACACATTTGTTTAACATGTACTTACATAAAGCCTGTTTTAAAACCAGTGGTCTTGCGATGCGATTATTGCTGCTTCGTAATTTTCCTGTACACCATGACACGTAGGACCATGTGCTAATACATTTAATCAACACTGTAGCATAGGGTATTATATTACCGCTTATAGCGATAATTACTATTTTTTGGCGCGTAGCGAATAATCATTTTCACCGCCGCAGCTTGGAGTGAGGATTGATGAAATGACACTGCCCTGTTGCGATATTCTAGGCAAATCCCCTCTCGTAAATCCCATTCTGGTCCTGCTCTTGAGGCACAGGTTGCAAGGGTCGAAGAGGTGCGTCTCGAAGTCGGAATCCCAGCCGTCTGTCAGGAACGCCTGGAGGGGGGAATTGGAAGCAGTGATGTCACTGCCATAGTGATGATGCTTCCACCCACCGCTTAGTTTGTCCCGATTACACTGCGACTTGAGGAACGCCAACTGGTGGTGGCAGGCGTAGGTGTAGTCACGCAGCTGGCAGAGGAGCCCGGCGGGGTCGGGGGAGTAATGAAGCTTACGGTATTCATATTTGAAGTTGAAATTGGAGAAGGCATCTTTAGAATTAATATGCCGCAATTTGTAGATAACGCTTGCCGCGTAGAGAGATGTCTCAGTAAGGGTGTCGGCGATGAGATGCGGGCAGGGAGGATAGATCCCCGTTGACCTGGAGGGCATACATAGGGTGGTTGCCATCAAAGTTAATTTCCATCAACAGGCCTTCGATGTGTCCCTCTATCTTAGCAATAAGTCCGTACGTATTGAAACCGACCAGCCAGAAGAGCATGGCCCTGATGGTGGTGGGAGGGGGTATATGGTCACCTCACTGCTCCTCTGATTGGTCATCACCGCAATCATTACTCTGTCTAGCACATTAGATGTCAGTTTCCAATTAAGTTATTGTCATCAGCTGCGCAGTAGATACCGCACCCTGTGGAACGGCCGGATGCGGAAGTAGACCATGACGCAGATGACGACGATGATGAGGGCGACGGCGGCGATGATGTAAGGGGCGGGGTTGGAGGTCACTCACTGCTCATGTTATTACTCATCAACGCAATGCTTACGTAGTCTAGCACATTAGATGTCAGTTGCCAGTCAGGTGATCAGTGGGATTTGGATTACGATGTTAGCGCCAACAAATTGCGGAGTTTAGCTGTAGAACGCGATGCAGAAGGGTATCTTGCGTACGAGAAAATCGCGGATGTTGCGGCCCACCGGAAAGCGGAAGATGCACAGGTCGAGCAGGATGATGGCGACGATGATGGCAACGATGACGGCGGCGATGGTTTCGGGGGAAGGGGAGAAAGTGGGGGACGTGGTAGACATATCTTCACCGTCAGGACCGGGACCACCGGACCGAGCGCCGGCAACACCGGGGGCTGGGATGACACTGGAGGAAGCGGAGGAAGACTCTGAACCGGTGGAAGAAAGGGGAGGCGGGGGAGCGGGGGGAGGGGGAATGCAGATGCCAGGCTTCTCTTTACTACTACATTTCTGAAGACAACATTTGCATTTACATTTGTACTCGTTGCCTGCACATTGTCTCTGACATACCGAAGTGTTGCAATTGTATGGTTTCCGGCCATCTTTGCGCACCAGGTAATGTGCCATACATCCAAAGCAACCATCGCTACTTGTACATTTTTGACAACACCACGCACAGCAATTACATACTACAGACCTTCGACATCCAGTATCACATATACACGTCCACATGTCCCTTCCCATCTTCCTTCACCGCTCCCAGTCCCCTCAGCCTGCAAGCATATCAAGCACTCAAGCAGCACTCACCAAGTGCAACACGTACCACTGCCGTTCCCAGTTCCCTCAACCTGCAAACGTATCAATCACTCAAGCAACGCACCCACCAACCAACAGATGAGCCACGCACCTATGCAACTCACTCACCAACCTCTCATGAACACGCACCGCAGCAAGGACACTGATAGTCTCCCACCGGCGCTACGTTAGCAGCAAGGTGACCGCCGTCTAAAGCAGGGTCAGTCACATCACCACTATGATGCTGTCACAATTGAAGTTGTGCTTAGTTAACGCATGTGGCTGGTGTTCTGTCCGTGGCATGCAGGTCAACCGGTACCAGTTGCTCGATCAACTCCACCTCTTACATACCGTGCAACGTTGCCACCACCGCTTATGAATGTAATCACATATCTGTATTAATGATTGCTGATGTATACCACACTTCTCGCTTAATATGTTTCGTATATAAACCCATACAATCAATTTCACATAACCACGCAGTCCACTGGCCATCACGTCAGTCCCAATGGGATCCATCGCTACGCGACGCAAGGCAGCTAACATGTCAGCAACGAATCTAAGTAGTGTTCAGAACGCCACTTATCAGAGTACGCCTCAGAACCCTACATTGGTGGCGTATCACCTAACATCTCTGCCCACTAGAACCATGGGAGGACGTGGGCACGTTTAACGGGTATCAGAACTCGAAATCCAAACAGCCAACCTATCAATACATGAACTACAGTAACTGCCATATTGCTGAGTAGGCATTAGGTGATATATCTGGGTGAATGTTAGGTTAGGCGGTTGGTTGCTAGGTAGTGAGTTAGGTGAGCGGTGGTGAGGTGGTCTATCAAGGCTGCAGGTAGGTGAGCTTGGCAAGTTTGCCGACACGTGCGGCGGCGCGTAGTGACTGAGCGGCTATGCGATGTGATGAGGGAGTATGTAGATGCGATTTGATGTGGAGCAGGTTGAGGAGTGCAGCAGATTAAATACATTAACGCGTTCAAATCTAAATCATAAGATTGAATGTAAGCACCGCTTATGTTGTATGAACTAATGGGACATGGCTACGTGTGCTATGTAAGCCTATGAGAGTCCACTGTAGGAGCTCAGTCGAGATGTTGGGAGAATGTCGGACAGCTTTTGGTACGTTATGTCCAGCAGACCGAAATGGTAACATGAACAAACAATTACTACGATGATGAATATGGGAAGAAAAATCAAAGCATTTTTTTTCAAACAATAAGAACAACCACAAAACAAGATATTTTTACATGTCGGACACTTCGAACGCGGACATTCCTTTTTCGCCCTTTGCTGCTGCCTGCACTGTGTACAACCATCATTACTTTTACATTTAGGACAGCACACAATACAGCACGTGCAGTTGGTTCGAGAACAGGAATCGCTGTTGGTGCACTGGCACTTATCCGTCATTTTCTTCTGTCGTCAACCTGCACGAAACATGAATAATGTACCTCATCATTTAACTTCAGCCGTTCTCTAGCCATCACACCACACAAGAGTGATACATATATCCTACGTGCCGACAGGTGAAGCTGCCAACCCTTCCCTCGACCGCTCCGGCAGGGCCACACCACAGACACCCATCTGGCGGCAAAGATGCAACAGCCGAGTGTCATGCAGTACAGAGATACGACGACCATTGGGGTTAAGTGTAGACTGCATACTTGTCCCCACAGATCACTGGACAAATGGCTTGGATGTTCTTCACGTAACAACGCAGCAATGCATCGTGTTAGGTATCAATATGGCAAGGCGTTTGGAAAATGACGCTCATGCATCATTTAATGAGCTACACTCTCCTGAGGCACCAACCCGGTACGGCCATGTTACAACCCACCGAATGGCACGGGCAACTGTAGATGAGTGATGGACGCCCTGCATTGACATATAATAACTAGTACACTAAACATTTAGTATATGGTCATTATATAAAGACTTTGGCATGTATTTTAACAGAATGCACCATATATCAGTCCAACCTAAGATTAATAGGTAGTTGAGTTGCGTTATGCTCCCGTTCTTTCGCGGGATTTCATTAACCACTCCATTTCACACATTAAGCCTACAACATGACGCATCACATCGCACCATGACACGTGCAAGCGGTTATGTAGAAACAAACAGTTTAAGGTAAGATCTTGTGGGCTATGAGATTGAAAGTGCGTAAGTGTTAGCCGAATACTTATGTCTAGATTGCCTACACTTGAATGGTACTCAGTAGTCCAGTCACATTTAGACATTGTTCTATCTTGCGTCTTAGAAGCAAATAAGCTGATTGCAGCACACGCATACACCGCCTCATTTTCCAGTTGAAGTGAAGCGTGCGGTTCTCTGTTTTAGCTGGATGGATACTACGGTGGCCAATGAGATAATCGTAATCAGCGCGGCCAAACATGACCAAGCCACGATAACATTGAAAATATAGTCGCGCCTGCTGACATGAAGTGTTGTCTCGTGTATTATGCGCCCCGAATGTAAACCTCCAAGACAAGTTAGCATGTTTCCGTAAGCTTGCTGCAACACTGAAATGGCATCTAGTGAATCGGCGATCGGAAGGTGGCTTGACTCTGCCATATTACGGAGCAGCTCACCTGCAATGGTGCTTGACCTGGATTCGATGGCTGAATTATCACCGCTGATATCACGTTTGGTTCGTTTCACGTAAGCCTCATACGCATTAAGCAGCTTCTGATAGGTGGAACTACGCATGCTCGCACCGCTGTTGAAACCGGTTTTCATGTACACGTAGTACCACAATGGATAGCGCATCGGCGTTGGAGTTGTTGGGGATATGGCATCGAGGTAGGCATCCTCCAGGTCCACCGAAGCATCCACACGGCGCCTTTCTTCAGGAACAATTTCGACATCAACATTTTCTTCCCCTTCAGGATCGGCTGACAGTGCCCACCCTGCATCACGATGAATAGTATTTCGGCTGCGGAGCACAACCATGGCTTGAGGCTCAAACCATCCTCCCAATTCGCGGTGAGCAACGTTCACGTTGCCATCACTTCCTTCAAACTCAACACTTATGAAATCCCTACTCGTCTGAAGTACCAGGTTTGGTGGGAAATAAGTGCCATAAGGTCCCATATCATGCCAGTCCACGATGTCCGCCACCAACCCGCGGTCTATATCGTATACGTAACCATCATCCCGGAAGTGTTCAATACCACCTAACTCGCGCAATATATTCTTTATGTTAGGGACCCATGATTCGAATCGCCGGGAGGAATATGTTCTGAATGATTCGTCGACGTCATATTCTGATATAAAATCGTCCAAAACTTTACATGAACTGGAGCGACACAACTGCCGCATAGGGTTCCTCAAACCTAAACTAGCGCTGTTCAAAATGCGAGTCACGGCGTCGTTACACTCGACGTCACAGCACGCCGAACGTACATCTGACAGACACAACGCACAAGATGGAGGCGGTCCCACGTCATCCGAATAACTGTCATTTTTAGATAGCTCTGGGGCCTGCAGAGACTCGTGCATCAAGCCAGACGATGAATCATTGTTGCTTGTAATTGTATCATGGTTTGATCCACTAGCATAGTTGACAGGGCTTGAAACCGATGAGGGCCTTAGACCTGATGTCGCTTGTGGAGGTGAAGCGGTGCTAAGATTGTTATCACCAGGAGCGAGCGAATCAACATTGTCTTGGGTACCCGTGTGTATAAGCGAGTCGCCATTGTTTTCTCTGCGCACCAGTTGTGTGTTGTATGCAACACGGGTGGTAGTGATATCTCTATCGTCTGCATAAATGCTTGAACCTTCACCATCAACATACGCACCCGAAGGGCCCATGTAGACATCAGCATACTCCAAGTAGGTATCTACCGCATATCCGTCGTCCACATCTTCGTCAAACATATCATACATGCGTGCGCTCAAGAGTCTACGTGATGCCGTCTCAGCGTCGCACGAGGTAGAGTGGCCATCTATCGACTGATTGTCGCATCTGGCAAACGACGAGTTCGACGATTCCTCGCCAGGTGGTGTATGTGCTATGTCATCGCACAAATGGGCTTCCGCATTGCCCACAGTGTCAATTCCGTCTACCACAGAGGCGCCTTCGTTTGACTCGTCCTCTTTGCTCTCCGATTTAGACTTGCGGCGACGTACCATCGCCTTTCGCATCCATGTATCACGCTCGAACGGATCTATAACCGGGTTTAGTTCCACAACCGGCTGCCATGGAGAGGTGTCTTGATGGGTGTCAGAAGTCACATTCCCAACCGCGGCACTACCTGCTTCAGATGAAGTGTCATTGCCTGCATACGTAACAGCTGACACATCCTTGATACCACTGGCATCATGGTCTGGAAGTACTTCACTGTGAGAATCTTGTTTATCAACGACCTTATGTTCAACCGGCTTCTGCGGATTTTGTCTGCCATGTACGGGTTTATCCGGTTTTACTCCAGCGGAGCCTGACGCCGCAGGACGTGAGCGCACAGAGGTCCTAGGAGTGGGCTTGGGTGGTATTGACGGGGGGGTGGCCTTGGCGGGTTTGGCGGGCAGGCGTACGTTTTTTCCAGAAGAGCCAGGCTCGACCTTAACAGGATTGCGACGGCTATTCAATGTGCCAGCAACATTATCTTTAGACACGGCAGCTATGGTATTACCATGCGGCTTGTTTGATGTTGCTGTTTTGCTACCTTCATGGGCATAACCAGTCCCCGATTTCACTTTACTGCCCGTTGCCGGCGGAGACTGCCTAACTGGCGCAACCTTAGCCACAACACCATGTTTAGGTTGTTTACTTTGAGCATTAGTGGATGATACCTTTGATTCTGGAGTAGCGCGTGTAGCCTTAACGGCAGGTATTGATGCTGAAGCCATCGATGCTTCTGGGTTAGAATCCTTTTCGTGGCCATTTCCGTCGTTCTTACGAGCCTTTTGCTGTGATTGCGCAGGAGTGATATTTGGCACGGTGACCTTGTTATCCTTCGATGCTTTTATATCTAATTGATTGGCACCTTCAACGTTCGACGTTCCAGTTCCTTGATTCCTTCCAGCGCCTTTCGCATCTTTTGGTTGCGTAGATATAACTTCTTTTGCACCTTCAGTTACATTGCGAATTGGGACAACAGGCTTTTTACCTTTATCGTGCTCCCCTGTTCTTGTGCCGGCTTTCAATTTGTGGTCCAACTTATTGGCTAAGGGTGGACTAACGGTTGCCTTTTTGTAGCTGTTAAATGCATCTACATACTTCGCCAGCGACGCAACAGTTTTAAACTTCCTGCGTTTCACCGAAGAATTGCGTTTTATGATGTCGTCTTCGTGATATAGCAAAGCGAAGTGACTCAGGTGGGACACCGGCGTCCAAACCTGCTTCAGTACCTTCTCAGGCGATTGCTTCTTCTCGGCAACGGGTGCAGCATCGCGCTCATAATCATCACGCCGCCTATTATTGATGATCCAATCCATCACTGAGGCGTATACGCCGCCAGGTACTCCGCTCCGAGGCGGTGGCATGCTTTGCTTGCTGGTTGAGTACAGGACGTATATTTGAACAACTGTAGGGTCTATCTCCATCATGTGCTGAGAGGACAGCAGTTTGCTGAATCTTGGCATCTAAAATGATTTGAAGATTATCGATGAGAATAACACGGCAAGTTTGATGTAACCACGCACAATCCAGCACCTCTAGGAGCTGATAAATACGCCAACAAACTAGCACTTCACCCATCATACGAATCTTGATAAACATAGTGTCGAACACAGCACGATGCTTCATGTGAATGTCATCCTCACGTAACCTTCACCAACAAACCTACATTCACAAGACATGCTTCTAGACCGGTAGAATTTTTAAGTTTATCAGCCAAACCAAATGCTATCCATTCTAGACGATCACTGTACAGCGTCATGTAGAAAGTGGCGTGGGCTAACCTTTCACCTGAGGTGTCCTGCAGATGCGTATTCGCCGTGTTACAGTTGTTGAAAACCAACAGCGGCAAAATCCATACGGATAGCCGCAAAACAGTTCTTAACATAGAACTAGGCATGGTTACGAGGCTTATGATTGTAGAGCTATGTCGGCGTGGAGTTCAATCTGCACATGCATCACGTGGAATACTTGCTAGTTTTTGGTGTGACTAACCAAAACAACAACACATTCATATATGACAGAACAAAATACTTCATAATCATCAATTTTAAGCTTGAAAAGAACGCCATTTTAATACCTCAAATGCAGGTGTGACACACAAAGTTACACCAGAGACGTGGAAAGCGTGATGTGCAATGTGTTTACACACAAGACGCTTAGAGCCTCACAAGGCCCCTCAAAAGAGCTTGTTTACCCTACAGTGCACAGTGCATGTTGTGTGCAAAGTGACATGCTATGTAATGGGCATCCCCACAGTAGACAACGTAAGGTGGTGGGCACATGGCAGTTAGTATATATTACTAACTTTTAACACTACCGACACAGCGGCGTAAGGCTGCAGCCATGTACAACTGCGGATACACGGAAATCTTAAGCGAGCTAAGAAACTTCGTGGAAGCGCTCATACACGCCGTGTTTCACAAGCATTGCATATATCCGCAGGGTAGGCACCTTAACTGGAATTTTAGCCTTCTGCAGAATCATTCGTCGCCACAAAGCGTTTTGGAATAACAGTAAAGTAAGCGGCGAACGAATCGTGCCAATCTGGGACGAACAGGTACCACCAAAAGCAGCCAGTCATTCGTTACGTACAAGAGGTACAACGAAACCGGGACCAATCGATCCATTACGTGCAGATTGCTACGTTGTTCCACCAACTACTAAGGGACAAGGTGCTAATAGCGCTATCTATTGTCGTCACCAACAAAGTGACGAAAGACACCGTCGCAACATACCATTTGCAGGTAAGTACTACGACGCGCCTGTGTAACAATACGCAGATTGAGCCGGTTCTATACGCACCAAAGCTAACACACTGCGATTCTAACGGTTTGAAAAACGAGCTGGCGAAGGCGCTGATGCGATTGGAGCTTCAAACGTGCCCACCAGAGAACGGTAACGGTGAAAGCAGTTGATAGTACACAGAACACAGAGCGCTGCGAGGTGGACATCGACTTCTGCACCAAACAAAAATTGACAGGTTAGGTAGAGAATGTGTAAAGCACAACGCTCCATAGGCGCCATAGTAAAGGAGCTACGCCGCCCTGAGTCAACTCCCGCGGCGGCATACACGGCCACTCGCCCGCTTCTACGTCTCAGTGACAACGATTCGATATTCTCCCTGCCTAGACACTACATCAGCTCAATCTTCGTGACCACCGAGAGCAGAAGGCAACTCGGGAGTGTGAAGCTGCCGGTCGTACAGCTCTTCAAAACTGCTTAAAAGCGCAACTATTGCAAAGGTGTAACCATTCAATTTAATATAAGCTGCTTAATGAAGCTAAAGGTGTAATATGTCTCGTGATATGCCGGGAATCTGGCCGCAAGCGGATAAACTATCCTCCCGGTGAACGAGCAGATGCGGTATCATTTCACACGTGACTCAATGCCGATATTCCCAAATGTCGCAACCGCCACTTTGTCCTACCGCTGTTTTCCTAACCGTTCAGCAATTCTGAACGTAAATCACATACTGCCTATTCCATGTGTACACTATATTATACAGCAGAATAATAACCCTGCGCGACCTTCTGCCGTGATTCTTCTCGCCAACAAACTACCGTCTCTGGCCTGCTGCGGATACGCTTTCAAAGTGTTCGTCAGCCACCATCCCCGAGAACGGGGGCAACAGGAATAGGCTGATGATCACGTCCTTTTTGGCGGAGAGTGTTGCGCACACTGTGGCCGCACTTGGGTGTGATTCTGTGTGATATATGTACCTCGCACTCTGGAAGTGGTATTGTTACTATAGTGATCACCCGTGGACCACGTGGCCAGGGTGTTAACCTCAATGGGTATGTAGAACCAAAAGGCAACACACGCTGTCTATTCTTATCTACGTTTATTGGCAGTGCGCTGCCGACACACATAACTTTACGTAATCGCTGCATTAATATATTCAATTGAGGGTTTCTCTTCGTTGCGCCACCAGATAGCGTGGCCACCCATGCTCCTGGAGTTCGTGAAACAATAACTCATCCACTCCAGGGCACTGAAACAGCAGAACTAATGACGTCTGCACCATTTGCAACGTTGATGACTTGAAACACTGCCGCCATTAAAATGCGCATGCACCCTCTTCTGGCGCACAAAACGTGAGAGTCTGCTGTCTAGCATACAACCCAAGTCGGCACAACACCGTTAGTCCCGCTGTGCCAGATTCGAATGGCGGAAAATCTGAAACGCCAAAGACCTTGCCACCAAAAAGATGTAAAACACGACCAAACCGCTGAAGAAGAGAAGTGAATAGTAGCACTTCTCGAAGTGGGTCTGCGGGCTGAAGAAGAAATTCACAATGCAATTGGAGCAATGGCACTCCACTTCCCCATCAGTTGCTTCGGACAAGTCCTTGGCTACAAGGGAGCAGTCGCGGCAAGAAGCCTTGTAGCAGTGGAACCACATGTAAAACACGGCGCATATGCTGAACGTGG
This sequence comes from Babesia bigemina, assembly GCF_000981445.1. NCBI lineage: Eukaryota > Apicomplexa > Aconoidasida > Piroplasmida > Babesiidae > Babesia > Babesia bigemina. The sequence goes on along the minus strand of NC_027216.1, from coordinate 1,987,614 downwards.
AACACAGACACAACATCCATCCGCGGCGGCGAGCAACCTTGCGATCAGCTGATCCATGCCGAAGGAAGTCACCGTCGAAGAACGGCGGAACCCATAATCTGCGCACGTTTCCTAGGCTCTCTTCACGAAATGGGTCCGGTTCAGCTGCAGACGGTTCACAGTCAAACTTCTTGCCGTAACGGTCCTGTAGATGATGCATCCACATCTTTTCTCAAATAAAGAGCACAGTGATCCCGGACAATATCCTAATTCGACGCTAGTGAACACTGGAATCCAGGAGGTGGGCGAAGGGTCTACCGACCAAGCTGCCTCTGCACATTTCAGACACCCCAAGACAATACGTACCGTAACTGGTAATAAAAGCGGAGCGCCTGCCTCTCGTTGCCGTCTCGCTCAACTACCGTGACGTAAGGGTCCCCGCAGAGGTCCAGCAATACGGTGCCCGCAATGTCGGAGGAAGCACACCAAGAACTCCTGGACTGCAGACATGGCTCCGCCAAGGATAGGCTGCTGCCACCAATGCGGGTGACGTAGTCTGAAAGCGCGGTTGCGTCGACCTCTACGTCAGCAGTGAAAGGGAAGACCGAGACGAACGCCTTGCATCCGACGTTGCGCTGGAACGCGCGAATCTTCCCGATTTCCGCAGGCTCGCGTCGCCAGGAAACGTCCTTGAAAGCCTCCAAATGACGCAGAAAGGTTCGTACTTCGACGGTCTGTGACTTCAGGCGCTTCAGAGCCTCGCCAAGTACCTGCGCGTGCTTCCACACACCTACACAACACACACCTGTAACAAGTGGTCCTCGTTGTAGGAAGGCTCGTACAAATGGTTGAAGCGGCGTAGCAAAGATATGAAACACGCCGAATCCGGCAATACACCAAGCGAAAAGCACAGCCACAGCATCCTTCCAGCCGTGCGCAGCGGCAGATCCGCGATGACGTGTTCGACATACCCTTCTAGCCTCGCCAATAGATTGGGCTCCCCAATAGGACCGGCTAGAGAAAGAAGATCGAGCAGTTCTAGCAACACTGGCGCCTCTACAGTCTCGACGTCCCTCAGCGCCTCCAATGCCAGCTGCGGCGAAGCGCATAGCCAAATCTTGTGGCGATAGCACGCCTTGAGGAGCTGCATCAGTGAATCGAACTCCAAACACTGGCTGGTGTCCTTGTTATGTATGGCCTGTATGCACCTCTTAAGCAACGCTGCGTCCGGGTTTTCCATTACGTAAAGCAGCGTTATGGCCTTCCGATAATCCATGCCATCTAAGTCTTGGACCTTAAGCATACCGGATATACCGGCTAACGAGAATCCTACTTCTTTTCCATACCTGCGTAACATAATTCGTTCGACAGACTACAGCACCTGGCCACAGCCAACAGCTCCTCGCAGCCCAGCCACCCAGGGTTCAGCGACTGGATGCGCAGCACCTTCTGGTACAGGCCCAGCAACGCTACCCGCTTATTGCATAACGAATCGAATATCCGGGCAACATTGAGCGCGTTGAACTGTGCAGAAAGATTCTTCGAAAGATAGTGCGCAAGGATAACGTAGATCTTGCTACCTGGCATGTGTTGATAGGAACATATAACCAGACATACTCTTTGCCCACTCGAGCGATATCAAACACTCGGATACGAGATTCAATGGCCACCTGAACGCAAGGGTCATGGGTATGTTGCGTATCAAGCGGCCGTACGTGGCGCTGTCGCCAAGCCCCAACTTGCTTAAAATCTGAACACTATAGAGACAACTTTGCACCGCCTACCACAAGCGCCTTGATAGGGTAGCCATAACGCAGCGTGTACAGATATTTCCACAGCTCGGTTGAAAACCGCACGCGAACGGAGCTCTGAATGTTGAAGAGGCTGTAAAACTCGCCGAGGTCAACCAAGTTGTAGTAGCTGTATTGGTGCAGACAAACGGGCAGTTGTGACTCCAGACAGCGTGCATATGAACTCGAAGCCACATCGAACCCATCCAGAAGGGCCATAGTATCCGAAGCGTCGAATTCTCGCGAGTAGTCCGCCGTAGCGCCTATGTCCAGCGGTCGAGCACGAGCGTGAACGCTCTTGACCAGGTACCGTGCGAAGTTGCACACTTGATCATCACTGAAACACTCGAAGTGGCGCGAAATACGATCCGAATGGTACTTCATGAAGCGGCGATCGCATATGGCAAGGCGCTGATACACAAAGAGCAGGTCATCCAATTGGCGCTCAGTCACAAACACATCCCCCGATACTACCGCCTCTACCATATCATGATACACAGGAGAGAAGTTAGACATATCGTCGCCGTAAAATGCGCAGAGCTTCAAATAGGATGCCACTACGTGGTACGCATCGGCGCTGCGGTCCAGGCGGCGAAAGAGTGACTCGAAGGCCTCACGGCACGCCAACTTGATGTTGGCGCCAGTGACCGAACTCGAAGGCAGACACCGTACATTCACAACACATGACATAGAGTTCAGAAACTTCAGCGCATGGCCTGAAGTAGTAATGCACGGGGCGATCCGGTTCACGAAGTCGATAAGCATGCGCTTGTCACGCCGGCTTAGGCCGACATATCCCAGGTACTGCAAACGAACATTGACATCCTCTAGTAACGGAGTTGTATCAACCAGCGAAGTCGCATCTTCTGCTGCCGGCGTATCCGATGGAACAACTTCTTCAGGCTGCTGGGATGTGGCCGCCGATGCCGAATGCACTACCTCAGCGTTCCCTATATTCTCTTCGCTTGGCAACTCTTGCTTGTGCACAACATCTGTCAGAAGTCGTGTTGCATGGACCCCGAATCGGTGATCAGCAATTGCCTTCGTACACCGCTTGAAGAATACGTGTAGAGCTTCTCGAGGCTGGCATGCTCTGGCAGCTAGTGACTTCCTGCGCTGATACGCCTGGCGGCTGTGCACCTCCCAAGGAGGGATGCATCTCGATATGCGAGGCCGCATAGAAGATAAATTCACGACGGCGCAGGAAGGCTTGCGCGAACCGACCGACCAACACACAACCGCATGGATTACCGTTCAATAACCACCCAATACGCGCATACAGTATGCTATAGTGACCATTTGATTCGAGAAGGCTGCTTTTCGATGCTTATATCAACGTCACCGAGCGCCCACCCCGGCAGCGCCTCCGCACGATTGACGCTGCGCGGTACTATTGCCTAAAGACACCGCACAAAACTCATACACATGGCACTAACTCTAACATTACGACAATTTAAAATGGACAAATGTACGCAGCTACCAAAATATGCGTGGATGTGAATACACATTAACAGCTGTCTGAAGCAATAAGTGTGTACTGCTATAGCCTGGCTCGGGTACGGTTCCGCTGCAGAACCTTGCCCATGCGCTTCACATACTCCTTTGCGCCCTCGGCAGATATCGGCTTCACCACGGAGCCGACCGCGATAGTCGTCTGAGAAGAGTGTTGCTTCCGAGTAACGCAAACCCACCTTCGGCTGTATCAACTCAGCGTGCATCTTGCTGGTGTTCCATTCCGGACCGACTGTGGTTGCCATCTTGGCATTGTAGTCGTGTTTGTTCTTGTGCGGATGCGGGACCTGCGAAGTGTAAAACGCTACAAGTTGCCCTACCCTGTGGAGGAGATATTTGCCCAGCTTCGCGCTCTTCTTGTTGGACACCTTGACAACCCGCCGCCCCTTTTTATCTGGCTTAGCTGGAGCTGGTTTGCTAGCCTTTGGCTCCGTGATGCCAAATCCGGTCCAGCTGCCCCAGCCCTTCAGCTGGTCGGATGCGGCCTCCTCAGTCTCCGACTCCTCTTCAGACAGTTGGGCCTCATCATCGCCTCGGGTCACAAATAGGCGTTGTGCCATCTGTATAGTTGATTCACGCTTCTTAGCAGGTCCCAAGTTTTTGATGAAGTTGTCGAGGCCGGTGTCCTCAGACAAGAACCCTGCTGCGGCGGGTACTATCTTAGGTTTAGCATGATCGACCTTCGGTTCAACAGGCGCCTGCGATTCTACCGCACCAGAAGAAGCCGATTCCCGTTTAACACCGACTTCAACCTTCTCGGCCCGGCTGCTCTTGGGCTCATTACGCGCATCCTGGCGCACAGGTTCCTTGTCCTCGGCTGGGGCAGATGTAGTGGCGCTCGAAACTGCTCCCCAAAATCCAGTTTCCTCGTCCCCGGACTCGTCGCCACCGCCTAGTGCCATATGAATATGCTGCATAGCCTTCTTTAGCTCCTCGTCGCTGCAAAACATGTGAGCATCCCTAAAAGCTGCACCTACCTAACTTTTGGAGAAGGCTTCACAGCGTCCGACTCACGTGCAGTCTGGCCGACTTCTTCCTCACGGTCGGAATCCGACTCTATAGACTCGTTGTCATAGTCATCTTCCTCCTTGTCCCGTAGGGCGACAGCTTGATGTGAACCCGAACCATCGTCATCATCCTGTGCTTCCATCTTACTCTGTAGCACGTCCTTCATAAATTTAAGCGCGAATAACCCCTTCTGAGGGAGCCCCTCCGCCTTGGGGTTTGCGATAACCTTCAGCTTCGCCAGCACCTCGTCGTCGGGGTCGCCGGAGGTCGACTCCACGTCAGACGAGGACTCTGATCCTTCGGATTCATCGTCCGAATCTGACCCCTCTCTATCCGCGACACCATCTATGGTGTCCTTAATCAAAGTAAGGTCATCCTTGAGCTGCTGTTGGGCGCTAGAAATCTGCTTCAAGACGCTGCGGTCGCCGAAACGCATGGCCAGCTTGGCCCATTTCTCCTGGGCCATGCGCTTGCGCAAAACACGGTGCTTAGAACGCTTCTGCTCAAATGACTCGAGCAGTTCCTTCGTCAGCTCGGGATCGTCCGACTTTTCGATGAGTTTGGCGTACAACTCCAAATCACGCTTCTTCTGGCGCTTGTGCCAGTTCTTACTCTTGATGCGATTCACACGTTTGTTCTTCCTCAGCTCGCGAGCATGCAGAGCACGCTCGTATGCCTGGTTGGTATGTGCATCCAATTCCTTTTCGAGCTCCGTTTCTGCATCCAGCTGCAACATGGAACCGCAAGTGGCATCGGTGCGGCTCTCCGAGCCCCCGTAGGACGTATGCTTCTGCCGCTTGATGTGCTGCAGCACCGGCTCCCACCGCTTGCTGGCTGTCTTCTTCGTCGAGGAGTAGAGCTCTTTGCGCTCATCCCTGCTCGCCTTTGCCCGAGACTCCTCACGGAAGACATCGGGCAGATCATCGCGAATCTCGCGGAACTTCTGTATCAGCGACGAGTATTTGCTGTCTCCGTCAGCGGCATCTGCAATCCAGTCAAACCCTCCAACGTCCTCCTTAGACACATCCTCCGTGAACAGGTCAGCGTCCTCCTCCAGCCGGGTGAAGGCATATTCGGAATCCGCGGTCGGACGTGGTGCAACTTCGGTTTGCGCCGACTCCGATTTCGCCGTAGCAGCCGAACCAACCGCCGAATCATCGACATGTGTATCCTCTACATTCTCGAATAGGCTTTCCCAAAGCTCTCCCTTGTCCTCGGAAGGCTTCCCACGCTTCGACTGGAAGAAACGCCCATACTTGGCCTCCTCTTCCTCGTTGAACGCCTCATCCTCCGATATCTCCTCGTCCTCGATGTGCTTTGACTTTCGGGTCGGCCTCCCCTGGAACTTGGCCCTCAAACGGGACCGCGCCATCACGAGGTCAGACAGACGCAACCAACAAACCGGATACCGCAGAGTCTATTTGGCAAACCGAGCATATCCACGCACGGTGTAATTATTTGTGGATTAAAAATTTACGATATCTATTCGAAATCGATGGGCTATCGCGGGTAGCTACGGTACAGGGCTAACAGGGTGGACACCATCAACCGACTGCCGCTCGATCCCGGCGCAAATCCGCCAAAAATGCGCGATGCTATACCCATCCAGCAGCGCTGATGCGTTTGTTAATACGCGTTGTTCAGCGTATAACAACAAAGAGTCCTTAGGCTATCGTACCATTCATAGCCACGACCATTGCATCAAAAATGTTCGATGTAACGCGCTGACTAACGTGTTAAAAAGGTACCAATATCTTTATTACAAAAACTGCGGGAGTTGTAGTATACAAGGGCGTAAGAGCCGCGATGACGTAACCGGTGTGAGAGGGAGCAGCGACACAAAGTTAAAGACCGTATGGGCTAGCTCACATAACTAACACGGCACGATAATAGCCAGTTAAATCACACAAACAGTACACAGCTGCGTACCCTGGGCAGGGGAGCCAGATACGGCATTCTCGCGACACTACAAAAGTCGAGCGCCTGGGTAGCTTGGCAAGGAGCCGCGCCGCGAGACGACCTTATCTCAACTGCTTCCTAAATATTGGAGGAAGCGCACGCAGTGTGATTGCTAAGCAGGGACGCCAAAATGGCCGCGTGAGAGAGTTGTCATGGACGCGCCGGCAAAGCGAGGCTTCCCCCTTGCGGGAAAGGGCCGAACGGCCGAAACGCAACCGAAAGACTTGCCTAGAACGACGTTAAAGGCCTTGGGACCGTATGTTCAGTGCAACATTTGCGGGCGGCTTTGCTCCAGACGGGGACACATCAAGTGTGCCGAATGCAAATCGTTCAACTCTTGCGTGAAATGTTTTAGCCAAGGGCTTGAGAAGCCGCCTGAGGAAGCTCACAACAGTTCCTTCGTTCAACTCCCGGAGAATGAGGATGCCAAGGAGCACAAAAACTACCACAAATATACCCCAGTAGGACCGAATGACTTCGCACTCTTCACCAAAGGTAAAAACACCCACCATGCGTATCATTGCTGTGTATATTGTGTGATACAGTGTTTGTAATTTGGGGAAACTGCTCCATTTGGGATGTTAATTAGGGCACAAGCGCCTTTTATTGTGTAGAATGGCCGTGCAATGCTTTGCGTCTCATCCGATGAACATTATTGACAATGTTGTGTTCTCAACAACGCACACCGGAAGCCTTTCATTGATACGCAGACTGGAGTGCGGAGCAGGAGATTTTGCTAATTGACGGCATTGCGAAATATGGCCTTGGCAACTGGCAGGTGCGTTTGCATAACAAATATGAGCTGCGGCATACTATGTCGCTTCCATTTGCTCTGATTTTTGCGTTACATGATGCAACTTCGTGCTTGAACGTTTCGAGTGCGGTGGCATTGATCTGGATCTCTGTAGCATCTGCCATGCATGGGGGCGACTGGATGCGCAAAGCAGCTCATAAATGGAGTGATCGCTCTGTGTCAAAATGCTGTCTTATAATATAACTGTAATGGGACCATGCGTGTATGCAAAACTCATGTGGTGCAGGAAATCAGCGAGATGGTCTCGATGACCTCGGTTGGATACAAATCGTGGGAGGAGTGCCAGCAGCACTACTACAACATATACCTGAACTCGCCGACAGCGCCACTGCCGGTAAGTGTCAACTCCTCCGAGCGATATTGCGCAGGATATGACAAGCATAATACACGGTCCGAACGGGGAGCCGGTCCTAGTGCCTCCCAGCACGGTGGTGCCACCCAAAGAGGAGCCACCAAGTGGTAGGGATGCGCCCGAAAAAAACGAAAACCCCGCTGCAGTGACACAAACCAAACCCGCGAACAAGCCGCAAGTAGTCGGATACTGGCCACTTAGGGGCGATTTCGACATCGAATACGACAACGACGCGGAACTCATCCTGGCCGACATGGAATTCAGACCGGAGGACACACCTGAGCAAATCGAGCTCAAACTCAAGGTCATAGAGATATACAATTCCAAGCTGGATGAGCGCATCTATCGCAAAAAAATCATCATATCAAGGTGAGTACATTATTCCTACCAAGTATGCGGAACCATAAAAATTCGTTGGCAATGTGCCCGTGTGAAATAACACCGGATAATTTACCAAGATGGGATTAATACATCATCCTATTGCGTATATGGAATCGTTGTGTTCCACATTTCACATTCTTGCAGGGGCCTACTGGACGCCAAGGCTATGCAGCAAAAGGAGCGCCGCTGCACTGGAGAGGAAAAAGAACTGTACAACATATTGCGCCCATTCCTCAGATTCCAAACGGTGGAAGAACATGACCACACAGTGCGTCTGCTTGTGAGGGAAAGAAAGCTGCGCACCCGTCTATTCCAACTCATGATTTGGAAGGCGCTGGGTCTGGAGAAAATCGAAGACATCGCCGTACGTGACCAATGCAATGAAAATCATCTTGAGCAGAAATACGAGGAACGGATGAACAGGATAGACACGTACAAGGATCAGATGAGGCAGGATGACCCCTGCCGGAGAATAGAGCGCAGGCTGAGGAACCCGCAGGTGGACCACGAACTGAACAACCTCAACGTGAACAAGATCAAAATATCGGATTTCTTGGAGGAGAAGGAGGTGCAGTTCTGCGAGGCCCTGCAACTACCGCCTGTGGCCTACTTCCTTGCAAAGCGCGTGCTGCTCCATGAAGTTGCCTGCAACCCGTCATACACCATTGACGACATGTGCGGCGAGCTTAAAATCGATGGGACAAAACACGGTCGCATATTCGATTTGCTGCTCACGCTCGCGCCGCGAGGGCTGTCAGACTTGCCTAACCAAGTCGCGGACCTGTCCAAGGCGACCCTGGATGGCAACGGCTACCTGAGCAACAGCGGCGTGGCATCGCAGATGTCGATATTCTCGACGGGTCAGAATTTCCAGAGGCAGGCGCCCAACAAAATCAGCAACTACTTCCTACAGAGGGAGGCGGCCTGCGAGAGGACGCGCAAACAGCATAGACCAAATTCGCCGATGGGGTGAAAATAACTCACGATAGCGCAAATCCTATATTTTGTTGGGGCAGCGACTTCATTCGCTGTCCATTTAACGCCTTAATATTTCATAGTGGCGCTATTTCCTGTTGTTGCGTGGCTCGGCGGGATGATGCATTCGTTGCTACGCTAAGATATGCAGATTACCAATGCGCCTCCGCGGTTTATGGAAATGAGGCAGTTTATAACAATGGTGCAAGCTTAAATTGCTGAATTTGGATGGTGCAGCAGTCCACTTGGATGGAAGCAGCATTTATAAAAAATTATACAACATTCTGCACTCTATATATTACCATAGCTACTTAATAGGCAATAATTGTTTCATACATAGATGGATATAGGAACGGGGACAGGGCAGTTTATACGTTTACACAATGTAATATGTTTATCAGGTCGGCTATTATCTCCCTTTGCATTATGATCGTGCTCATTACTATCGAGTATTGACGTGAGAGATATGACCCGCACGTATATTACAATGCTAAAAGTCGTGCTAGATACATCTGCATATTAAGCGTCGGATGATTCTTCGATATAGGAAGCCACCTGTTTGAGACGGTCCTTGGAGAAACGGCAATATTGTCTTACTCTTAGGCTCAACGTGTTTATATCTACACTTTACGTCGTTATACATCACATTTATGGTGTATAAGTTAGGGAGTGAGTAACTAAGCCACGAATGAAGAGGCAAAATGCGAAATTGGCTGAGTGCACCCAACATCCGTGCACAATGGGGCTACACTGGCGTAGCTACACCATCACTGACCTTTAATCTTTATAATCTGTGTTGCATTACTGCGTCAGTACTAAGTACTGTATGCGCAACCGACTTCCTAAGATGAACCACCAATATTTACATTGGATGTGACATGGCTACAGTAAGGCTATGTGGACTCTGTGATACCGCCAGATTATTGGAGGTTACACTTTGACGTTGATGGCTGGTAGCCAGTTAGAGCGTGGTCTATTTGGTCGATTACTGTACCAAAGCTCATCTTATAGACTTTAGAGCAGATATAAAGGACCAAAATAAAGAGTCCGAAGAAGCCGATTGCGCCCGCAAAAGCGACGCCAATGTAAATCCCCAGCTTTCGACCACAACAATCGCATAAGCAATACCAGTATTTGCACTGTTGGCACGATTGGCGTTTACATGTTTGGCCGGTTTCACACTCACACGGCGTTATCCCCAGCGACTGACCACTACCCATTTTGACAAACCCTGCGAATCAATGAATAGATACCTCAAAACTCGAACACTCAGCCAACAAACGACACACAATGACCATACCCCAGCCCTATGCTACCATTCGCCTTTTGCTGGGGCAACCATGTTCCAACATCTCCCAACGCTCCCATGACATGAATATCCCATCTCACAGCATGTGGCAAGGCGCATGCTGATAATCAAGTGGCACGTCCATCCCAGTAGCCCAGCGTCTCCTGTCTAGGCGTATAAGCACATACTTATTAATCGGCAACGTGCTGGCAAAGCTTCATAATCTCACTTATCAGCACAGATGCGATGTTATATACCAACCTCCACTGCCCTTCGTAACACTTATGAATTCATGTTAGCTTAACAAATACTCCTGGACAAATGCCAATTCCACCACTTCGTTGATCTGCCTCTGTCCACGATACAACGCGGCTCCACGCCAATCCTTTCAGCCACTTGCATCCTTTCCAGACAGGGGCGCCTTGTAACTGGTGAGATGCATGTCGCTTCTCCCCAGCTTACCCTGCTCCACCCTCCCTTCTCCGGAGAATGTCATGGCATTGGTAGTTGCATCCAGTATAACTTTGATGCTCTATTATGCCTTATGACTGGGCACCTTTGGTCCCATCTTGAGGTCTACTCTTACGCCCGTCCCCAAGACCATAGCTTGCCCGTGCCCCCATAGCGTCGCAATTGGTTTCTCCCTCCATGACGGAGTGTACTGAGTTGGAGAGCAGACTTCCGTGGTACGTCGTAGTGAGCCTCTCCCCCCGGGCTAATGCGGGGATCATTCCCTGGCCTTGACTCTGGGTTGGCCATGTTGTCCGGCCTCCCACTTTCTTTCCACAAGTAGGGCCATATCCACTCCTTCGGGGGCACCTGCAGAAACTCGTGTTTTCAACACATGTATCGAGATTATTTCGAGCACGATGAACTGTGTTGCATTTTACATTGCCTCTGAACCTTCCGACGTACCCACCCACTAGGGGTCACCTGGGGCGCATTTAAAAGCGTCTGACGCATAAGCATACGTTATCATAGGACGCATGAAGTGTCTTATTCATGTCGCGGTAACTTAAGAAAAGTGTTCCTAACCTATTGCATTGCGTATTGTTTAGGCACCATCAAAATGATGTTATCACCGTAGCAAAAAGGAACGTGGCACAACAGTGAGAAAACGCGGCGCCAACACGATTCCTTTGCGCTATGATTAGGGCACTCACAGCGTTGTTTAAGCTCAGTGAGACATTGGTGATTGAACTAGTCAATGAGAATTGATGAGTGGCTAAGGCCGACCAATGTACCCAATATACATGACACGAAGCCATTGGGTGACTTAATTAAACGTCGCATAAATACACCGGTAGCAGTATACGGTATCTGAACCATGAGTCATTTGTCATGTAATAATGATATTATTCGAAAACCGAGGCAACTTTCTGGTGCAATTCACCCCCCCCAGCCGAAACCATTATGCACTTCAATCAGCAACTTGGACGCCAATCAAAGAAACAAGCCAGAATTGCATTTTAATCTTATGATATGCACACGGATATATTTAGGATGAATGTGCTCATTGATCACGGAGGACCTGACTAAGGCGGTGTGACAGGGTGGGTGGTGGGCGTTGTGCGTGGCGGCCCATCTTGCCGTCTCACGACTGATGTCCTGGGTTAAGGAGCGGCCTATCTACTGCGCTGAAAGACAGTATTATCGAACGATTAAATCTGTTAATAGGCTACGGCTTGGGTACTGATGGTCTAGGTGGTGGCTGACGCCAGGGCAAGCCGCCGGGGTGGCTACTGGGTGACACGGTGACAGGGAGTTTGTCGTAAGCATGGTGGTTGATAGTGATGTCTCTAGATGGCCCGTAGTGCACAGAGGCACTTCCCAACGCACAAACATCATGGCACTTATAGGCAGTGACAGAGGTGGCGTTGTCTGATGGAGGGCGTTTTAACTGCCCAACTGGTGCTGGTTGGCCTGCATGCCACAGGTGGATACAATTCACATGCGCCAACTCGGTAATATTTTGGTGGCGTTATCTGCATCTTATCGATGTAACAAGCGGTGCACTGGATGGCGGTGACTCGGTTGGTTGGAGCCCAGATGGGAGACGGCAGTGTACTTGGCTGAAATACGTGGTTCATGCCTGTAGGTTGACGACGAAAAGAGCACTAAGGGGATAATGTCGCAGTGTCAGTGTAACAGCAGCAGCGAGTCCTGCTCTGGATCGAGTTGTACGTGCTGTGCCGGGTGTTGTCCTAAATGTATAAGTAAAGATGGTTGTTCACAGTGCAAAAGCCGCATAACTGGGGAAAACAAATGCAATCCTTCGACGTGCCCGCGATGCAAGAATAAATGGTTCTGTGAATGTACGTGTTGTCCAAAGAAACATGCGTGGATTTGTATATCCATACTCATCGTTTTCATTACCGTTGTTTCATGCTACTATTTCGGTCTGCTCAACATAACCTCCCAAAAGCTGTCCAACATCCTCCCAACATCTCAACGGAGCTCCTACAGGGGACTCTCATAGGCCCGCATAGCACACGTAGCCGTGTCACAATCCACGTTAAATCACTCGCAATCCTAACACGCACTCTTATAATATATTTCTAATACGGTTAATGTATTTGGAGACTCGATCTCCTCCACATCAAATCGCATTTACGTAGTCCCTCATCACATCGTATTGCCGCTCAATCACTACTCGCTGCAGCACGTGTCGGCAAACTTGCCAAGATCACCTACCTGCAACCTTGATGGACCACCTCACCACCACTTATCTAACTCACTACCTAGCAACCCACCGCCTAACCTAATACTCACCCAAATATATTACCTAATAGCTGCTCAGCAATATGGCAGCCTCTGTAGTTTATGCATTAATATGTTAGTTGTTTGGGATGTTGAGTTGTGCGTTACCTGTGAGAGATGTCTACGGCATCTCAAGTGGCCAGTGCTGTGAAACTGGGTTATTGGTCATCAACCTAGGCAGCTGACTACGACCACATTAGGTCACTTATTTCGTCTTATATGAGTGGTTGACATGGTCTTATCCCTTGCGTCTCTACTCAGCGTAACCGGGACTGTGACGTGGTGACCACTGGACGGCGTGGTTACGTGACACTGATGGCAAAAGGGTAAATGATAAACAGATTTATCAAGTAATGTGAATCATTTTGGCATTCATTAAGACACAAATGTTACAGCAGTTGTCGGCGCCCCCAACGTTGGACTGTATGAAGGATTAAGCTGACTGGTCGCCTGGTACCGGTCAACCCGCATGCCACGGCGAGGATGGTATCAACATGCTGTCGCTTGGTTGTACTTCAGTTGTGATAGCTGCATAGTTGTGATGTGAGTGGCGGTGCACTGGACGGTCATCATCTTGCTGCTACCGTGGCGCCGATGGTAGATGCTCAGTGTCCTGGGTGAAGTGCGTGTTTATGTTGTAGGTTGGTGAGTGCTTGCATAGGTTCGTGTTCATGAGTGGTTGTTGAGTGCGTTGCTTAAGTGATTGATATATGTTAGCAGGCTGAGGGGACTGGGAGCGGCAGTGGTAGTGTTGAAGTTGGTGAGTGCGTTGCTTAAGTGATTGATATGTTCGCAGGTTGAGGGGAGTGGGAGCGGCAGCGGCAGTGGTACGTGTTGCAGTTGGTGAGTGCGTTGCTTAGGTGATTGATATGTTCGCAGGTTGAGGGGACTGGGAGCCACAGTGGTAGCTGTTGCAGTTGGTGAGTGCGTTGCTAGGTGATTGATAAGTTTGCAGGTTGAGGGGACTGGGAGGGGAAGATGAGTTGGGGGAGGGTCAAGAAGCCAGGTGATCTGTGTAAGCAGTGTGGTTATGGGTGTACACGTATGTACTCTTGTAATTGTTGTCCCTGGTGTTGTGTGGAATGTAATAAAGGTTACGACAAGTGCGATGATTGTTGGTATCATCACTTTAAGCGCACTACAGGCTCGATGCCTTTCGTCTGCAAGAATTCTATATGTGACGTCCAATGTAAAGGCAAAGAGAACAGATGTCAATGTGACTGTTGTAAACGGAAATGTAAAAATAAAGAAGTTGAAGTCTGCAAAGCTCCCGCTCCACAGCCTCTCGTTGCTTCCCCCAGTGTTGAAACCGAGACCAGTGCACAACGTGGCACCAGCGATCAAGAAAGTAACACTGACAACCGTAATTCAGAAGCCTCCACACTTTCTCCCCCTGACCCCCAAGCCATCGCCGCCGTCATCGTTGCCATCATCGTCGCCATCATCCTGCTCGACCTGTGCATCTTCCGCTTTCCGGTGGGCCGCAACATCCGCGATTTCCTCGTACGCAAGATACCCTTCTGCATCGCGTTTTACAGCTGAGCTCAGCAATTTGTCAGCGCAAACATCGTAATGAAATCCCACTGATCACGCAACTGCCAGCTGACATCTAATGTGCTAGACAGAGTCATGATTGCGGTGATGACTAATCAGAGGAGCAGTGAGGTGACCTAGCACCTGACCAGATTGATGACCTTGACGTCGACTTTAATTTCGTCAATGCGTTGTCACGTTGGATACTTGTGAGAGGTGGCTACGTCATCTCACTGTGAAGCTGGGTTATTGGCCACCTAAGTAGGCAGCTTCTGAGTGCCATGCTAGATGAGTAATTGTGTAATTGCAGGGTTACTAGTTGAGATGACAGCAATAGGATCCACCGGGTTGTGACGTGATGGCCAATGGATGACGGGGTTGTGACATTGATGGTAATAGCGCAAATGAGAAACACGATAACTAAGTAATGTGGTTCACTTAGGCACTCATTATGACAGAAATGTTACAGCAGTCTTAGGCACTGCCAACTTTGTACGGTCTGTGATGGTTGCAATTTACTGCCCATCTGGTGCCCGTTGACCTGCATGCCACGGCCAGGATGGTATCAACATGCTTTAGCTTAGTTGTACTTCAGTTGTGATAGCTGCATAGTTGTGATGTGAGTGGCGGTGCACTGGACGGTCATCATCTTGCTGCTACCGTGGCGCCGATGGTAGATGCTCAGTGTCCTGGGTGAAGTGCGTGTTTATGTTGTAGGTTGGTGAGTGCTTGCATAGGTTCGTGTTCATGAGTGGTTGTTGAGTGCGTTGCTTAAGTGATTGATATATGTTAGCAGGCTGAGGGGACTGGGAGGGACATGGGAAGATGGGCGGTTGGGACAGTTGTAAGTGTGGACATGGATGTACGCCAAAGGACTGTTATTGCTGTCGCTACTGTTGTAAGGGATGTAAACCCTATTGTTATCAGTGTCACAAATTCATTCTGCCGCGCAGAAGTGGATTTCCGTGCCATCCTTCAGGATGTAAAGGGTGTGACTTCAACACATGTGCGTGTTACTGTTGTGAATTGAGACGCCCCGTTGTCTATGTTCGTGCTTCCAACAGTCAATATCTTTCTACTTCTTCCTCCCCTGCCGACACTTCCTCAGGTTCCTCCTCTGCCCGCAGTCTTCAGCATCAAAACTCCGCTGCACAGCCTTCAACCGGCACCTCTCACTCATCTTCCTACCCCGCCCCTTACATCATCGCCGCCGTCGCACTCATCATCGTCGTCATCTGCGTCATGATCTACTTCCGCATCAAGCCGTTCCACAGGGTGCGGTATCTACTGCGCAGCTAATCACAATAACCTAACTGGCAACTGACATCTAATGTTCTACGCAAATTAATAATTGCATTGATGATCAATCACATGAGCAGCGAGGTGACCATAACCCCCGCCCCTTACATCATCGCCGCCGTCGCCGTCATCCTTTTTTGCTATTGCTTGACGGCTTGTGGCTTATGCATCGTAAAGACACACAGAGAATGGTGCTTGAAATAAGGAGTTTGAGAACGGGTGCAAAACCTGCACCTCACGCACCGCCCATCCCTCTACGATACCACAGCCTCACCCAACCAGCAAGCATTTAGTCTACGCAAATCTGCTGATATGGCGCCGTGCTAGTTAATTTGTTGGGGTTGGTGACCTCATCTCTAGAAAAAAGTGGAACTGATCGGATGGTAATCCAGCTGGTTACCTGATGGGTGATGCACCATGTGACGTGACGGGCCATCATTTACGTGACCAGTGTTATGTGAGTATGATGGCGTTAGTAGTGGCAACATTGTAGTAACCAGTACAATGGCAATCACGTGCCGCAGCTCAGCCAGGCGCTCAGTGCTGCATCCATATATTGGAACGAAGCAGATTATAGGTGGGGTTGCTGCAGTGGTCTGGGATAATGTACATTGAAGTGCCGTCCCTTCTTCACTTGTTATGGAAGTACCAACATAATGCATGCTGGTAGTGGAACGGATGGTTTGTCAGCGTTGTGAGGTCTGCAATCACGGCTGCCCCAGCACAACGTGGATGGCATGGTAGGGGTAGGGGTATGGTCATCGTATACCTTCAGCTGGTTGAGGGTGTTTGACAGTTAAGGTGCGTTGTTCATTGCTGTGCAGGATTGATTGTCAAGTGAGTTGG
This sequence comes from Babesia bigemina, assembly GCF_000981445.1. Taxonomy (NCBI): domain Eukaryota; phylum Apicomplexa; class Aconoidasida; order Piroplasmida; family Babesiidae; genus Babesia; species Babesia bigemina. Next base: position 1,971,118 of record NC_027216.1, on the reverse strand, counting down.
GAGAAGATGGGAAACACGTGTGCTTGTTCTGCATCGTCTGCCAGCAGTGGTGCGGGCCAGGGCCAGGGCGAGTGCAAAATGAATTGCAAAATGTCTATTTTAATTGGCGTTTTAATAGGCGTTGTTTGCTCGTTCTTAATATTCGCCATATGTTTCAACGTCGGGCTTTTGGCATTGGAAACGGACGTGTTCTCCAATATGTTCCGAAAATCTCCAAGCCTTCCATCCAACAAATAACCACGGGTAACCAAGTCCACATAGTCCCACAGTAGCCATGTCACATCCGATGTCAATGTGGTGTTGCCTGTGATCAAACAGATTGGGCATATGCCTAGCAGGAGTAATTCAGAAACAGTTCCCGTAACTTAAGTATTTATAAATAAGCATTCTCTTCATATTGGCCGTTGCTAAACATGGGTAGGTTCACGTTACGTCGGCAGTACGCGCATGTGATATCTAAGTTGGCAAATGATGTTTTATACATCAGATAGATTAGGTTTAAGAGCAACACCTTGACTCAGACTGGTCAACCGAAAAAGTCCACGCGTCTCCACACAATGTCACTGCATGTGACGTGATATAAGAATCATCATTTTCCTACAGACACACACAAGCAACCATTTGCATTCTACACACTACGCTATGGCACTGCGACTGTTGTATGTTTGCGGTCAATTGCGGGGAAAAGTGCGGAAGATCATACACACACCCCTGTCTCATGCAGATGTGTAACACACTGCGATATCCTCACCAAAACAAAACTTATAATGTGCAGATTTCGCATGATATGCGTTCTCTAGATCGCGCTGTGACAAGATGGGTGCACAGTATTCTCGGGGGTACCCTTATATAATGGGTGTTAAGGACGGCAATCTGAGCCGTTGCATCAAATGTGTAGCACTTGTCTTGTCTACTGCATTAATACCCGCCGCTTGCACTCCAGATGATTACGTGCGCACGGTATCAGCTGAGTACGTGGGAGAACAGGGGATCTCGGACACGTATGCGTCACTTGATTCGGATTCCAGGGAGTAAGTGTTCACGTCGTAGAAGGCATCCCTTTACAGGAAGGTTCGAAACCACTTTATAAACGCCATACCTGAAGAAATAGCGACACATCCTGGAATTTCTGCAGCAGTTGTGGACGTATGTTATATGAAATAAGCCCCTCACCCAGCGTCAGATTGCCGAGTACAACCGCCTGGCCCGCATGCGAGGATTCAGAGAAATAAACAGCAATTCTGAGATGGCGTACCTCATTTATACTCATCGCGACATTTACAAGTCACTCAAGTTCCACCCGGAGCGCCATCGGGCACGTTGGGACACCGTTCGCTTTGCTGTAGACAGGGTCCTGCAAAAGCGCATGTTCAGAATCGGTCTTGGTGACGGCTCGCCAGGTTCAACGCATTATACATGTGAATTCGACTACTCGCTAACTCCGCTGCACGACCTGACAACGAACGTGTACGACGAGGTGGGCAAGCTCTCCCTGTACCTAGACCTACGTAAGAAGTACGCTGACACATCGAAACAATACGATGTGCTGTCTTTGGCGAACGCTACGCCTGATTTTGTCGTTTTGGGTTATCGGAGGTGCATAAACTACGAGGAAGACTTGACAGTGCTCGTTCACCGTACTCGTGGTTCGTGGGTACAAATCGCCTCCTTGCTGACCATAAAAATTACGAAACGAGACATCGGCATACAGTTTACGTTGGACAAAGACACATCTGTATACAAATCATGCCACGCGTGTTTGAGCTCCAAGGCTGAGAGTGTCGGATTCCTGCATGACGAGTGGCGTGACTGCTGTGTAGCTCCAGAGATGCTGGATACCCACGCCCGATTGACATTCGAGGATTACCTGTGGGAGCATCACAATGTGTACGCCAACGGAATGCATCCATATCAACAGTCTGTGTTACTACTGGCCTGTGGAGCTGTGCACCACTCCTCGTATTCGATGGAGCACAAGGCGGGAAGTCCACCTGACACCAATGAGGGATTGGATACGTATTTAGGCAATGATGTTGTGGGCCCATATCTGTCCTTGATGAAGCGTATGATTGTTCCTAGATCCATGAGTGAAAGCGCACTCCCCGAGGCTCTTCGCGGTAAAGAGGTCACTCGTGTGGATTATCTGCTGGGATTATGGCTCGCGTACGTCAGTTCGGTGCAGAAACTACGAAAGGAGTTGTCTGCAGTGCGGTTTGAGGATTACGCCGAGTGCATGACTACAGACGCTCTGGTGACCTATCAGCAAAAAGCAATGGTCATGTCGCTAACGATAATAGCAGTGATCAGCCTGGTATCGGCACTTATCAGCGGATACAGATTCAAGTCAAAGCAACGGCAAGCCAGGCTGGAAATAGCCAAACAGGAACACGTATTACACCCTGAGACCCCACGGTTCTACGGTGCGACCGACGTGGATACCGATAGCGTTCCGGAAAACAACAACCTTCGTCGGACGCCTACATGGACAGAAGTGCCTGGCAATTGATTTGGAACGGCTATTGACATTGTACACTACTGGACAACTGAGAAGCCGATGGCATCTCAAGAACAGGCCCTCACGAATGGGATGGCAATAAGGCGCTTCGCTGCTATTGAAGTCTCATGACACACGCACACACATACAATCGTATAGGCTCGCTTCCACCCCAGATATGTGCAGATTTAATCTGCATGATAAGTGTACCCTTGGCACATCCTTTGGGGCTCCGCAACACAGGGATCACGGCAACAAAAATTCCCAGCTCACAGAAGTGGGCGCCCGGCATCAACATCTAACGTACTCAGTCACAACACCAACACGATTCTTTTTTTTGCCATGAGGTGAATAATACGGCCCATGGCAATTGGAGCTGGGTAACGGTAACCCCTCTAACAGCTATTACAACAACATAGATACAATTAAACTGTGTTTATTTGCGCCGTGCGCTACATACGGAACACAACAGTCAGTCGATATACTCAATATCGATGTGCAGCAAGAGGCCGCAGCAGTCGATTTCAATGAAACGCTGGTCGAGCAGCTGCACCCACCTGATCCCCGGTCGGATGCGGTTGATGGGCAGCGCAGACTGCGCAATGAGCTGCGCACCCATGTTGTCGTAGTGCTTGACTGTGAGGAGCAGGATGGAGAGGTTGGGTCGCTTCACAACGAACTCGAATGGCGGCGAGGTGTCCGCCCATACCGGATTGAACCCGTTGTAGCTTACAATGTCAGTTCGCTGCACGCGCTCATTTTCACCCACCACCGCAACCTCTACAAACGGACAGCATGGATCAGCCCGCGAGGCAACGATGCTTGACGACCTCTGGATCAAATTGTTAGTATCGCTGCTATCCGCGCCATCGCTCTTGAGGCTATCCTCCGCTGGGGACCAGTATTCGCGCCGTTCCCGTCTCACATTTCGCTTATTCTTTCGGGGCTTGCCGATCTCCGCCGCTACCTTGTCCATGTCGACCTCCACTCCGCCTTGCTGTATGGAGTACAACACATTCCCCAATGCGTTGGCAAAGTTGGTTTGCTCGAGTCCTTCGTTTGGCGGTGAAAGCTGTGACGCGGACAGAACGTGTATCTTGAGCCTTATCGGCTTGTGGCAGAAGTAGTCCGTACACTCGTCCTGGCGGAAGGTGACGGGCCGCAGCTCCGGCGGTTTCAGCACATACCCGAAACTCTGGTTGAACTTCCCGTAGTTGATCAGCATGGACCTGTCGCACGACTGGTAGTTCATGGCCACGCAGTGCACGCCCGCCGCCCAGGCATTCAGCGGGCAGAAGTTGGTGCTGGATAGCCTGGTGCCCGACGGGAATACCCTCAGCATCGATATATCCGCCAGCTTTATCACGAACTCCGAGTCCGCAGATATTTTGGCGAATTTCCCCTCGTTCATACTGTACATGTCGTTACGCTTGGCGTGTGAGATGTTGTCCGGCGTGACCTCGGAAATCCTGAATCCGTGGAGGGCCACCACCGACATCCATTCGCCGTCCAACTTCGCATTCTTCACCGCGGGGTCCGTGTGCATCTTCCCCTTGATGATGAACTTCGAGAGCAGGCAACCGATGGGCACCGACGCGACGTGATCCACTGGGTCATTGGGGTGTGGCACGTATAGGTTGTCACCCAGTATCTCCTTGCAGAGTTGGGCAGTCTTGGCCTTGCATTCTTCGCTGCCCGTCATCTGCATTGAGAGTATGACAGGCAGCTTGGATGTGCTGAATGCAGTCTCTTTACAGGCGAGTAGCGCCTCCCTGAGCGTGATCGAGCCGGTGAGCTGGCAATTTTTCCAGGAGTGGCAGAGCATGGGCTCGCCGTTAGCGCCATCTTGGCAGTCGAGTTCGATGCAACGGCATCCCCTAATCAGCGCATCCGCGAGCGCCCCGGCGGTGGCCGCCCCGCCCACCTGGCTCCCTGCAAGGTACGTGTTGTGGGAACTTGCGATCCAGAACGAGGTCAGCGGGTACTGCAGCATGTGCGCTATTTCCTCCGCGTCCTGCGGCATTGCCGCGGTGTTAAACTTCTGGGAAAGCGACCAGTGGAACCCCATGATTGTGAGCATTTTGACCGGTATGGACTGTCCGGGTGCTGCCCTCATGCAGCACCCCTGGCTGTACTTCGTTTCCACGAATTTTGCCGCCGTGAATGGCGGTTTGGCATCCTTTTCTACTATACCTAAGAGGTTTTCCGTAGTTTCCGCCCCGTTGGCCCCCTGTACATTCTGCAAGAACCTTTGGTATTGATCGTTCTCTATGGGCCTCAGAGGGTCGACTTCATTTTCCATCCAGTTGCCCCGCTTGGGAGCGCCCGAAGACGCCCACACAGCCGCCGACGAATCCGCGTCCAATAGCCCATCCACGTCACGCGCTCTCCTGAACCGTTGCCAACCTTTCAAGAAGTTGCTTTTCTTCTTTTCCTTGGCCAACGGGCCACTACCTTCACCAATACAAACATTATCTCCGTTTTCCGCATTGTTATCTTTCTTAGCTTGACTACCATTCAGCGATTTCCCGTGATTTTGCTGTGGCGTGTTATTGCTGAGGCTGCGCGCCACCCGAGACGGCCTCCGTTGGTCGGGATAATCTTCCGGCCCCAAGACGTTGGCCACGATGGAGTAGTGCTTTACGACATCGAACATCAACTTAATGACCTCATCTTGCGACATATAGTCGTCTAATACAAAGATCGCCTTCTTCGACGACTCGATGTCCGCGTCCATCGCCTCAAGGTGGTAGGCGCAATCCGCCACAAACCTCACGAGGTTGTCGACGTCGTCGTAATCGGACTTGATGAGGCCGTGTATGAGTTTGTGCAGCCACGACTCGCGGGTTGCCAGTATATCTTTGACCACGGCAATCACGGGCTCCACCACGTCGCTGCGCTTCACGATGTTAAGGTCGGTGAGCTTTTGCACCACCTCGTCGACCGTGCTGGGCATATCTTTTCCTTCCTGTCCGCGACTGCGTTTATTTGCAGCAACGAGTTCTGCCAGCGAATTTCCTTTCCTCGCTAGCTCCTGCTCGATGGTCTTGGACTGGAAGGTGGGTATGCCGTCGGGTTCGCGGGCGGCGAACCAGGTTGCGATTTTGTTGGAGTTTGCTATCCAGGCGCGCGCATACACATCGCGAGCGTGGCGCGCGATGTGGTACAGCCCGGAGATCCATAGCAGCGCGTGTCTCGGGGTCGCAGCCGCCAGCCGCAGCGAGAATGCCCCGGAGAGGACGAACACCAGCTTTTCCTTGGCATCCGGCTTGGTCTTGTTGTCGAAGCTCGATATCTCGTCTCCGCGCCTGATAGTGTCGAGCCCGCACAGCGCGAACACGGTCTCATTGGGGTGCTTCCGCCACGAGTCCCATCGGAGGAAGAAGGTTCCGCATACGCACGAGACCCAGAAGTAGCGCTCGTGTGAGCGCGAAGACGGCTGCACTGCGAGGTAGCTGGCGTTGTTTTCGGCGGCCTCCTGCGTTTGCGGTTTGGCACCGCGTCCTTGCTTTTTCGTCGTCAGCGGCTGCCCGCGCCTCCACTTCCGAAGGAGGTCGCCCGCAAGCACACACTCGATCGCTTCCACGACCGGTACCGCTACTATTTCGTCGTACAGGACATCGCTGATGTACGGGGACGCATAGGTGCTGCCAGCGGCAAGTTCCTTCATCCAGTTTTCATTAAGATTCTGCGTCATCGTCTGGCACGTGCTTCTGCTGCTGACATGCCAGTCACGACGGCCATATTGGCATTGGTACAGTCAGTTTTCCAAATTTCCGGCCATGTTGCCGAGGCGACTTTGGATCATACACGCTGCAACTACCGTTTGTCTAGGGTCTCCGAAACCGCGGGCGTCGCCGCTACGCTTCACGATATGCACACATTGCCGAAACGCGACAGGAGCAAGCTCCCTGAGCATCGATAGCGCCGCAACTAATCGAGGGGCGTAGGCAACGTCACCACAGACGTCGATGGCGGGCAGGGCCGTCCGATGTGCAGCCCACCCTGCGATGCAACACAGTCGCGCCAGTTATGGACGGCGCTGAACAAAAACCCCTTTGGCCAAATTTTCAGCGTCGCCTCGACAAAAATGCCGCTCACGAGACAATACAACGATCCGCCAGCAAGTTGCGGGGATTCCAACACCGTCGCCAAATTTACACAGTAAACATTTGCACTCTATGTTTATGGGCAGTTGTTAATTTTGAGTGACCATGCCCACAGCGTATGCTGTTTTTCGTCGTGTCACAACATTATACAGTGGATCTTAAAGCTAAAATTCGGGCCCTCGGCGTAGCGCTAGTGGTCTAGGGGTAAGATCCAACCCTCCCAAGGTTGGGGCCCGGGTTCGAGTCCCGGCTAGCGCATTTTATAATTCCACCGGAAGCTGCCGTGTCTTTTTTTATCGCTAAAACAGTGCGGTAGACGACTGCATTGCCCGTGCAGTCGCGTCTGCCCGTGTTAGGCGAAATTTCCATCTGCACGTGGGACCCCTGTGTATGTCCAGCGTCGTGCATTCGATCGGGTTGCAGCGCCCGGCCGTACACATCACCCGTACAATCGCACCCACAGCCATATAGAGTATCCTGGGATAAATGTGTCAGAATGGCGGAGATTGCGTCGTCCATGGCCGTGGGCACGCACCTCTTCGTTAGCTCGGAGACGGAGGTATGTGTTGGCATCCGCGCGGCTGATGTGCTGCGCAGGTCTGGCAGGAGGCCGTCGTGGACAGCATCAGCGATGGGAAGGTGTTCGTGCGCGTGAAGGGAGCGGAGCCTGGCGAGCTCGTGGAGCTGAAGGGCGGAAATAAGTACCACCCTCACACCGAAGGTTGGTTTGCTTGTTCATGCGGCATTTAGGCGGCGATTGGTGCCATTTTGGCTGCGTATATGCGTGGTGTGTGGTATTTTGCCATGGGTGTGTATGGGCCGCCGCCGTGTCCCTGTGTTGACCCTGCACATTGCAACAGATCGGTTCAACACCCCAAGCGGCTACCCGGATGACCTTTGTAACCTGACGTATTTGCACGAGGCGTCGGTGCTGCACGCGCTGGACTGCCGTTTCTCCGTGGACGACATTTACACGTTGACCGGGAAGATTCTCATCGCCGTTAACCCGTTCAAGACGATAAAGGGCCTGTACGACGATGAGACTATCGTCCGCTACCTCGAGCTGCGCGACCATGGTGTCCCGCACGTGTTCGGAGTGGCGAGGGATGCGTACAACAACATGACTAAGAATGAGCAGTCGCAGACGATCCTCATCAGCGGCGAGTCCGGCGCCGGCAAGACCGAGTCCACGAAGTTCGCGATGAAGTTTTTGGCCATCGCAGGCGCCGAGAGCATGGAAAAGAAGTCGCCGGCTGAGGTGAAGGTGCTTGAATCCAACCCGCTGCTGGAGTCGTTCGGTAACGCGTCTACCGTGAGGAACGCGAACAGTTCGCGTTTCGGCAAGTTCATCGAGCTGCAGTACCGCAAGGAAAGCCCTATAAAGGCCAGGCTGGTGGGCGCGCGCATCGAGACGTACCTGCTGGAGAAGGTCCGCATCTGCCAGCAGCAGGATGGTGAGCGCAACTACCACATCTTCCACCAGCTCACCGCGGCCGCCACCCGCGGCGACAAATACTCGTTCGCTCATCCCGAATCGTCGGGAGCGCAATCTGGGACGCCGTGGGAGTTCGATTTGGCTGCGTTCCGTGGCTCCTTCCGCATCGTGCCGGCGGACTCCGAGCGCGACTTCGACCTGCCCACGTTCGATGAGACGCTCGCTGCGCTGCGCACCGTCGGGTTCAGTCAGGAGCAGGTGCGCGTGGTGTTCGACATCGTGGCGACCGTGCTGCACCTGAGCAACATCGAGTTCGTGGAGAAAGGCAGCGAGGGCGCGATGATCAGCAACATGGAGGCGGGTCACTGCCAGACGGTGACCACCTTGCTGAACGTGGACAGCGTGTCGCTGATGAACGCGCTGATGACGCGCACCATCAAGACCGCGAACGAGATGTACACGAAGCCGCTGCGCGTCGATGAGGCGTGCGACGTCAGGGACGCCATCGCGAAGAACGTGTACAGCATGCTGTTCGACCACCTGGTGGAGCGCGTGAACGAGTCGATCGGCTACGTGCCCGACGCGAATCTGACGACTGGCATTTTGGATATCTTCGGTTTCGAGTGCTTCAAGCACAACTCGTTCGAGCAGCTGTGCATCAACTTCACCAACGAGACTCTGCAGAACTTCTTCAACAACTTCGTGTTCCGCTGCGAGGAGGAGCTGTACTCCGCTGAGGGCATCTCGTGGAACGCGCTCGACTTCCCCGACAACTCCGACTGCGTTGACCTGTTCAAGAGCCGGCCGTACGGCCTGTTCGCCATGATCGACGAGGAGTGCAACCTGCCCGGCGGGCGCGACCAGTCGCTCTGCAACAAGGTGGTGCAGCGCCACTCCAACAACGCGCGTTTCGCGAAGGTGAAGCTCGACCAGAGCAGCTTCGTGGTCAACCACTTCGCCGGCGCCGTGCAGTACAAGATCGACGGCTTCCTGGAGAAGAACAAGGACCAGCTGTCGAATGACGCGGTGTCGTTCATTCTGTCGACCAAGATCGACGAGATGCGCAGCATATTCCAGTCGTACATCGACAAGAAGGCCTCCACCGTTCGCGCCGGCGGTCGTGCCGGCGGCGTCACGAAGCAGAAGACCATCTGCACCCAGTTCTCTGGCCAGCTGGACTCGCTGATGACCAAGATCGGCGCCACCAACCCGCACTTCATCAGGTGCATAAAGCCCAGCCCGGAGTGCCGGCCGAACCACTTCGACCGGAAGACGGTGGACTCGCAACTGCGCTGCAGCGGTATGCTGCAGGTGGTGCAGGTGTCCCGTGCCGGGTACCCGGTCCGCTTCCCGCACGCCGAGCTGTTCCACAGCTTCCGCTACCTGCTGGAGGCGAAGGAGGCCGAGTCCGCCCTTAATATCGAGGACAAGCGCAAGCAGGGCGAGTTCGTGCTCGACATCCTCGTGACCCGCTACATGACCTCGAAGCCGCCCGAGGAGGGTTCGCTCGCGATCGGCAAGACTCTGATCTTCATGAAGAACGGCCCGTACGAGCAGGTGTGCCTGGCCATGCAGAGCCTGCGTAACAGCCGCGCCATCGTCATCCAGGCCCGCGTGCGCCGCAACATCCAGCGCAGGCGTTATTTGGAGGCGCTGTGGAGCATCCGCACCTTCCAGATCTGGGTGCGCTACAAGATAAAGAAGCTGCAGCGCCAGAGGGCGATCCGCACCCAGGCGATCCTGCTCATCCAGAGCATGTACCGCATGTACGTGCAGCGCAAGCTGATGCGCGAGCTGCGGGACAAGGTGTCGCGTCTGCAGTCGCTGTGGCGCTCAGTCAACTCGCGCGTGCAGACCGAGGAGAAGCGCATCCACACCATGGCGACTAAGCTGCAGGCTGCGTGGAAGGGTTACAAGTGCCGGTGCTACTACCTGGAGCTGCGCAGCGCCACGATCAAGGCGCAGCTGCGTTGGCGTTCCATCTGCGCGAGGCGTACGCTGCGGTCGCTGCGCATGGAGGCCAAGGACCTCGGTAACGTGATCAAGCGCGCTCAGGCGCTCGAGGAGGACCTGAAGAAGGAGAAGGCCATGCGCGCGGACGCTGAGGCGAGGGTGCTGCAGCTCACCGCGAAGCTGTCGACCATCGAGAAATCGCTTGAGGAGCTCAAGGGCCGCGTCGAGAGCCTGACTAAGGAGCGCGACGGGCTGGCCGAGCGGTTGCACGAGGCGGAAACCAACACGCAGAAGGCCCAGACCGACCTGCGCATGATTAAGGAGTTCGTCAGCAAGGAGGCGGTCTCCAGCAGCCAGTCCGACTGGCTGAGCAACGTGCTCGGCGGCCAGGGCGGCGACAAGGCCCCTGGCGACTCCAGCGCCGCTGCCGCCGCTCCTCGCACCGGCAGCATAAAGTCGGATAAACCATCCGGCCGCTCCATCCGTTCCCCGCCCGGCACGCGCACTAGGTCAATCGAGCAAACCGCGGATATAGTGCTATGCGGCCCTCCCGGCTGCGGCAAGACGCGTCTCCTGGAGATGGCGCTGATTAAGAAGGGCGACGACAAGAACCTGGAGCTGCTGCGCAGCGCTGATGAGGCGCGTTCACGCAAGCGCAGGGTGGCGCCCGCTGTGTTTGACTTCGCGGTCAACCCGGGCCATCCGATTTCAGTCACCGAGATCCCCGGGTCCTACTTCGACAGCGACGAGGCCCGCACGATCCTGCGTAACGCCCACCTGGTCGCGATTTGCTTCGACCCCGGCAACCAGCAGACCTACGAGGACGCTCGCGTGATCGTGAAAATGCTGAAGCAGCTGGTGGACTGCAAGAACACGAGGATCTGCCTCGTGCAGAACGACTACATCATTCTGGAGTCCGCGCGTCCCATCGTGTGCGACATAAACCAGGTGCAGACGTTCGCCGTGGAGAACGAGCTGCTGTACATGCGCATCCGCGACCTGATGGAGTTCGTGGAGCAGGTGACGGCGTACGTCGAGGGGAAGCGTGGCCAGCGCGCGGCTGGCGCGAACGACGGTTCCAAGTCCGGCAGGACGCCTAACCGGGGCGCGTTGTCGCTGTTCTACGAGAAGTTCCGAAACTTCTGGGCAGGCGTGAACTACTCTGGCTTCCAGAACAAGCTGCTGGTCCCCACTCTGGTCGCCCAGGAGGGCTACAAGCTGCCGCCGCTGTCGCTGAAGCGCGTTGCTGCCATCTACAACTACACCGCGGCGGTGACGTGCCTGGCGTTCCGCCCCGAGGACCCCAGCGACCCGTACATTGTGCTCGCCGTGGGTCGTCGCGACGGCACCATCAACCTGTACCACTGCTTCCGCACGGAGACGGAGCTGCTGGCGCTGAATTCCGCGAACTTCGACGAGTCCGAGCCGCACCCCGTGAACGACAACGTGATGATCACCGAGTCGTTCACGCTGGCGATCCACACTAAGGCTGTGACGTGCATGTGCTTCTCCAAGGTCGAGGTCAACGAGCTGGTCACCACCTCTGTGGACTGCACCATCCGCGCGTGGAACGTGATGACCGGCCAGCTGATAAAGGTGTTCAACGACTCCGACCCCGGTCTGGCGGTGATGTTCCACCCCGTGGACCCCACCCTGTTCATCTGCTGCAACGCCAACCCTACCATGCGCATCATCCACTACAACCAGGGCACCGTGCTGCAGAAGATCCGCACCAAGAGCGAGCTGCGCTGCCTGGTGTTCGACGACACGCGGTTCAACTGCATCGCCGGCAACGAGCGCGGCGCCATCTGCATCTACGAGGCGCAGGCGGACCTGCACCTGAAGCTGTCGACCACGAAGTCGATATCGCGTGGCCCTGTGACCTGCGTGAACTTCGTGCCGTCGCCGTCGCCCGACGTGCCGCCGTGCATCATCGCGAACGTGTGCAGTGGCCAGATCACGATCCTCAACTGCCTGTATGAGGGTTCGTCCGGCAAGATCTCCGAGATCACGTACCGCTACACCGTCAACAACGCGCACGTTGCGCTGCCCGTGCGTTCGTGCTACTCGCGCTTCGGCGGTGGGTGGTGCATCTCCGGGTCCGAGGATCGCAACCTGCTGATTTTCTCGCTGCTCGAGGAGAACATGCCGTACACCGTGTCGTTCCACCAGGGTCCTGTGGTGGCGGTGGCGGTCAACCGTCTGGACACGCTGCTGGTCACTTCGGACTCCAAGGGTTCGGTGGCCTTCTGGCGCCGCGTGTTAGTCTCCAGCAAGGCCTGACGCCGGCTGTTTGTGGGCCCCGACATGACTGCTAGCGACTCGCCCCTTGAATTTTAGTATACTTTTTGATGGCCGTTCAGCTATCCGCTTATCGTTGCTTTACATTGCGGCTGTGTATGCGCCACGCATTCCATGTTTTCGGCGTACCTGTGTTGTGCGGCATTTCCTCAAGACGTGGCGCATGTTGACCAGCCCAAGTTTGACGCAAAAACTCCCAAGTGATGACCCAACACCAGCATACGTATGTGCGACCTCCAAAGTGCAAATCACAGACGGTTTCACGACGCAACTATGGCTACGTTCCACCCACTACATCATGTATATCACTGTTAGTCGGCACTCATCGTCCGCACTTTTCCAGTCGCACGCACCACAAAATAAGCAAAACATTCAAGCACACACGAACGGAGTGTATAGAATGCGATTAAGGTTCACAGTTCCGTGAAGTTTGGGGTGTAACAGTGGAAGGCATTGTCCGCCCCTACGCTGGCCAGGGTGAAGCCGTTCTTCATGGAGGCTGCCTTGAGCCACGACAGGTCCGATACAGGCCCCCGATGCCCCGCGTGTATGAAGCGCAGGTTGTCCTCCGTGGATATCTCCCAGATGCAGACGTGCTGGTCCTCGGAGGCGGAGGCCAGCATGCCGGCGGCCGCCGGGCAGAACTCGACCTGCGTGACCGACTTGGTGTGGTGGCTCAGCCACAGCATGGCCTCCTTGGGCTGCCTAATATCCCAGACACACACGGTTCCGTCGGACTCGCCCGTTGCGACGATGTTGTCGTTGAATGTGTTGAAGCTCAGGCAGTTGACCTCCGCCTCGCTCTTGAGCTCGACCTGCGCGTTCCCGGCGCTGTTGTCCGTGCGCATGTCGAAAAGCCTGGCGACGTAGTCGTCCGAGACTGCCATGTAGAGCTGCTTGCGAGTCGGCATCACTTGTACGTCGTTGAACGGCGAGTCCTTCATCTCGAACCGCGTGAGCGGGCGCACGCACTTGGTGCCTTCAACGTACCTACCCGTGTCCTCCACGGCCTGAGAGGGGGCGTTCGGATCCCACAAGCACACGGATCCATCTGTCGCAACAGATACGATTTTGTTATCGTCGGCCCAGCTGACGCCAAACCCGTCGGCGGAGTGCCCTCCGGTGAGCACCAGCTGCGGCGCCGCCCTGGAGGTGATCCGCGGCGTGGACGGGTGCCGCGAGTAGTCGAATAGCAGCAGGTCACCGAATGAGGTGTGCGTGACGAAGTGGAACTGGTTCGTTGGCGAATGCAGGATGCGGTTGACCTCGCCGGGGTGGACGAGGTTCGCCTTGATGTCGAGCGCCGGCAGGGGGTGCCCCAAAACCGCCAGCCTGTGCGTCTTGTGGTAGCTGAAGAACCCGTTGAAGTTCTCGCAGCAGGTCAGATTGGAGCGTACCCCTGCGACGGGCATCTTGATCTCGCCGACCACGGCGTACTCCACGTCGCTGTTGGACGTGTGCGTGCCGAATAGCACCTTGTGCGCCGTTATGCCGTTGCGGCTCTTGTATACCGCGTCCGCCACGAAGTCCACCACCAGCGAGGGCCAGTCCAGGCGGTGAACCAACAGCGCGTCGTAGAGGAAGGGGGCGTTCCTGCGCCATACGTAGTAGTCGTCGTACTCCTCCTCAGGCGGCTCTCCTGGGAAGTCCGCAGGCATCCCGGGCATGGGAACGCTCTCCGAGAAGGCGGGCGTGCGATTGGCGAAGGTTACGGTGCCCTGAGGCGCCGGGTAGCGCCTCTTAATCTTGCACTGGGCATTGCCCTTTATGATGACGGATTCCATCTCCAAAACTCCAATTCCGACCGGCAAATGCTCTCAGATCGTATACACACCGGAATCGCGCTACAATTCCGCGATTTGCGCGCGTCAGCGCCGCTCCGAAGCGGGGTTTTGGCGTCGTTCACTCACTGTGTAACACCCCGATGGCGGCCAGAGAGCCCGCACTAACCACGGCGTTGAGCGGCATATGTTTGTGTGTAATGTTCTCTGCGGTAGAGGCGAGTTGTGTGCCGTCCCTGACGCAGGCGAGCTCCGCTCAGCGGCACCACCCGCCGGCGTCGTTGGGCTATGAACGGCGCCGCAACTCGCGACTGCGCGCCTGGTAGGTGAAATGTATTATCAGAATATTGTTACAACATGAATCTCAGAAGCGGCGTAATTCGTGGTGGAATCACGCCCCGTAGACAGGGGTGTGCCTTCTGTCTAACATTTCGCTGATACGACTGCTTCTATGCTATTCGGTCCGTCAGCTGCGTCGCCGCTCCCGTGCGCCTCAGTACGTAATCCAGCCAGATGTCGTAAATACGTGTGCGTAGCGAGCGTATGCGCATCTCGGCTCTACGACGAAGGATGTTGACGTATGCGTCCATTGGTAGGAACTTGGGGTAGCGGTCCCGTATCGGAGGCATAAGGATGAGATTCAAGTAGCTGTCAATCGCCAAAAAGATCGAGTCGTGGGTTTGACCTGAGGAATTCACGCACTCACGGACACCCGCGATTATGTATTGCAAAGCCTCAATGATGATTCCCTGGTCGTATTTAATGTCCTTCGCGTACGCTTGCAGCTCGTCCATAATGGCGTGAATGCGCGCCACATCTTCCGGCAGTAACCTGACAGGGCCTGGTTGTTGCACGAATGCTTCTGATTTCCTCGTCGGATACGTGTAGTTAGACCCGGCCTCTGCCACCTTCGCCGTTCTCAACAGCGCAAAGAGTGAGAGCCATGTGGCCCCCGCAAAAAATATGTAATCCATTGCTAACTTCAATTACAGAGGCTACCGCTGCAACTTAACTTCACGAACGGTTGAAGCCGGTCGTGTTGGACAGCTGCATCAGTCGGTGGAAGGTCGCCCGATGACGGTTGGGCGTACACGGCCTAATCGTGTCAAGCCTTGAGCGGTGGTTGTGGTTGAGCGTCTTTTCGAAATCTTTTGCGAGCCTAACAATATTGTATAATAACCGCCGCGATGCGGACAGCCAACTAGCACGTCTGGGATCCACGCATGTGGAGGCGCACCTGGGTACTCGGGGATACAACAGAATCCTGTCTCGGGGGTGCCACCAGCGTCAGCCGTGCATGCGGAGCAGCGTCTAGACATCCCAGCAGCCTGTGCACGTACAGCCAAGCCGCCAAAAATGGCTAGTTGAGTTGTACGTGCTCTGAAAATTCCACGCTGACCCTGCATGCGGTTCACTGGTATATTTAAAGGGTCTAAGACTGTCAAATGATTTCAATACCAAAAAGTCTGGATTCCACAGGGATTGCCGCTGGTTACGCGTATAACGGCAGCAATCGCATCTCGTCCTCGTATGGGCCTTCCCAACGGGCGGTGCTACCGATCATCGCTTTGAGGGATAGTCGCTTGGGGTATAGCCACGACTGCTCGTCAGCAGTCCAGCATATTTTGCGGTTGTAGGACCACACAAATCACGCATATAATTTCTCGGTACTGCACTATGGAGTACATCGGTTTGCTGTGCGATGGGATTGGCGGCGACGCGCTTGGGGTCTTGACTTGCTTTTTGGATTTCGAAGATTTCCTCAAGCTCGCCACCACCTCCAGGTGCATGAGAGACGTGCTGCTGTCACGTGAGCAGTTGTGGGGGTGCTTCTTCGAGCGGGGATCGGTCGGTTGCAACAGGCCCGAGGACCTGGATGGCATAACCGGCAAAGGCCGTCAGTGCCGCTGCCAATACCGCATCCGCCCGTTCAGCGAGGCCATTGCTGGTTTCAAGGCTCTTGCTGATCTCGCTTCGCAATGCGGCGTCTTTGACGGTCGTAGGAAGCTGGACGGCAGGGCGCTGCTTGACCTCGCCATAAGCTCGGGCACGCACTCCCGAAGGGTCACTGTGGACCGGGACATGGTTCGGGACCTGAGGACCATCGGGAAAACCATTCTGGCGATCTCCAGGGACGGCGTCGGGTGGCCGTTCGCCGTGCTGAGCGCTAACCGTATCCTGGGCGTGGGCACGTGCCGTGAATTCTTCGACCTGCGGCAGCCAACTCCCATCTTCGACAGGCACACGTTCCAACTGGTGGCATGCTGCTGGGTGCGATCCACACAGTGCCCTCGGTGCAGCTGTGAAGGAGGCGGGTGCGTTGACCAAACGCCGCCGAAACAAGTTGAAGACTCACCTTCTGCCGACAGGCCGTTGACCCTGGCCATGCTGTACACCTGCCGCGGCGAAGACGCGTGCGTTTCCGTGTACAACTACGGCGAGTCTGGATTGGAGCGCAACCCAGTGGTGACATGGAAAATTCCTACTGGTTATAACCCCGTTAGGTGTCTGGAGGTCGTGCAAGGAAGGGGGTGCGGGCACTACTTCGCCTTTGTGGGCACCGATGAAGGCGACATCCACTGTATCCAGGCGGGCACCGCGTCCGTAATAGCGACCATCAGGAGCCCAATAGACGCCATCACAGCCGCTGCAAGCGGCGGCAAGGTGGTGCTTTGCGTCCACGCCGCGGGTGACATCGCGGTTTTGCACCAGGAGGGTGATGTCACGCATGTCTACCGCGTGGAAGAAGCGTTCGTCTACGCCGTCGACACTGAGAACCTTCTGCTGGCGTACTGCGCGTACGGTAAGTGCACGGTTAAGATCGGGAGATTCACGGGCCCCGACGTGCAGCTCAGGGTGACCAAGCCACCCTCCTTCATCCTGTACCTCCACCGCAGGTCGATGTGGGCGCTGGTGATGCGCAACTACGTGAAGCTGATCCAGGTTTCCGGGTGCGACGCGTCCCTGCAGGTGAAGCACCTGCGCGTGCTCAATGGCCACCGGGAAGACATCACTGCGTGCCACGCCGACGGGTGGTCACGGATGGCAACCATCGACGCTGCGCAATACCTCATCGTTTGGGACTTCATCCGGGGCGTGAAGGTGATGGGCATGGCACTGATCACCGCGAGTGCGTCGCTGGGGCTCCCCAAGCTCAGCCGCAAAGAGGTCGACGGCACCACTCGCCGGCGCCGCAGCGTCAACAGCGAGATTTCTTACGCGTCGCTGCACAACGTGAAGAAGGACTTCAACAACCCACCTTCCGTAAGCTACGGGTCTGCCGCATCCGACAGCGACGAGCCGACGCGTTTCGGCATGGAGCGCCTGTCGACGCGGTCGTCGTCGAGCCACAAGCACACCGTCTACATTTCGCTGGACACGATATGCGTGTACTACCACCACATGTCGTGCTTGCAGGTTATCACCCTGAAATGAGGCGCTACAACACCATGGCGGCCGCGTGGACCCCCGCCACGTGCCCCCACGACCACTGCCCGCCAACGAGCGTGCCCACGCGAAGGCCGTCGTCACCAGCAGGCAACATTCTGGATAAACGCCGATGCGTTATGTCAGGGGCTGATGCTAAATACCGGCCAAATAGAGTGTGATAAATTATGTCATTCCGTTTGTTGTATGTCAGGCCTCCTGCGGCTTTTCCTCCTTCTTGAAGTCGCGCTTGGCGTTGTTGTGGTTGTTGTACTTGTTTTTGTACCTGTTGTATGTGCCGAATGCGCGCTCCTCGCCGTCTGCCGGGAAGCGGTCGTTGAAGTTCTTGCGCCTGCGGTCGACGTAGTTGTTGCGCACGCCGTCGTGTCGCCTGGGCCGTGCGGCGAACGCGTTTGTCTCGTCGCCAGCGGCCTCGTTTTGCTCCGCCGCGTCGGCTGACATGCCGTCGGACGACCTCGAATTTTTCAGCTCGGCGGAGTTTCCGGCCGGCTGCTCGTCGCTCTCCCCGGCGCCCTGGCGTCGGTTCTGCTGCGTAGGCTGCACCGCCACCGAGTCGGTGCTGGAGTACGTCGAGAGGGGTTCCTGGGAGTTCTGCGTCTCCTCTGTGCGCGGCGCGCGCTCCTCCTCCGCCACCTGGGAGTTTGGCGCTTCGCGCTCGCGGTACTGGTTGTCGTTGAGCTTCCTGAATTCCCTAAACCTGTTGCGATGCAGCTTCATCATGGCCTTCACGATGTCCTCGTCTTCGGCGTCGTAATCCGCGCGTCGGCGGTGCTGGTCGTTGCGGTAGTATCCTCTGTAATTCTGCCCCTCCTGCATATTGGTTGCACCCTTGGCTACCGAGGCGTAGGAGTCCATGCGCGCGAAGCTCATTTTGTTGTTTCCGCTTCCGCGTCCTCCATAGTTCGACGAGGCGCCGTTTCCGCCATGGCTAGCGTTTGAGGCGGCAGTTTCCTGCTTCGAATCGCCCTTGGCGTTCGAGCGGTCTTCTCCTCGCTGCACTGCCTTCACATCGGATTTTCTCTCCTGTTTTCCGCTAGCTGGCGCGTCAATTTTTTGCGGTGTGGCGTGAGAATCTGCCGCAGCCTCGCCGGACTGCGGTTCCTGGTTGTTGGCGACCTCGCGCTTACTCATCTCCACCGGCGACGAGTGTGAATACTCCGTTTAACGAGCAGCCCCTTTTCAGCAGCACGCCGTCAGCCTATCCTAATTAAACCACAGGCCTGCTGGGTGAGAACACGCATTTCGCTGCAAATAGGTATGCGTGGGCGCTGCGCATTGGGGTGTAGGAATAACCCACCGAAGTGACTAGCGCATCACAAAACTGCCGCCACACATTGCCGCAGTGCAAACTTTGATACAAGCGCAGCCCGTTTCGCCCGGCGGTGTCGCCTTTTCACCGGGGAGGTGGCGCTTGTGTGTATGGCTTGCTGCGGCTGTGTATCCAAGGCAGCTCGTTGCCGAGGGCACGGACTCCGTCGCAAACACATGGAACCCGAGTTTACACGTTACCAAACTATGCAATGTGCACTGTTACCTCCTTGATGTATATGCTCAGTTCCGACGTTACCGGCCAGGTTGAGCCGCCGATGTGTGTGCCGCTGGCGCACGGGCTAGGCTACACCCTGTCACGCTGGCTTGCGCTCGTTGCCATTTTCCGATTTAGCGATCTCGATCGCCGCTTTGAGGTATTGCTCGACGACCTGCAAGCTCCTAAGCAGCATGCCGACACAGCAGTTGGCACCTACCAGTTCAGAACCCGTGTATCTGTCTGTACATCGTCGTCATCCTTTTTGTTCTCGGGGTAAACTGGCACCAGCGACCTGCATACTACGGATTTAGCTGCAAAGAAGGAGGCGGTTACGGCTGTATCGGCGCGAGCGCCTACCACGGGCACGTGTACGGGGACCTACGGCTGTTCTGCTGCTCCTCGTACATAGGGTACTTGATGATGAGCCCTGCGTTGCGCATTACCGCGGCGGAAGGGTTTACTAACCCGATTCGTCGTCCCACAGGAACAGGCTGCACAACCATGTAACCCAGCGGCAGTCACCTACTACTCATGATGACCGCGAGGCGCGTCCTTGCGTACGATGGTCTGTCCGCATCTCGGTGTGTGGTTGCGCGAAAGGCTAGCGCCGCTTTCCGAATATGGCAATGCCGGTCCCGCATAGGCGTTACAGCGGCGCCTCTGGCCTCCGGAAGGCAGCTCCACACATGGCGCGAACCCGTTCACGCGCTTGCCTCCGCTTTCGCGCGACGAGCTGGTGGTTACCCGCGTGCTGGCGCTTGAGCTGCTGTGCCAATTGGCGAGACGGGGCCTCAGCTGTTCCGACGGTTGCGCTGTACTTTTCGGCTTGATATCCATCGAAGTTGTGAATGGATGTGTATGAGCGGTTTCCTCGTTGTGTGAGTCGAGGAATCTTCCGCGCTTTTTCACGCAGCTGCTCACAGCAGTGCATTTTCTATGCGCTGCTCTAGTTCCTCGCAAGCACGCTCTACTCCACGTTTGATACACCGTGTAACTAACCTACCATTATCATACGAACTCAGATCGCAGAAATCGGTAGGCATCCACCCTTCTTCCCTCAGCTGTCGCTCGATGCTGAGAATGCCCGTCGCCAACTGCTCCATGTAGCGGGCCCTTGAGGGGCATATGGGCCGCTGCTCCGCACCCCAGTGTCTGTCGAATTGAGGGACCGCTATACTGTACTCCTGCAGCAGACCCTTCAGCGTGCGCGATATTCCTGCCGATACGTTAAAATGAGGGGTGGCGGAATCACCTGTTTCCCTGAACCTGGTGACCGCCTCGTCGCCCACACTCGTTCCAGAGCTGGAGCGCTTGTTCCTGGGAGTGGTTAGGTTTCACTACACAATCCAACCTCAGATCCACCATGTTGACGTATGCCGTGAACGGACTGTCGAACTGTGAGGCGAGTTTTGCCACCTTTGGCAGCAGGTTGTGTCCGACCTTCAGCAGACCGCTGTTGGACCACAGCCACGCCAGCAGCTGGAACAATGTCGACTGATACAGTGGATCGCCGACTAGTAGGTCCACGATGAAGGCAGATCGCGCAGTGCAGAACGCAGCAGCGTCACGCTCGATGTGAACCGACACCAACCCGTCTCGAGCCCCCGCGTGCTGCTGTGCATATCGCTTCAATGCCTTCAACATGTGGATGAGGTCGGCCACTGTGTCCACCATATGAGGCGTATTCGTGTAGTCGCCGAAATCACTTATGTCCTCGTCGTCTCCGAGTTCTAGGTGGTTGGCACTCGGCACCGCCGCTCCAGTGATAGCGGCAGCATCAGTGGAGCGGCGTGTGATGAGGTTCTGCGACTCCACATAACCCCAAGGGAACCTGAGCAACCCTGCAACCATTGGTCATATGCTGGAATGCACCCATACCAGTTTTGACGTCGGTCGAACGCAGCATGTCACACGCCTGTGCTATTGTCGACTGCGGCGCCGAAGCAAAAAAGTGCTCCAACGCCGTCTTCGACTCCGACTCCACAACTTTCTGAAGCACGTCTGCAGCGCGCCACGATCCAGCCACAAACGGTGCATACAGATCCGGGCGATCCTGCTGTTGGAGCAGCATCAACGCCATATCCACAGCCTCAAGTTGGGCGACCTCCGTTGCTGCAGCAAAGGCGTCCACGAAGTATTCGTTGACAGTGATCGCCTCCAAAGTGCTAAGCAGTTTGTGGTTGAGGCGCAACAGCGTCACCGTCCGCGGGAACTCCCGTGCGCCCACCGCGCGGAACAGTCCGTTGGCGCATACGGATTCCTTCGCCCGGGTGTTGTACATCGCGAATCTGGAGCCACATGTAATGCCACCTATAAAGTCTTCCCACCTGTAAAGGGCGGCCTCGATGTTGCCAGCGAGGTCCTCCAGCGGCTGCGGGCGCATGGCAGGGCTCACCTCCCGCACCAGCCGCCGGTTGAGTGGCGAGAATATGATCTCGCGGGCGTGCTGCACCGTGGAGAGTGCCAGAGGAGGCTCTTTGAAGCTGCGGTCCGAGTACACGTAGTTGAGCGCCTGCAGGTAGCCGTGCTTGAAATACCTGCGAAGGCTTGTTGCGAAGTGCCACGTCCCTACCTCGACATGCGTTCACTTGGCACGTTGCTGGAGCCAACGAAGTGAAACACGACGTTTGCGACCAATGTATGCCGGTCACCGACTGCGCAGAGCTGCGGGAGCACCTCCGCCATGCGTTTGGTGGCGTATATGGGCCACCTCCGCGGAGGCGCACCCATGAGGGTAATGCGTGCCCAGCAGCCGAACTTCGGCTTTCATCAACCGAGTCAATACACCGACACAGGCTCACCCATGGTGGATTAAAGGGTTGCGGATACCCGCATAGGGCATAATAGTGCAGCAAGCAGTGGAATCTTGGTAGATGTGTGGCAGCGCCGCGCTGCTCAGTGTGGGTGTCTGGCTACCAGAACTCCGAGCTCTGCAGAGTCTGATCCCGGGGGATTAATACATTTTTCAAGTTATGCAGTGCTTCTGTTGAGGAATCTCCAACAGTCGCCCTGGATTCCCCGATCAACGACCGCTAACAGCTCCTGTCGACGTGGCCGGCTTCCATACGCCAAAGCCAGCTCCAGGGGCCGCAAAAGACCTTAACCGCACAAAATTGCGTTTGATAGGCTCCGTATACGCCGTATCGTGTGACATCGCCCATTAAGTGGTTGCTGCCCGCGGCGATACTGCAGAGACGGAAGACACGATGGGCGCGTCCGGCGGCGAGGACCGTACCACGTACGAGACTTCCGAAGAATGTGAAGTCGTGGAGTCGTTCGAAGGGCTCGGGCTGCGAGAGGAGATCCTGAAGGGCATTTTCGCGTACGGTTTCGACCGGCCGTCGGCCGTCCAGCAGCGCGCCATCAAGCCCATCCTGAACGGCCGCGACGTGATCATCCAATCGCAAAGTGGAACCGGCAAGACGTGCGTGTTCTGCCTCGGCGCGCTGCAGACGGTGAACGCGGCGTCTAAGCAGACGCAGGTGCTGCTGCTGTCGCCGACACGCGAACTTGCGGAGCAATCGCAGAAGGTGTGCCTCGCGCTCGGGGACTACTGCAACATCGAGGTGCACTGCTGCATCGGTGGCAAGCGCGTATCGGACGACATCAAGGCCCTCGAGTCCGGCGTGCACATAGTCTCCGGCACCCCCGGTCGTGTCAACCACATGATCGCCGAGCGTCACCTCAACACGCGTAACATCAAGCAGCTGATCCTCGACGAGGCCGACGAGATGCTGAACCGTGGGTTCAAGGACCAGGTGTACTCCATCTACAGGTACCTGCCGCCGACCCTGCAGGTGGTGCTGGTCTCCGCCACCCTGCCGCAGGAGGTGGTGGAGATCACCCACAAGTTCATGAACAACCCGTTCCGCGTGCTTGTGAAGCGTGACGAGCTGACTCTGGAGGGCATAAAGCAGTTTTTCGTGTCCGTGGAGAAGGAGCAGTGGAAGTTCGACACCCTGTGCGACCTGTACGAGTCGCTGATCATCACCCAGGCCGTGGTCTTCTGCAACACGCGGGAGAAGGTCGACTGGCTGGCTAAGCGCATGCAGGACTCGAACTTCACGGTTTGCAAAATGCACGGCGAGATGTCGCAGAAGGAGCGGAACGACATCATGCAGCAGTTCCGTCGCGGCGAGTCCCGCGTGCTGATATCCACCGACATCTGGGGGCGCGGGCTGGACGTGCAGCAGGTGTCGCTGGTGGTGAACTACGACCTGCCCAACAGCCGTGAGAACTACATCCACCGCATCGGCAGGTCCGGCCGGTACGGCCGCAAGGGTGTTGCGATAAACTTCGTTAAGGTAAGCGCCGCCTGATGACCCCCTCACGTGCCGCAGGACGATGACATTCGCATCCTGCGCGATATCGAGCAGTACTACTCCACGCAAATCGACGAGATGCCCATGCACATCGCTGAATTGCTGTAAGGATCGCACTGGACATGGCGTGCCGGCCTGAGGGTTGCCTTCACCCTGGCCCGTGTTGACACCGGGTTCCGACCTGCTGCACCGCAGGCCAACGGACACCCCGCTTGCTGAGTCGAGCACGCTCATCAGGAGCACAACTGGATGTAAGCCAGGCGTCTGGCACACTGTGGACATGCCGTCGAGGCGCTCCGCCTACCGGACGCACAACGCATGTGCCTCCCAATCGTAAAAGGTGGACTCGCATCGGTTTAGACACTAAAAAGTAGCACTTTAACAGCGCGTGTGATGTTACAGTCCGCTTTGCGGAGCCTTGTCCAGCAGGTGCATCGGCTGCAGGATGTGCGAACGGTTGGCGTCAAGGATCCTGCCGTTTGCGATCATCTCGTTGAGGATGTAATGCGCCTTCTCGAGGTTGAACATGATGTCCAGCTCGCAGACTGACTCGAAGTAGGAGTCCATGGTCTCCACCAGGTGGTGTATGAGCTCGAGCAGCGCGAGCTCGTTTTCGCTCTCCGTGGCACCGATGACGATGTAGAGGCTGGCGTACCTGGCACGGCTTAGGGGCGGTCCGGGCGCGACTCACCTGCGATATACGATCTTGTGCTGTCGAATCTGCATGAACGAGGACTGTGTCTCGTCGCGGCAGATGCACTTGCGGATGATCTCCCCTTCGAGCGCGCACTTTTCGGCCACAGACAGGTCCTTGTAGTACCGGCTGAGCCTCGTTTGGCCCTGCCTGTTTATCATAAGCACGAATTCTATCATTTTTGCGATGTTGTTTGTATTTCAGTGCCCTAGGTAGGCTGGTGTGTAAGGCGCCCATACGCCATCGTGGCACGGAATCCCGAGGGGTGTGCCCGGTTCACCCCAGTCTGCGCGAGATTCCACGTAACAAACCGCACATGTGGGCTTCGCCATCGCATATTCAGGCCTGGCACTTGGTAAAGCCGAGACTGTTGCGCGTTGTCGCAACGACAACGTGTCGCGCAGTTGAAGCGGACAGCTGAGGGACATGGATCCCGCCGCCCTTGCGCAGCTGCTGGGCGCCACGTCGTTCAAGGTGTCTGACGCAGCTGCCGACGATGGCTCCACTCGTGATGGCCGCTGGGCGGCGCTGAGTGAGTCCAGCTGCTCATCCCGCTCATCCTCCTGCGACGGCTTCCTGCCGCTGCCGGTAGACCTGGGCATTCCAAACGACGCCACGGCAGGCGCAGTAAAGGCTGATAAGGAGTATCGCGAGCCACGGTGCTGGTGGCATTTCGAGAGGCACTTCGACTACCTGGTCGACCGCAACCTGAGGCCTGTCATGGACTATGCGCTGGGCAGGTCGCCGGCGCACTCTAACAAGCACGCTCGCAGCAGGACGAGCGGTACTCCGTACATGCCCCAGTCGCACGCTGCAGCTTATTCGGGCAGCAACGGAACGGCTCTGCAGGTGTCCCTGGCTAACCTGGTGCGCAGCTACAAGCTGCTATGGAAGGAGCTGTTCGGCGGGTACGAGTGCGTGGACAACGAGCGGCTCAGCACGCTGCAGTGCGGCGTGGACAGGGACTTCCAGCAGCTGATGGACTACGCGACCAGCGCGGAGTCGCCATGGGTGGGCGCGCTGGTCGAGGAGGTGGCGGCAGCCGCGGCGCCATTTGCGCCGAGCACTGCGAATATCCCCGGAGACTCGCAAATGCACATGTCAACTGCCACTGCGCCCACTGGTTCGCTGTTCAGCGATTCGTCGGCCTCGGCGCCCCTTAGCGCAGCCTCTCCGTCCGACCCTGCGGAGCCGGCGCTGCCCGTGTCGGGCACCACTGCAAAGAGGCAGGCGCGGTTGCCACCACGGTACCAAAGGTCGCACAACGCTGCGGCGCGAAATGCGCAACATTGCCCCGGTTACAAGCGTAAGGAGTCCGAGATGGTCGCTTTATTGAGGAAGCGGGGATTCGACCCGTTTTTCGTGTTCTTAGACCAGCTGCTCTGCGGGCTGGAGGGCTGCCGTCTGGGGGCGCGATACGCTTACGCGACCGATCTGCTCACCAGCCTACTGCGTCTGATGCCTGAGCTCATCTTCCTGCTCATAGGGCCCAGGACAGGCGGCGGCGAAGGCGTGAGGAAGCGCTGCTACTTCAAGAGGCTGATAACGCTGATAAGCTGCTTTCTGAAATACGTATGGACTGAGCGTCAGTTCTCTCTGCCCGAAATTTACCGCGATGCCTCCTGCGGGGGTGTTACGCCCTTCTACCTGCTAACTGGCGAGAAGGAGCTGGAGACTCGGCACGCCAAGTCTGCGATGACGGCGACGCTGCTGCACCGGCTCTTCGCGCTGACCCGCCTTATCGGCGAGAAGTGCATGGAGTGGGTACTGCTGTCGTGTGATGGCGGCTTGCCTGCGCGCGCCATTGGCCAGCGTCTGAAGAGGTTCGTGTACCTGCCCCTGCTGTCGATAAAGCAGGTCCACGAGCTGGTGATCCCGCTGATTGGGCAGTTCACGTGCGTGCACACGTCGCTCGTGGATTTCGACTACATGCAGTGGGTGCGTTTGTACCTGTTCCCGCCTCCGCCCGTGTACCGGCTGCGTGCCGAGCTCGTGGCACTCCTGCGTCTGTGCATCGCAACAACCCGCCTGAGCCTGCGCGGGTGCTGCCGGCGTCTAAACGAGGAGCTGTGCGCCAACAGCGTAGCCCAATCTGCTCAGGATTGCGACGAGGAATTGCTTCGACAGGTGTTTTTGCTGGTGACGGGGCTGTCGTTCTTCCTAGCTCCCGAGTTTTTGAGCACGTGCGTCAGAAACCCTGAATACTTTTTGGGGAGCTACTTCATCCTCCTCCCCCACGCGCAGTGCGGTTTGCAGCGTCTGAGCATCGACACGTTCGCGGAAAGGGAAGTGTACCCGCTGCAGGAGGAGGTGCTGGGCCTGCTGAAGTCCGCGGTTGACGGGGACATGCTGTCCCGCGACGACCTGCTTGGCTTGAACGACTTCTCCCCGGTGCGCTCCACCATCCTGAGGCGGATACTGGCGCTAGCGTGGCACTACGCAAGTGCCCCGTTCATTCGTGACGACGAGCACGGCGTCCCCCTTCGGCCGGTGGTTGCGCCGCTGGGCGACGCCAAGCACGGTGGCAACACGTGCAGCGGCTGGTGCCGCACAATGACGCCATATTCCGTGCAGTGCAGCGTCGACTTCTTGGGCCACATGGCGCTCACGCCACTGCGGTTCCGTCTGAGGCGCGTCAGCATGCGTCCGGTGAAGTGCATCTTCACGACTGCGGACGAGCTGGAGGCAAAGGTCCGCGCCGGTGAGGAGTTCATCAACCACTCGCGAGTGGCCGCAAACGACTACGTGTACATCCGGGGTGGCGTCTCGAGGAGCAACCCCATAGAGATGGTCTGCGAAAGCGACGACGTGACGAGAGGCGGCGGCAAGGACTGCGACCTGACCAAAGCACAAGGCCACGATACAGCGGAACTGCAACGCAGCGGAACCTTGCCCACCAAACGGTGCACACTTGCCTGCATGCTACGGCTCCACGCGCCCGCTGCTGACCTTCATAGGGTGGACGACCTGCGGCAGTCGGTGCTTCTGCAGTGCGCTGGCACCCTGACGCGCTACATGAACAAACACTCTGACCCCAAGATCCCTTACGCCAACAGTGCGGAAGCCGCCTTCGGCCCGCTGTCGCCCATATGGCGCTCGCTGGTGGAGCTCCTGTGCAGCACTAAGCTCCAAGGCCAGATGCCGGTCCGAGCAGGCTCCGGCGCTTGCGCTAAACGTGAGGTCTTCCTGGGCCACCCGGTCGACAGGGACTTCCTGTAGAGGCCCGCGCACGTCTGTAACAACTTTAATATTTAATGTTAGTGTGGTTTAAGCAGCAGCGAACATTAACTTCCCACCTTGACCGCTTGCCACTTTGCAATGTACGGCGCCGCGGAAACTTCGGATAGCAGCGCATGACACACCTCCTCAGCATCAGTGAATCACACTACCCATCAACATCAGTGACTCTCATCACGCTACCCCTCAACATCAGTGAATCACGCAACCCCTCAACATCAGTGACTCTCATCACGCTACCCCTCAACATCAGTGAATCGCAGAAACCGTAATCATCAGTGAATCACGCAACCCCTCAACGCAAGCAAATCGCACTAGACATGAAAGGGTCTGTATAACATTACATTATGGACATCGTAGTTCAGGGCCGCCGCATGCGGGCCCCTTGTCAAGTGTGTTTGTTTAGGGGTTTGATGATTTAAGCGAATCCGCCGGGCGGGGTGCGCCCGTTGGATTCCTCAAATGAGCGACGTGGCGAAGCGACACGGCAATACTCTTACTCAGCCTGGTAGTACGCTCCCCCATCCATTTGGGAGGGCACCTGGGAGTAAGCAGGCTGCTCATGGACGTACGAGGCCGTCTCGTAGCCGTGTTCGTAGGCGTCATCGGCGAAGTCGGCGTTCACGTCACGCGAGTGCAGCGAGGGCGCCCACTTCTCGAGCAGCGGCTCGAAGCTGAAGCTCCATACGGTGGCGCTCATGATGGCGGCGAGCAGGAAGAGGCTGAAGAGGGCGCCGTAGCCAGTGAAGACCATGAGCAGCTCCGTGAGTCCGGCGAGGCAGAAGAGCACCAGGTTGGTCCACGCAATCTCCTCTGAGGTGCCCTCGTCGTGGTAGGCCTCGAGGTAGAAGAAGGCCGCACCGTACATCACAAGGGCGAAGCTGTTGGTGAAGCTGCCGAACTGGAAGAAGATCCAGTCGGCCTTGGTCTGCTGGTAACGCGTCCACCACTTCATGCTCATGTAGAAGTACGCGTAGATGTACTGCACCAGCCTCAGCATGGAGGAGATGAGGTCAAGCGTCACGGCGGCGCTGAGGATCTTGGAGCCGGCCCTGAATCCACGTACGGCCTTTGAGTTGTCGGACACGAAGACCTGGAACATGGCGACGTAGAAGGTTCCCAGCAAGTAGAGCGCCATCAGGGAGGACACGGTGAGGTGGAAGGGCCTGGAGATCTTCACACTCTCTGGTGCGGCGTAGAGGTCGAAGACGAAGATGCCGTTGCCGCCAAAGGCCCAGTAGAAGATGAACATGAGGGTGAGCGCGGTGCACTGGAAGGTGATTCCGGTGCGCAGGAGTTTGGAGCTGAAAAAGCCGACCATGGGTGTGTGCTGCTCGCCACGTGGGCTGACGATCTCGTTCTCCATGACATAGTCGGCTTCCATCTGTCCAGTGTGGCTGTATTGCATGCCATACTGGTCCTGCGGCTGCCCCTCGTAGGGGTACTGCTCGTAAGCAGCCATGTGAGACATTTCTTGCATCGGGAGCTCCGTCATTTCGGCAACGATTGCTGCGCTTCTGTGAGCTCGGGCATTCACCAATGAAAGTTTACACACTGCCAAGGTTCGGTGCTAATTTAGGCGCGGATGTGCGCGACGCATTACGCGAATTGGCCGCGATAACGGATCGCCGCGCTATCCAACCACACGCACACGCAGGTAACCACTTACCGCCAGAGTGCGTCGCGGCAGAACGTGCTGACCGGTTTGTAAACTCCTCGCTGGAGGTTACCAAGAGATGTGTAATGGTAGGAGCCGGCTGGCGCCAGGGCGCATCGGTCGCGACACCCTACCGAACCCTACACAGTTCGAAGAGCTCGGCTGTGCCGCTGTGCGCCGGTAAGGCACTTCTTTTAGAAGATGCACGCTTTACACACTTTGCAATGGAGTGGATTTCGTGTCTTTATGCCTGCGTCATAATCGCCAATTTGCGGCATGTGTTGGCGCCTTGCCGAACGATGCCAATCTTCATTTTTCTAGCACCTATCCCTATTTTACCGCAGGCACCGTTGTGTTTCACTGAATCTCTTATCATGTGCTCGATGTGTCAATAGGTTTCCGTGGTTCGCCGTCGATGGCTCTTCGTCCACCTTGGTGCCTTCATGGTTGCCAACGCTTGAATTGAGTGTCTACCTATGCGTTGAAAGAAGCACAATAGATGTGTAAAATCGCAAATTTTGGTGTACTAGTGCCGCGGTGCGTTGGCGAGTTTCCTCCCTGCCGCCATTACACCCTGCATCTCACTTGATAAGATGTAGCCGGAATAACGGCCATCCAGCACTAGACGTACGTAATTGGAAGATGCATTGAAAGGTGGCGTACCATGCGGCAAGCGGCCACTGAGCCGCTGACGTCGTTGGCCTTCAGTCCTTCCCCTTCCATGTCGTCACTTATCGCATTGGCGCTGCTTCTTTGCCCTATCCTAGCATCGTGGTCGTTCCGAATCGTATCGCATAAGCGTCATTGGTCAAATGTTCGCGACTTTCGTGCCGCCACGCGGGTCGACCAGGGTGGCCAGGACGCTCGAATTGAACACCCAGAGAGCGTCTTCAGCCTACAAGGAAAGACTGTATCGTCGCCGTTCCTGGCGGAACTTATCGATCGCGGAGTAGTGGCACAGGCCACTGACCTGTCTAAACTGGACGAGCTTCTTTGCTTGCATGAGTCTGCGCCTGAAGCAGCTAGCGGGCAAGTACCGGCCATATATTACGGTAAAATGATCAAACCATGCGTCTGAACCGTCTTCAGGTATTGACCTAACTGCAGACTTTATCCACGAGGGCACGCTGCTGCAGCTGCTGCTGCTCCGTCGGTTCTTGGCACATGGGCTCAACGTGGTAATTGTGCTCGGGGGTGGCACCACTCCAGTGGGTGATCCGTCGTTCAAAACAAAGCGTACGAAAGCTACAATTGCGGCTACATGCGGGGATAGGGTCTCCAACAATGCCATTCTCGGTTCGGTGGCAACATGCCCGTCGGTCTCCAAAGAAAACTACGACGGCATTCTCAATGCAGTCAAGAAGTTATTAACACGCGAAATCGTTACTGATGGAGGAGATAGGTTGTGTCCAAGCCTGTCATTCGCATCGCAGATGGGCGAAGCAGATATCGCACGTATGAGGTCGAGCCGACACAACGTGGTTGTGGTGAACAACCGCGACCTCTACGACAGCGTCACCCTCACCGAGTTCCTCAATACCGTCGCACGTAACATGAGCGTTGGGAGGATGTTGTCGCGTGAAAGCATAAAGTCCAGGCTGGTGCTAGACGACGGCAGAGGCGGCTTTCCGCTCCGCAAGGCCAACATGGACCTGGGCGAATTCATGTACATGGCCCTGCAGGCTGCGGACTTCGTGCACGTCGCCTCAAAGTTTAACGCGGTCATACAACTCGGGGGTAGCGACCAGATGGGCAACATAATGTCCGGCGTTGACTTGGCGAGTAGCCTGAGCGAGCTGAGCAAACCGCTGCTGGGCGTGACCACACCGTTACTGCAGACACGAAAAGGAGAAAAGGTCAGCAAATCAAGCGCAGAGTGCCTACTGGCTATTACCGCGGAAACCCCTGCTTTGACGTTGTGGTCGCATTTCAGGAACGTCGATGACGAGGTGGTGCATGACTACCTAAGGTGGCTCACGCAGGTTCCACTCGCGACAATCAACGACACTCTCGCCACACACGTCAACCAGGCGAAGGTATGGCATAATAGCCGATCATACAACGTGTTCAGGTGCTCCTGGCGGACGAGTTGACCGCGGCAATATACGGCGACCAGTACAAGGAGGCACTCCACAAGCATTGGCTCTCCGGTGACATGGCAGAAACACAGCAGTCTACCGATGGGTGCGACCCTGCGGAATATGACTCGTTCGTCAGGTTTGCCAGTTGCGTGCCGCGAGTGTTCCTCAAAGCCGGTGAGCTGGAGACCGGTGTTCCATTCGGCGACCTGTTGGACAGAGTTCGCACGCCGCAACTGACGTCAGGGCTATTCTACAGCAACCGGCGAGCAATTCGCGAGGGCACGTGTCGTATTAACGGTAAAGTTGAGACGCGAGTGGATCGCCTCATAACGAACGACGACCTGCTGCACTTGTCTTCGACTGACGGCCGTGTCATGAAGTACGTCGCCCTGCAGTTCGGGAAGCGCCAGCTGCACCTAGCAGTCCTCGAACCTTCTCACACTGCGACGTAGAAGCAGAAGCACTGGTATTGCGGGTTGTCAGCGACGTGGTTGACAATCTTCCTAAGCACCATTGGGCATAATGTGGACGGGAGTACACACCTGGCAAGCGAGTGAGCTATACGGGGGCTGAACCTGCTCAACAGGTGCGCCTTGAGGAACCTCCGATTCGCTTGGCTGCGTTCATACGTCATCAGTACCGCGTGGATTGACCTACCTCTGGTTTATTGCGTCTGCATCCGCCGCGTTGGACAAGTATGCGATCGTGATGTAGGGCACGTACCAACTCGAATACTCCACATGCTCCAGCGAAACGGCAATCGTCGGCGTCCTGTATGCCTCATGGCTCCTCATCAAAGTGACCTGCTCGTTGTTAATTGTGACCAAAGCCACGTCTATTGGTTTGCGGCAGTCGGCCGGAATAACGTCCACCACCTTGGCGTTCGCGTCCTTGACAACCACTTGCACGTTAGAATACGGAACGTCGGTGCTGCAGCATATGTCGTAACTTAGTAGCGCAAACCCACTCTTGTTCGAACCAAAATATTGCAGCAGTGTCAACCACAAAGGCGAGAGTGGACAACGTGGCATATGCGATTGCGATACCCAATATGATGTTCTGCGCCAGAATCCACTTCGAGTTAGTGTTCTCGAGCGTGGCCAGCGTCGTGAAAGACAGCCCCAACAACATACAGACTAATGAAAAGTAGTTATCCGCCCTGCTTACGTATGGTCGCGCCACTGAGATTTATTGTTTCGCACATTACTGATATACCCACCTAAGCAGACCGTCGCGGCTGCTCCGTGTATTGCGATCTGTATGTAGGCTAGTAGTGCCGCTACCTTCTGACCCGACAGGAGACCTGCGGCGGCGCATAACCCGTCAAACACCTTCAGCGCCGCGTAAGCTTCGCCTATCAACGGCTGGCGCATATTCCTGTGGAATATGCCAATGCTGTCACTGTCGTCCGCCTGAACCAGCATTTACAACCTGTCGGAGGAACGCACCCGCAGCTGGTTAACCCTGGACTGCACTACGGTCCTCATCTTCGAAACGCCGTTGAAAATAACATCCTGGGAGAATCTCGCAGTGTTCTTGACGAGGTTGTATGTGATGAAATACGTGATATGCCGTGCGTCCACTGCGGCAATGACCTTGTTCCAGAACCTGGGGTCTATCCTCATGATGTAGTCCAGCTGCACCCACAAAGGCGTCTCTCCATCGAGCCCTCCATATGGTGACACGTTTTGATACTTTTGCGGCGATGCGCGCTTCTTTACTACGGATGGATTGGCTGGCTGCACTGCCGACGAAGCCGTGTTTGGCGTGGGACCATCCCACGGGTATACGTCCACCACATCGGGAACGTTCAACTCGAGGGAAGCTGTGGTTTCGTTCAGTATGTCGTAATCCGTGTGTGACACCGGCGAGTATTCACCTTCCAACGGCATATCGGTCTCGTAGAGGTCAACCTCCTTAATTTCGGCGGTCAATACGCAGAACCGGCGATTCACCGCGGGGAACATCTGCGTGGTGAATCTGACATCGCTGTAACATGGGATGTTAAGAACGTACGTATTGCATAACTGCGTAGATAGGAGGTAACAACTGCGATTTGTCCAGAAACCATCGGTTTTGTATGCCTGATACGCTTTCACGTCGGAAACCACCTGGTCCGTGTCGCTACCCTCGTAGTAGGAGTACTTTCGTTGGGCATGCTGGTCGAACACGTCCGTATTCTTTACCCAAAAGTAGCGCCCCTCTTCGATGTTCCGCCGCGTCAATACAAACCGGCTGACGATACTCCCTATGTAGCGTTTCATGGCGATGAGGGCGACAATGGCCAGAGGGATGGAGCAGTAGAGTCGGAGAAACTCCGTCATCGATACGGCCGTTTTGGCCATGAAACCGTCTTTGATAGGCTTGTTTATGACCGCTATTTCCAACGCTGGTTCATCGATTGTTGTTGTGAATGGCCCCTGATACATATGGAATGACGGCTGCGTTGTGCTTACCGCCGCTGCCATTGCAGATAGGAGCACCCACGGGAAGGCGAAAAGTCTTCTGAACTCGTAAGATGGTATGTACTGCAACAAAGCGTGGGATCCAATGCCATCCGTCGCTTCTTTTCGCACGGCCATTGCCACTAACAACAGCAGTAATAGAACCGCGATGCACCCCTACGGCAGATAAGTGTTTCACATTCAGGGCCACTCACATAGAACTGGAACAGCATCTGTAATGGCGACTTGGTGCTATATCTCTTGCTCGGCAACATGATGAAGCGGCTGCATATTTTGCTCGTCTTTTCGTCGGCTCCTGCACAAATGACTTGGGCCAGGTAGAGGAGCGGTTCTCCCGTGACAGGCACCGTCTCGAATATGACGCCAAATTGGACCCTCACGATATGCGGCAGTACCGTGGTCAGAATGCTGGCCCAGTAAGCTACCACTATGAGCGCTGCGACTATTGTCTGCTGCATGTCCGTGGCACGCTTCCCCGCCGCCCTAGATGTCACGACGAACGTCTTGAACTCATGGTCGCTCATGCCGTGAATAACTATGCCTTCGGACATATCGAACACTGGAGTGACTACGCCAGTCCGCACTCTGATGAATTCCTGAACGGGCGTTGGATCTACCGTGAGGAAAATTTTGACCATGTACTCATGCACTTGTGCATTGGATTGAAAGCACCGTACGCAATGCCACTCATTTCGCACATAAAGCGTCATATACCACCAACCTCATCGTGCTCGTGAACTTCCTTGACGTAGCCATCTACCACATACGACGT
Source organism: Babesia bigemina (assembly GCF_000981445.1). Classification (NCBI taxonomy): domain Eukaryota; phylum Apicomplexa; class Aconoidasida; order Piroplasmida; family Babesiidae; genus Babesia; species Babesia bigemina. Next base: position 1,936,842 of record NC_027216.1, on the reverse strand, counting down.
GGGTATAACGTATGTGTAATTGGGGTCAGTCTCTACGATCAAGGGGGAGAATCGGTGGGTCGAGTCCGCGCACACAATCAACCCGTTACCATCGGGCGTGTCTGCCATAGCTTCGCACTTCTTCGAGTCAAAGAGCGGCAGTATTGTAATCGGCGGTGGAACGCCTTCTCCCGCGAACGTGGCGAACGTGACGGTGTGCACGGTCTCCTCGACAACTTCATCCCCCTCATCCTTATGTACTTCTCCGCATGTGATTTTCACGTATCTGTTGACGTGTTCGTCCTTCAACTCGATCGTGGCCACATTGCTAGCTGCCTCCTGGCCATCAATGGAGGGAAGGCCGTACCTGCACTCGGCGTATATCGTGAACTGGTCCCCCTGCAAGTGACTCCCTGTGACCGTGTAAGACCGGTACGCTTTGGATAGTGCAGGGTACACTCGTGCCTGGGCGCCGTCGCTTCGGGTGATTTCCAGCGCTTCAAGATAGTTTTTTCCCCCGCCTGGTACCTCAACGGCAAGGAAGTAGTGGGCTGTTTGCGCAGGCTGGTATTCCCGTAACGAGGTCACCTCCACAGAGAAATTGCTCGTAGTGCCACAGCGTATGGGTATCATCACATACCCATCATCCGCGGGATCTATCTGTTGGCCGTTGATGGCGATACGAACTTCGACCTCGTCCAAGTCGTCCGTTCCCCCAACGACCGCGCCCATATCCTTCACCGGCGGCGCTACATCTTCCTCTTTTGACGCATTTTCATCAACCTGGGGCACTGACATTCCCTCGTCTCCCTCATGGCTCGTCTGTTTTCCGAACAGTGCCCAAACACTTGCGCCGATCCTGTCTATCAATGATGTGGCGCCCTCACTGCCACCGGAACGCTCATTCTGCGCCACATCACTTTTTTCGGTAGCATACCGAGCTCGTGTCCACGAGTTCACACGGAACAGCAGCTCGATATAGTCACAGCAGCTGTCAACCTTGACCTTGTATTCGTGAACGTTCTGGTCAAACTTGAAGTCTGAGTCAGCTATGTACATGCCTTCTATGGCACCGAAAGCGTTACTTGCATTCAAAGACACAGCATAAGCCTCGTCCAGCACGTCGTTCGCCGCCGCCAGTGTCGCCAAGACCGGCAACATTAGGGCGCATAACGGCAGCAGCCGTCGTGGTATCGTTTTCCGTCGCCCATTTAGGCTTGCCATTGATTCAAATCATCGTCGCATTCGTGATTGTGCCTATCGGTGCTGCATGAATCGTGATAAGGCTCATATGTTGATTTCTGCTGCGTCCCGGTTGTAAATCAGTTGTACGTGTCGCTAAAGTGATGCGATTTTTTTACAATTTCAGCGTGATAAGCTTCGACGAGCGCACCCCGCTGTGTTACGGGCGTTTGCAATGCGTCTCCGATTCACGTTCGTGCTGTGTCGTGGCGGCAGTATGCGTTGCCGGATCCACGGGCGTTATGTGAGTCGTTGCATTTTGGCAGTTTTCTAGCCGTTTGAACGGCTCAGGAACCGGTTTAATCGCGCATACAGAAAGCAAATGGCGAGATGCGGCGGCATATGCGCATACGTCGGTGTCTTATCGAGATACGGAACGACATAAGCGACGAGATGTGCAGGCGCCGACGGAGGACACGGGCGCGGAAGACGCTCAATGCAGGCCAATTCGGCAGCACAAGTGGCGCATTATTGACGCACGCGATGGAAGTGAAGCTGGGGCGACAGCTCGTGGAACATGAGGGCATAACCGTGTGTGGATGACCCGTTACCCCGGCCGTCGTGCAGTCCCGCTGCAGGACACTCACTCTGCCGCAATCCGCGGTGACCTGCCGGAACGTAACAAGCATGATGCGGCGGGCTTCGGTTGGCGATGCGCCTTCCGGAGCCTTCCTGGCGACGGCTTCGCTGGACGACATTGTCGCGCACTCGCTGGAATACGAGCCGGAGAAGGACGTCTCCGATCTCAAGGTAAGGGCATCATCCCGGTAGAATCTATATCCCTGCACCGTTTAACGCTGTTTGCGGCTCGAGAATACGGCTTTTCAGGACTCTGAGAACGTTTCGCTGGTGTACCACTTTCTGCGGCACATATGGACGTCTATGACCGACGCGTCGGTCTACGAGCCACGCGAAGGTTGGTGCGTCAGTGATGAGGCCATGACGCTCAGGTCTTGCCGGTGACAGCGACGTTATCCCGTTTCTGCATTCCGACGAATGGCGACAGCGCGTTTCCAAGCGCATCCTGGACCTTTTATCGCATTTCCGTGAGGATCCGTCCGAGGACGGCACTGGCGGCGGCGAGCAGACGCTGCCTGCGCTGCGCAACGTGGCCCAGGGCCACCTGACTACGTGCTTCAAGATCTTGTCGAGCTATCTGCTGGTTGGTTGTCAGTCGTCCGTCACGTGCACGCCTCGTCAGTCGCGCCGAGTGGGCAAAAGCGTCCTTCCGAAGTTTAGCAGCGCCGCCATGTGCTTGGTGGACGTTTACATGTACATGGTTCCCATCGCCATCGACCTATCTTCCTTTTTGGACCTCCTTACCGACTTGGTGAAGGGCCTGCCCGTGGAGAGCGCGAAGGTGCTGTCGGATTTCCTCTACTGCCGCGTGTCGTTTTTGCGCACCAGCTTCGAGCAGCTGGAAGCGTCCGCCACCAACGCGCGGCTGGTGCAAACTGCGGGGGCTAAGATGATCGGTTTAGTCCGTGTGCTTGAGGGCGTCCTCGGGGAGAGCGCCGACGGCGACGTGCCGGTGCACATCTTCAACCTGCGGCTGACCCTCACCAGCTGCCTGCCAATATCGCATCTGGGCGTCTGCAACCGTCAGTCGCTGAGCCAAGAGTTCACCCCCGTTTCCAAGGTCACTGCCGACGAGTGGACCGACATCGTAACGATGAGCTTGCGTAAGCGCTCGTACGGCATATCCCAGTTTGAGATAAGCAACTACGAGGCCGTGGCTGCGATCTCCGCGCCGCCAAGCAGCACGAGCGGGCAGCTGTTCGACCTGAAGTCGCTCGCCGGTCGTGGTGAACCGCGCGTGGAAGTGGCCGACACGTCGCAGCGCATCCCCAGTTACGCGGTGTACGTGCACTACTGCGACGTGCTCAATTTCGTGTTCAACCCGTTCATCATCGTGGAGGAGACTCAGGATTACATGGACGACCTGCAGACGGCGTTCGCCGCCGTGACCGGCTACATCATCTCGCTGATCGAGAAGCCGCAGCCCCCCGACACGTCGCTGTCGTGGATAATCCCGCTCACAAGCAGCGTGCCGGCGTTCATCGCGCGCAGCACGAGCGTGAAGTTCTGGACGAGCTTCCTGTGCGCGAGCAGTTTCGCCCTCCAATCGTTGAAGATATCGCATAAGCGTACGGCGCCCACTGAAAGCGTGTACTCGCTGCTTCGCGAAAAGGTTGGTGCTATCGGTCGCCTGGTCAAAGCGGTGTGCAGTCAGCAGCGTCGCTGGACGCCATCGAGAAAACTCTGAACCAGTGCATTTCCAAGATCGGCGGTCTGGCGGTGACGCTAGAGCGGCTGCTGTGCCGGGAGAAGGAATGGGTGGGTTATTGGTAGACTGTGTCGTTGTGACTGCCACTCAGGTGCTATGGAAGCAGCGCGGGTGCACCACCGATGTGCTTGAACCCGTGACCGGGGACGTCTTCACCTTCCCGGAGGACGTGCCGTCCTCCGACGGGGAGTCCGAAGAGGGTGAGATGGTCGACTTCCTGGACGTTCTCAGCCAGCTGGAATCCGTGAGCCCCGTCGACGAGAACGGCCTGCCCGAGGTGGGGGCCAACTTCATTATCGACGTGAAGGACCTGTGCCTGAACCGCCAGGCCACCGCGTGGTACCTCGAGAAGCGGGCGACGGACAAGCCCGCGTCCAGCGCGCACGAGAAGCTGTACCAGATGCTGGATGACTACATGGAGAAGATGCGCATGGACGCTGACCCCGCGCAGGGCATCGAGGAGGCCGAGCGCAGCAAGCACGACCCGCTGTTCCGGTTCCGCTTCAACCGCCTGTTCGCGAACCGCTACGTGCACAAGTACATGGACCTGAGCAACGAGGACGTCACCTCTGGCAGCATCGACTGCCTGGTGGAGTCGCTGCGGTCGTACGACCGGATGGGCAAGAAGGTTCGCAAGCGGGCAGGCACGTGACTGCGCGGCGTTCCGGTGACTTCCAACTAAGGATTCGATATTCATCGCTAAGTGCGACACATAGGTGCCTCGTTACCGTCGACATGCCGCGCGACGAGAGCGTCGCCAGTGAGGTACACAGGGCCCTGCTACCCGGCTGACGGTGTGTATACTAGCGTTGCTGCTGCTACATGTCGCTGCGGGGAGCAGCATGACGGATGCCTTGCTGGCAACCCGTACCTGGGTCTCCATGCTGGCCCTTTGCCCGCACTAACGCTGTGTCCGAGGCGGCCCGCGCGGCCACGGTTCCGTATACGTTACGCGGTGGGGCCTGCTGTCGTCTCAGGAAGCCTGCCGCCGCGCCGGCGCCCCGTAGAAAGCAGGTTTACTTCAGATAGTATCGACACTAAGCTTTGCTATCATCTTGTATTGCGTCTGGTACTCGTGTGTTTCTGGGAACCCCGTCGCTGTACGTTCGTGTTCCGCTCGCGTCTATCTTCCTGGCAAGCCGAGTTTTGATCAATCCGTCGCAAGTGAGTTTTACGCTTCTCCGCGGTTGCGTTTTTCGGCGCACATATCCTCTTGTCTATTTGCGCGTTGCGTGCCGTGCTGCTGTTGGTCAGGTTGGAAGGATTGCCGTGGTGCCGCCAGTTGTCGACGTCCCGGCTCTATTACGCGCAATTTCGCGTTGCGATAGTCGTGTGTGCACACAAACGCGGTGTTCGGTTTCGCTCGTCACTGACACGCGGGCGTATGCGCGTTTGGTATGTCTTACGGGGGCGTACGAACAACAGCGGCTGGGCGGTGATGCTTTCCATTTTAGCTTTCTACCACAGTTTCCGAGAAACGCTATTGCTGTTTTCGCGCTTAAGTGACCATCCATATTTTTTTGTTGTTACAGCCAGCCACGCCGAGCGCCACTCACGGTGTGTATGAAAGCTGCGTTGTTGTTACGTTGCCGCGCTATTTATCGTGTTTCTGCATTGTTATAGATGTTTTGAACGTTGATAAATCGTGCCTGTATTCATATTTTGCTTTCGTGCGCACTTCGCTCATATCTTCGCAGAGATGGCTGAGGAAATGCCCCAATTCAAATTGCTCCTTGTGGGCGACGGTGGCGTTGGCAAGACCACCTTGGTGAAGCGCCACTTGACCGGCGAGTTCGAGAAGAAGTACATTCCCACCCTGGGTGTCGAGGTCCACCCCCTGAAGTTCCGCACCAACTGCGGTGGCATCCAGTTCAACGCCTGGGACACCGCCGGCCAGGAGAAGTACGGTGGTCTGCGTGACGGCTACTACATCAAGGGAGAGTGCGCCATCATCATGTTCGACGTGACCAGCCGCATTACGTACCGCAATGTGCCCAACTGGCACCGTGACATCGTTCGCGTTTGTGACAACATCCCCATGGTGTTGTGTGGCAACAAGGCCGACGTCAAGGAGCGCCAGGTGAAGGCTGGCCACATCCAGTTCCACCGCAAGCGCAACCTGCAGTACTACGACCTGTCGGCTCGCTCCAACTTCAACTTCGAGCGCCCTTTCCTGTGGTTGGCTCGCAGGCTGCTGAACCAGCCTCAGCTCGTGTTCGTGGGTGAGTGCGCGAAGGAGCCCGAGTTCAAGATCGACCCCGAGTTGGCCGAACAGTGTGAGCGCAACCTGGAGGCCGCCGCCAACGTCGCGATTGATGACGATGGCGAACTTTAAGTCGTCTTGCAGCGCGGCTGCAGCAGTCTCGGCAACTTACGAGCCGTTGTCCCAGATCCCACACACAGTAATTAATTCTAATTGCATGTGCACGCACAAATAACAAAGATTGCACATTGTGAGGGGCGTTGCGTTAGCGTACGGTGCGGATGTTTTCCAACTGGCAGCAGCCATCTCGGCTTATCTGCCGCGCGGTCAGTCAACATAGAGTACGTAGTACAATACGATCCACTGTTTCCAGACCCTGAGATCTACAAAGATCTGGGTGATTGTTGTAATTGCAGTTTTGGTTGTGATATCGCAGCTCAACATGCCACCCAGCACCACGCTATGCCACGTGCAAATAGTACATCTGGAAGCTATTGCCGTGAACCTACAACCACTGTTTCAACACACAGCGCAACATATGTACAATTACGGTCTGTAGCAGATAGACTACATTTATAGGTTGCGGTCGTCATGACCCTAGCATCGCTCAAATATGCGATATAGCAAGTCGAGGCTTGCCAGCTTGATGACAGTGCCCCTGTCGAGCCTGCGCCTGGAGAGGCTGAGGTCAGGGAATCGCTGAACGGCCCTCAGCAGCACCTTGGAGATGTAGTGGTGGTAGTTCTTCTCGTTCGCCACGGGGTCGGTGGTGGTGATGCTGTGGATGGGTGGGAAGGTGAAGAACTCCGAGATGATGTGCGATATGTCGCCGACGGCCTTGCCCTCGTCGACTATGTCCAGCGAGAACAGAGCTAGGACGAGCCCTGGCAGGTACTCGGGTCCTGGGAAGTAATTGGACATGACCTTGGGGATGCTGTGCAGCTTGTTGTCCTCAATGCTGAAGCCGAAGTACTTTGTGAGGAAGCCAACATGGAACTTCCTAATCATCTCCTTGGCCTTGTCGCTGTTAAAAGTGACGCAACTACTTCTCGGTAAACCTACAGGAACTGCGATTTATCTATCTCTCCAGCGCTCCCCCTGGCCTGGTAAGCGTCCCTGGCCAGGGCGTAGGATAGCAGGTCCACCAGGCAGAGGGGAGGGTTGAGGAACAGTTTAGGCAGTTGGCCTATCCGCCAAATAACCGACTGAAAAACGCACTCTGAACCGAGTTATCCGGGTGAAAGGCGTCGCTTACCCTTCGCGACGCGAATGATGTCCACCATGTAGAGCTCCGTACTGTGCTGCAGGATGACGTAGTGCTTGTCGGCAACTCCGACCAGCACCGAGTTAAGCACGGTGTCCGTGAGCTTCCTGTCCCTCGTCGACTCGAATTCGTTGATGAACCTGCGGCGGTGTTGCCTCCGTGCGTGAATGAGTCACGTACTCTTTGATGAACGGTATCTTCCACATGTCGGAGAATCCGTCCTCCTCGCCCGTGATATCCATTAAACTGAACTCCGTGTTTGCAAGGCGGGGCAGCGCCGCCAGACTAATAGCATTTTCGTCGTGCTGGGTGTGAGGGGCTGTGGATTCCGACCCCGGGGTATCGGCCTCTGTGTCCTCAGCCTTGGGGTCCTTAACCGCTTGGTGGGCGTATGAATCCAGATCGGCGTTGGATTCCATTATGTATGTTGGCGTGACAAAGCTCTGGATGTCCATTTGCTTGTAGTCACTCCGTACCCGCACTTTGGCATGCGGCTTCGCCTTTTCAAACGTCTGCGAAATAACATGCGACCACGAATTCGCTGACATACCTCGTAGGTCCGCTTGAGATGCGGAAATATGGACTCATCGACATCGTCCTGGCGCGTCGTTACTTCCATTTGGTTGTATGCAGAAGCCTTCTGCGCATTCTCGGTGTTGATTTTCAGGATGCCCCGTATCTGCTCCTGCGCAACACCGTCAACGCGTCGTCAACGCACAACACTCACCCTGAGCCGCTCACCAATTTCCTCGACTATTTGCTCCTGGTGCTTGAAGAATATCTTCTCCTTGGAGGGGTGCACGTTCGCGTCGATGCGATCGTACGGCATGTACACTGCAAGGTAGACGAAGCGTCTCTGCTTCTTGTGCAGCAGCTCCTTGTACACACAGTCGATGTTCCTGCGCAGCGTGGGGTGGTCAACCAGCCGGTTGTTGATGAACAGGATAAACGAGTGGCACCTGTTTGGCTGATTGGGGTGGGTGAAGAACCCCTTGCAGTTGTAGTAGACATCGCCCGTCGAGTGCGTCTGGAACTCGTAGAGCGAGTTGGCCACGACAGAGCCGTACACCTCTTTTATTGCACTGCGCACCCTGACCAGATCCTGCTTGCTCCGCTCCTCCACATGCTCGCGGTAGTGCACGAGTTCAGGGGTGTCCACTGCGTCCGGCGGGAACAAACTAACCTCCTTGAAGTGGCGGTGGTCGAAGTCATGCACTGCGCCACGTCCGTCTGTTGCCCTATCGCTGCCCTGGGTGTTGAGTTCGAGCGTGCTGCTGCCGACCTTGTGGAATACGAACTCGAGGTGCGGGTAATGCACCGCGTACTTCTGCGCCAGCTCGAGGCACAAGTTGAATTCCACGCTGGGGGAGGCCGAGAGCGTTTTGCCCCTCGTGTTCATGTTGAAGAACAGGTTCTCGTAGGTGATGGTGAATCCCACCGGTCCCACCATCTGGCTGGCGGTCTCGTCAATCGGCTCTCCGTCGTGGTATCGCACGACCGTCCTTTTTTCGTCGGCGGAGGTACGCGCCGATATGGTCACGTTTGCCGAGTGCGACAGCGCCGCCAGCGCTTCCCCCCTGAACCCAAAGCTCTTTACGCCGTTGATGTCCTCGTAGGTCTTCGAGGTGGTGAACCTCCTGCATATGACCTTCAGATCATTTGGACTCACTCCGCAGCCATTGTCCGATATCTCCGCGTAGTGCAGCGGGTTTGCGGCGATTCTAAGCTTGATAGTGGTAGCGCCGGCGTCAATGCTGTTCTCGATGATCTCCTTGATGGCCGCCGCCGGCCGGACCACAACCTCGCCAGCTGCGATTCTGGCGATGACCTTGGGGTGGAGTTTGCGGATAACATCGCGGGATTCCGACATATTCCGCCGACAAAGGTCTACTGTGCCGTCCTACTAGACAAGAGCAATAGCCCGCGAGCATCGACTTGAATGCATCCAATGCATGTTAGTGAGTGTGTTATTGTGTACAAAGCATGGCGGAGCGGATTTGGTACGTGTTATGTTAGCTGGCGACCATTACGAGCAAATGTGTAGGCCACACGTGGTGGAACCGGCGAGTATCCCTACCAAAACAGCAAAAGCCTCGCATCTTTGGATTTCAGTCTCATTTTTATCAGTAATTATTAATCGTAATGGCTAATTTTCAAGTGTCTATTGACTCGATTTGGCATATTGCCATGTCAGCATACTGCACCGATTTACCCTCGTTGACCATGGAATCCGGTTCGATGTGTGATTCATCCCCGATATGTGCACTGTTTGGATGGCACTATCATCCGTACGTCGCGCTTTCGCGGCTGTCTACCACGTGTGTCGACAGCGGAGACAGGTGCACCGATGAGCATAAGAGCGGAAAACGCCTCTGATCGCCGCTCAGCCTTCGCCGCGGCTCTTCGTACCATGTGCGGCACAAGCCCAGCCACTTAACACACCCGTCACAAATCACAGTGACTGTTATATAATCGCAGCGCCATCAATTACATGTCCAGGCCGGCGGAGTCTGACGACGCTCACACCCTTCGCCGTTCCTGCGGTTAATGCGGCTGATTCAAGGGGCGGTGGAACGAGGATATCGGAATCTAATTGTATGCATCGTCTTCAGGCTCTTGCTTGCGTGTCTATTTCGGTTGCGTGTGGATGTGTAAGCCTCCTGTACCCTGCCAATAAGTCGGCTTCTGGAGGACACATTTGGCATTTTTTGTACAGGTGTAGGTGTAATTGCACACAAATTGTATGTGCCGCATTATCTGCGTATATTATTGCCAATATCGGTGCCGTCCTAAACTGGAGTGGTTTACATCGGGATCGGGGGACACATGCGTTCTGTATTTCAGTTGAATAAAGGAGAATTGGACAAGACCGTTTCGGTATAGCATTCGAAGTAGTGTTTGGATCTGAATACATATTTTTGGGAGCGTAAAACGTAGCTAATCGTGGGTTTCTGGGCCCGATCGCATGCAGGTTTGGCTGAGTGATCGTCCTGTAACTCGTGCAAAATCGCCACCAGGCTTCTTCCAACCCGCCCAAACACATGGAGAGTTCAGCGGACGTGCTGCAACGCGCTCGAGCGCGCTACGCCGACGCTAAGCTGGCCGCGGAGAGCATCATGTCAGAGCACATGTCACGTTCGTCCAGCCTGCTGAAGCAGTTCCAGGGCCGCCTCATCGCTATGCAACCCCATATGTCAACGAAGAGCCAGCAGTCATACCTAAGATCGCTAAAATGCGGCTCGGGCGCGCCAACTGATGACAACCCGTGCAGCTCTGACAAGACCCCGAAGCTGCCGACGTTCTGCAACCAGGACGCGTTATCGTCATCCTGGCCATCGTCGTCCCATGCGCCCAAACACATGACCCAGGCGGCGTGGATATCGCAGACAGCGACTGTGCATTCCAAAATCTCCGAGATATCGTACTGGGATGACGCCGTCAAGATTCCGGAAATCCTGATGACCGACCCCGCCGACGTGCTGTGCGGCAAGACGACCGCGCTCAAAAAGTCGCATGACGAGGAGCGGGACACTCTGAGCGAGCTTCTGAAGGACACGAGTTACGAGATGGCCCTCGAGGCCGACGTCGACAACTCGCATCGCGCCGCACAAACGTTTTCGCAACACGTCGCCTCTGTGGTGGACTACTCCAAAAGCACGCCGACGTCGACGGAACCTAGGCGTGACTCCGTCGCCAGCCAGCCTCTGCTGGGCACCCTGGTGAACGACACGTGCACGCGCCTGGAGGGGCTCACCAGGGAGTGGCAGCCTGCCAAGGGCGCCGGCACACGCCTCGTCGACGCCAACGGCGGTCTGTTGAGGGTGCTCAAGGACTCTTGCGAAGACAACAAGCTGTACGACATCGATTCGCTTTACCTCAAAACCTTCGGCACTCGTTCGGGCGTGTTTAACAGCGACAAGGGTTACACGCTGACCCATGCGCTTCTCCACATCAACCAGCTCGGTAAGTCGCCGTCGCGTATCTTACTTAACCCGCCTCAGATAACAGCCGCGAGGCTGAATTGGCGCCTAAAATTTGCGTCGTCCGGCCGCTGAACGAGGTCTCTGCCACCCGCAAGGCCACCGCGCCCTCCCGCCTCGCAACCGCAGGGGCGGTGACCCCCCCTCCGCTCAGCGAGACAGCGGGTGAGTCACCTCCACTATAACCACTCATCGGTGTACAGGCCCATCGAACCTACTCGAGAGTGTGAACATTCTGTGTGAGGACAAGTACGCGGTGAGGCTGCACAAGATGTCCGAGTTCAACAGGTCGTTCGCCCACGTCAGCGGCAAGGGCGGCAGCGACGTGGAGATCCAGACCGACCTGGTTAGCCTGCCTGAGCCGAAGAGCGCCGACCCGCTGAAATCCGCCGGCAGGGTCAAGGTCGTTTACTCCGGCAATGCCGACCGCGTCCCGGGGTTGTGGGAAGACGTGAAGACGATAGCGCCCAGCAACAACGAGGTCGCCGCGGAGGCGTCCGCCACCGCCCTGGTCTCGAACGTGAGACCCAGTCTATCTGAGCCCTCCAACGGCCGTGCTCCCACGCCGACGGAGCCGGTCCCCGCCCAACCCCCGGACGTCCGTGCGCGGCGTGACGCGTACAGGAGCTGCCTGGACCTACTCGACGAGTCCGAGCGTCGTAGCTGGCAGCAGAAACGTGCGCCCCTCTATGACCGAATGCGTGCCGTGGAGCGCTGTGGGATGCGCATGTCGGCGGTGTGCCGTGGTGGACGCAGGGGCGGTTCGCGTTTGACTCACGGTGCACCACCCGCTTCTTCTGCGCAGGAAACCGCATGGGTTTCACCGACCGCGAAATTGACTGACAACTCGCCGCCGAGCACCCTGATATACGAGTCGCCGTCCGAACGCATTCGCAAGCAACAGGAAGCGGAGTCCCTTGTGGCTCCATCCGTTCCTCAGCAGGTTGAATTGGGTTCTCCCCGTTTCACCCGAGGCTACTACGGATACGACGACATGCCCGCAATTAAGGCTAAGTCCGCTCAGCTGTTGGACGGCAGCGACTTCTTCGCAACTCCAGGGCGCCGGCCGTCATCGCCGAGGGCGGGCAACCTGAAGTCTGCCGTCAAGGGCCCTAAGCGCTCGCCCGCAGTGGCAAGCGGCCACAACCCGTTCGAGGACTTCGATGGGTGGTGGAACCAACACAGCATCCCGCTGTCCAGCCTGAGGCAGCAGCTGTCCATATCGTAACGGCCTTGCCACATCGCACAACACTTTTTCGCCACGGGCGTAACTATCTGAAGTATTGTATTTGCAGACGGCTGCCTATTGTAAAACGTTGCTATGTCGTGGGAAAACTAAGTACTAATAAGCAGTCGCACTCAAAAGTGTTTACGTGCAACGCATTGTATACCACGAGCTCGGCAGGTGGCGTGACTACCGTGCTGCCACTCTCACACAAACCAGTAGCGCCCACTCCCACTATCACAACCCAGCGGGATGCACTTTGCCCCCTCTGAGTTTGCAAGGTGAAAGGGAACACACAGCCTCCCAAAGGGGCTGCTCTAGCCCATCCTCAACACCGTATGCGATAAGTGAAAACATCTTCTCATCTGCTGGACAACAGCGCGCACATCCGCCACGAGCATGCCCGAAAGCTTAATACAGATACACCGGACTAAATTTAGTCTGTTGTGCGGTAAGCGCCGCGCGTCGTGTAGACAGCAACGCGCCCCTGCCTCGGGGCGATTGACGAGGCACGGAGCTCTGCCACTCCGATCGCGTGTGCGTTCGGGCATAACACACGATGATTAAGTTTTTCATGGCGATCAGCCGCCAATGCAAGGTCCGGCTGGCGAAGTGGTTCGTGCCGGTAGACAGCAAGGAGAAGGCCGCGATGATGCGTGAGCTGTCGCACCTGGTCGTGAATCGCAACTCCAAACAGTGCAACTTCATCGAGTGGCGCGACGACAAGCTCGTGTTCCGCCGGTAAGTCGCGCCCTGCTTCCTCTGAGCCGTCGCAGCTACGCGAGCCTGTACTTCGTGGTCTGCGTTGACCGCGATGACAACGACCTGCTCATGCTGGAGATCATACAGCACTACGTGGAGCTGCTGGACCGTTACTTCAGCAATGTGTGCGAGCTGGACCTGGTGTTCAACGTGAACAAGGTAGGTGCTGCGCCCTCGGCCGCGCAACGCGTAAGCGCACATCATTAACGTGTTTGACTGTTAAGCCGCGGCTTCTCACCACTGCTGACACCTCTTTCAGGCGTACTACCTGCTGGACGAGATACTAATGGACGGCGAATTGTACGAGTGCAGCAAGAAGGCTGTGATCCGCAGCGTGGCTGCGCAGGACGCCCTGTGCGACAAGGGCAGGGGTATCCTGTCCAAGGGCTCCGCCTAGTGAGCTGTTAATTGCAGTTTTTGCGCGCGAAGTCCGCAGTGAGCTCGAGCATCTTGTTCAGGCGGCCCAGCATGGTGCGGGGGTCGTCGACGATCCCGGCGGCGATCGAGGCGTTGTCGTAGAGCTGCTCGACGAGTGTCTGCGGCACAGTGAGCACGCGCGTCACGAATTTGATTGTTGTACGAACCACAACGTATATTTTTAGTAGTCTTACCTTGGCCACTTCGGGGTCGTTCTGCATGACGTGGAAAATGGTCACGTTGATGCTGTGCTTCGGGTTGAGCTCCAGCGTCGACGGCATCGCTGCGAGGCTGGCGCCGGCGTCGGGCGCGCCCTTCATGGTCGCCTTCATGACCTTGCGCAGCGCGGCGGAGAGGAACCCCGTGACGACCGCAGGGGAGTCCACCAGGCGCTCGGAGAACTTGACTGCGTTCACCTTGGCGCCGAGTGTGGCCTGCACGAACTCCGATAGCTTCGTGCGCTGCTCCTCGGTGAGCAGTTCGAGCTCCGCTTCGTTTTCGTTGTCCAGGGTCTCGAGGTCAGGCTCGAAGTCCTGCTCCGGGGAGTCGATGGCGACCATCTTCTTGTCCTTGTACTCCTGACAACAGGGATGCCACACGACGGCTTGCGACACCAACCTGTAGGTTCATCGAGACGAACTCGTCGATGTCCTCGTAGAGCAGCAGCACGTTCCTGTCCCTGCGCTTGAAGGACTCCATGTAGGGGCTTGCGAGGGCGGTCTCGCGGTTCGCGGCGCAGAAGTAGTAGATGTTCTTCTGCTTCTCCTTCATGGTGGCGATGTACTCGTCGAAGGTGATGAGCTGGTTGGGCTCGCCCTTGGAGGACTCGTACCTGATCAGCTGCAGCAGCTGCTCACGGTAGGGTCCGTTCTTGTGCGACTCGTCGAGCAGTCCCTCCTTGAGGTGGTAGTGGTATTTGTCGTAGAACTTCCTGAACTTTTCGGGGTCGCGCTTGCTCTCGTCGAGCATGAACTTCAGGATGCGCTTCACCACGGTGTTGCCGAGCTTCTTGACCAGCTGGCTGTCCTGCACCAGCTCCCGGCTGACGTTCAGCGGGATGTCCTCGCAGTCGATGACACCCTTGACGAAGAAGAGCCACTTGGGGATGATGGCATCCGCCGACTTTTGGATCAGAATTTTCCTGCGAGTCGTGCCTACTGGCATTTTGCAAGCGGGACCCACCTCGAGTGCAGCGACACGCCCACCTCCGACGCCGACTGGAACAACCTGCTGGGTGCGTCCTCTGGGATGTAAAAGAGCGATTTGATGGAGAGCGGGGCGTCGGAGTGGAACGCGATCTTGTACATGGGCTCTCCCCATGAGGCGTTGTTGAGGTACCTGAAGAACTTCGTGTGCTCCTCGTCCGATGCGCTGGTCTCCATCCACAGCGGCTTCTGTGTCGTGATCTCAACGTCGGACTCCTTCTCCTGTATGTAGAGCGGGAAGTTGACGAATGCCGAAAACTTCTCCGCGACGCGCTTCACGTTCGCCGTGTTGGCGAAGGTCAGGCAGTCGTCGCGCAGGTGGCATATGATCTTGGTGCCTCTGGGCAGGTCGTCCACCTCCTTGATGGTGAAGGAGCCCGCGCCGTCAGAGGACCAGTGGTAGCCCTTGGCGCCCTTTTCCGGGTCGAAGCTCCGGGTGAAAACCTCGACCTTCTTGGACACGACGAAGCTGCTGTAGAAGCCCACGCCGAACTGGCCGATGATCGCATTCGCCTTGTCCTTGGCGTTGAGCGCCGGGTCCTCCAGGAACGCGAGCGACCCCGATTTGGCGATGGTGCCGAGGTTGTTCACAATTTCATCCTTGGACATACCCACACCGGTGTCCTGCACCCGCGTCAGCACGGTGGCATCCCGAACCAACCTCGATGGTGAAGGTCTTTGACTCCGCATCGGCGGATATTTTGATCTTGTAAGGCACACCGGGGTCCACCTTGGTGCCTGAAAGCCCTTCCCGGGTCTCCTCGAGGAACCTGAGTTTTTCAAGCGCGTCGCTCGCGTTGCTGATCAGCTCCCGGATGAACACCTCCTTGTCGGTGTACAGTGAGTGGGCCACAATTTGGAGCAGTTTCTGGATTTCAGCCTTGAACTCGTATCTCTGCGACGTTTTATCTACTGCAAGCGGCAACGTACATCTCCCTCCGCTGGTCCCGAGGAGAAGGCACGCAACTGGCGCAGAGCGGTTAGGTGGCTCTGAGCTCGGTTCCCGAGCCCATTCGCCCCTTTTCCAACTAAAGCTCCGGCTCTTGCCGCTGTTGATTGCGTCTCTGCGCGAGCAAGTCCCCTGCTGAACGTGCACAGGGGCACTCCGCCGCTGCGCCTTCCAGTGGAAGCTAGGCTAGGGAGGAGGCCTCGAAGCGCCGTGTTTTGCTTCATGGACTGAAGACTTTATACGAAACCAATGCGACCGCAAGTTTGTCGTATTCGATGCTGTAGTAGGTGTCTATTTCGGTGGAATTAGCCTACTTTAGTGTGTTGCGTTCCCCACGGTGTCGCCGGGATGTTGTTCGTCAGCCCGCGGGCACAAAGCATCTCGGCTACACCTACATCCAAATTCGTAGCCGTTAGATTTGTGTGTGGTGGATATTGACGGCGCAGCTGCCATGTTGCGCTGAATATCGGCGAGGACTTTCGTGCCGGCATCGGCGGTTTCAATCCAGCTCTACTCTGGGCTCAGGCCGCGTTGCACAGCTGCCAGCTGCTTCGGATTCTGCTGGAATCTAATCTCTGTGTCGCTGACATCCGGTTAGTCGTGAAAAGGCTCCTATTTCGGCTGCACATTCGTCACACCTTGTTGCCGCGTTTTGTGAAGGCCAAGATTTGTGGACTTCGTGTCGTTCTGCGCTTTCTCAGACCACTGTCGCTGATCAACGGTCAAGAAGGTATACTGTTACCGGTGTGGAAGCTCTCGTGATCCTCCTGCTGGGTGCAATCTAGGAGCTAGGCTGCGAATCAGCTCATGAAATAGGAGAAGCGCTAGGCTGCAAACCTGTTCATGAAATAAGAGATTTACCAAGCAACCAGGAAGATGACGAAGTTCAACTTGGAAGGCTCGGATCACGCCTCTAGGGTGAAGAACGTGATCATCCAGGGGTTCGCTCTGGTGAACCTGATCACGGTGAAGCATGTGGAGGTCAGCGAGTACGTGTCGGAGCGCACCGGCCTGCGCGTGTTCTTCATGCACTACGAATCGCCCATTGTGAACTCGTACTTCATCGTGCCCACGCGCGCCGAATCACACGAAGGCCTGCCTCACACTCTGGAGCACCTTATTTTCTTGGGTAGTGCCAGCTACCCCGAGCGTGGCACGCTCGACCTGTTGGCGTCCAGGGCCCTCGCTGCGGGGACGAATGCGTGGACCGATGTGGACCACACCGTGTACACAATTTCGACTGCCGGTGTGGACGGCACCCTGATGATGCTGCCCGTGTACCTCGACCACCTGCTGAGGCCGACCCTGACCCAGGAGGCCTTCATGACCGACGTGCACCGCATCACCCCCGACGGCTCTAACTCCGGCACCGTGTACAGCGAGATGAAGGACAATGAGCACGATGCTGACAGCGTGACCGAGTTCGAGCTGAACCAGCTGCTGTACCCCGGCGGCAGCGGCTACAGCATGTCGTTCGGCGGCCGCCTCGAGTCGCTGCGGTCGACCAACGTGGAGCGCGTGCGTGAGTACCACAAGCGCTACTACCGCCTGGACAACATGTCCATCGCCATTGGCGGTTCGCTGAACGACGGTGAGCGCATCCTCCAGGCGGTGTCCAAGGCTGAGGAGGCTCTGCTCGCCGCCGGTGTTGAGGCTAACGCCGTCAAATCCGCGTACTATTTCGGCATAAAGCAGTGGGATGACCCCGTCCACTGCCAACCGTTGAAGGAGACGGTCGAGAAAACCGTGTACTTCCCCAGCGATGACGAGGAGCTCGGCCAGTTCACCATGGCCTGGCGTGGCCCTGCGTGGAGCGACTTCCAGGAAATTCGCGCGCTGTCGATCATGGGTTTGTACCTGACTCAAACGCCGATCTCGCCGATGGAGAAGGAGCTGGTGTACACCAGGGACCCCTTCGGAAGCGGCGTCGGGTTCGCGATGGATGAGTACAAGGAGACCCGGCTCAACATCACCGTCTTGGACGTGCCCTGCGGTGAGAAGATGGAGCAGATCGCCCAGAAGATGCGCGACATCATCACGAGCGTGTGGGAATCACCCCTGGACATGGAACGCCTGCAGGCCATCATCCGCCGGGAGCGTTTGAGCTACTTCCGCTCGCTCGAGACGCAGGCTTCGAACATCATGATCGAGGGCATCGTGAGCTACGTGGTCTACGGTGAGAAACGCAAGGACCTGGACGAGCAGCTGGAGGGCGACGACCAGATGGGCCGCCTGCTGCTGGAGGACGAGCCGTTCTGGAAGGGCATCCTCGAGAAGTACCTGATCCACGCCCCGTGGGTCGGCATTCGCACTGTGCCCAGCATCAAGGAGAGCAAGCGCATCGAGCGCGAGGAGCGCCAGCTGGTGAGGGAGCAGCTCAAAAAGTCCGACATGAAGCTGCTCGAGGCGCAGGAGGCGCTGGTCAACTCGATAGTGTCGAACAAGGGCGGCGGTGTGCCCAAGCACGTGCTGGACGCGTTCGGAGTCGCCGCGGTCGAGAACGTGGCGCTGCCGCAGTGGCCGTACATGCGCAACTTCAACTCCGTGGGCCCGGACGCCGACGGGGGCCGCGCCATGACCGGCCGTGTGCAGCTGTTCAACGTGCACGGCCACCGCACCGTGGAACACATCTGGTCCGACCTGACGCGTCAGCTGGATGAGGTGAAGATAAGCATGCAGGTTAACCACGTGACTTCCGACTTCGTGCGCTTCACCGTGCTCATCCCGACCATGGACCTGGGCCTCACCCACCTGGAGAAGCAGTGCCTCACCCTCCTGACCAACCTGCTGTTCCAATCTCACTTGCGCGAGGGCAGGGGCCCGCCGATGTCGTCCGACGCGTTCATCATGGAGCTGCAGGAGACTACCTCCAGCTACTCCGCCTCCCTCGGGTTGGCATCGTCGTTCGGCAGCGCGGACGCGTACTCCGAGATGGTGCGTATCAGCTTGACGTGCCACATCGGCTTGTACGAGCGCGTGTTTGGGATCCTGCAGCGCGTGTTGCAGGACGTGCAGTTCACCGATGACATCGTGGACGCCAAGGTGAAGTCGCTGCTGAAGTCGTTCCACGAGAAGAGCCGGTCGGCCAAGGCGAACATGCGCCAGGCCGTGCAGGCGATGCGCATGAAGCGCGACTCCGTGCGCATGTCGAACGGCATCGCGCAGCAGCTCGCGTTGCTGCGCGATGCTGAAGAGGGCGAGACCGCTGCTCTGCTGCAGTCGCTGTACGACAAGGTGTTCGCGCAGCGCAACATAGTGGCCCACGTGACTTGCGACGTCCGCTTCATGCCCAAATCGTGGCTGGGTCTGTGGGCGCAGCTGCCGGCGTCCGGGGCGACGGGCGATAACCTGCGTGACATGATCGGCTTCAAGTTCGCCACGGACGTGGAACTGTCTGACCAGAGGACCATGTACATGTCGATGGCGTCCACCGACGTCTCGTTCTTCAACCACGCCATCAGGGCGCCGATTGGTTTCGGCCACTCGGAATACGCTCCGCTGTCCATGCTTTGCGAGTACCTGTGCATGCTGGAGAGCCCGCTGTTCCGCGCCATCCGCGGCGGCGGTTACGCGTACGACTACGCGGTTTCGTATTTGCCTTCCGTGGGTGAGATGCACCTTTCGCTGCTGCAGGCCGTGGACGTGGTGGGGGCGCTGAGGGCGACACGTGACGTGTTCGGCCTAATACGGAGGGGCAACCTGCCCACCGAGGACGACGTCATCTCCGCCAGGTGCTCTCTGGTCTTCAACATCGTGCAGAGCGAGGAATCGCTCAGCGCGTACAGCTGCCAGACCTTCCAGGATGCGTTCCGCGGTGTGGACTCCAAGTTCACCGTGACGTTGCTGAACAGCATTCGCGACGTGACCCCCGCAGACTTCCGGCGCCTGGCCGAGACCTACCTCAGCCATTTCCTGCACTTCGACGACCCCTGGAGCACCGCCGCCGTCGTGACCAACAAGAGCCAGGCCGACGACATATACCACGGCTTGGTCGATTTGGGCTACGACAGGCTGCGCCGCGTGTCAACTAAGGCTATGATGAATTTCGCGACCACCGGTAGCCTGGAGAGCGCGGACGCCGACAGCGACGACGAGATGGGGAATGACATCGACAACGATGGCGACGACGAAATGCCTCACCCCAGCGCGTCCCGCGAGTCCGACGGGTCGGACGACTACAGCGAATTAGAATACGACGGTGAAATCTACGACAGTAGGGATGACGAGGATGATGATGATGGTGATGATGACGACGAGGAGGAGGATGAGTCCCTCAGCGGGGACGAGGGCGACGACGCCGGCGAAGCTGATGAAGGTGGCGACGAGGGCAACATGGGCAACTACAACTACTTTAAGCCGTAACTCGCCGGAGATTGTAGGTTCAAGCTTTTCTCTCAGCGACTATGGCCGAGTTCAGCAGGCACTATGCCGTGACCGCCGAAGGCTCGGCAGGCTGCCGGCAAAGGAATGCTGTGGATGGTTGTGCCACCGCTATTCCGACATGACACGTGTCACAACCAGCAGGTGCAACTCATCTCCCCACGCTACCTGTTCCGCCACCATTGCTCACCGCACGTGAACAACTGTCAGTGAATTTTTACCATGTCTGGTTTCCATGTACATGTGAGGCCCGTGTTTGCGCATTAGCGCGGGAACGTGGATTTGCCAGCGCGAAAGTGCGGCGAGACGAGACTCCAATGACCTCCGTGGCGTGCTGCATCCGTTAATGCAGGCCACGCAAGAGTCCGCGCGAGCACGCCAACGTCCATGGGCAAGTGGCACCGGCCAGGGGCCGCATAGCACACATGCCGGCACAACGGCCGCCAATGCGCCACGCCGGCCACAGACAGCGCGTTGCACGACCGTATGAGCGATAATCTCGAACTACGGCCGCTCAAAAGGGCTCAGCGAGGCTGTGAAATGCCCCAGAGCTGCTAACACACACGAGGGCGTCGTGAAGACACGCGGGCCCCGTTAACCGGAGCTGCAGCGCGCAGCTGACCAAATTTGAACCCTCACGAATACACGGCCTGTACAGCCTGCTGTCCCCCGGCGCGGTTGCAGTTTGGTGTGGAGTCAGGCCACCTCGAGCTTTCGCGGCTAGAGCATCAGGGCGTTTTGCCGCCGGTTCCGGCGTGAATACCGAGGCTGCGCGACCATGAAAACGGCCGGTCCCATTACGCGCGGAGGCAGCGTGGATGCCGCCGTCGGCCAGGCTCCGCAGAAGGCGATGGGCTCGCCCGGAGCGGGCCCTCAGGCGAAGTCGCACCAGAAGTCCCGCGAGAAGAGCACGGTGATCGCGAAGGCCCGGGAACACTACACGTCGCAGGTATGCGCGCAGCTCCGTGGCTCCCATGCACGGCGTTCAACCATGAGCTCAACTTTCTGCAGTTCCCCACCGCCTTTCCGATGGAGTCCGAGCTTTGGGGCTTCGACCGCTCGCGCGAGCAGTGGCGGAGGTGCACTGTAGTACATGCACGGTGAGTTGCCGCCGTGAAAGCGCTAACCCTCGCAGGTCGCGGTTTCCCGACCGCAACGTGGCGGAGCTCGGGCCCAAGGACTACGATTACTACATCCACTGGCTGGGCTCCGACCGCCGTCTGGACTGCTGGCTGGATGTGTCCGACGTCCGCACGATCGAGGAGGGCCCCGAACCGGGCCAGGACGTCTGCCACGACGTCGAGGTGGAGGCGCACGACCACGCCGGCATGGACGAGGAGTACCTGCGTGAGCACGAGATGAACACCAAGCTGAAAACCATCCAACGCATAAAGCTCGGGCCTTACCTGGTCGACGCGTGGTACTTTTCGCCGTACCCAAAGCCGTACCAGAACCTGGACACTTTGTATATATGCGAGTTCTGCCTGCTCTTCTTCGTGTAGGTTTTTGTTGTTGCGCGTCGACCCCGCGCAGGCACGAGTCGGAGCTGCAGTGGCACACCAAGCGGTGCGAGCTGAGGCACCCGCCTGGCAACGAAATCTACCGCGACGGGAACCTCGCCATGTTCGAGGTGGACGGCGCGCTGAGCAGCGTGTACTGCGAGAACCTGTGCTACCTGGCGAAGCTGTTCCTCGACCACAAGAGTCTGCGGCACACGGTGAACCTGTTCATCTTCTACGTCATGACCGAGTTCGACGACAACGGCTACCACATCACGGGCTACTTCTCCAAGGAGAAGCACAGCACCAACAACGTGTCGTGCATCCTCTCGCTGCCGCAGCACCAGCGCAAGGGCTACGGCAAGTTCCTCACCGCGTTCAGCTACCTGCTGTCGAGGAAGGAGGGTAGGACCGGCACCCCCGAACGCCCGCTGTCCGACCTGGGGCGGGCGTCGTACATGTCGTACTGGTCGGAGGTGCTGCTGGAGATTTTGTTCGACCCGAAGCTCGAGAACGTGTCCATTCACACGCTCTCGCAGATGACGTGCTTCGAGCCCGCCGACATCATCATGTGCCTCGAGGAGCTGGGGCTGCTGCACACGCTGTCCAACGGCACGTCCGTGATCACGCTACTGCCGGAGAAGAAGAACGAGCTCATGTCCAAGGCGCGCACCAAGACCAGGAAGCTGTACATGGAGAAGCTGCACTGGATCCCCTATGATGCGCACAACGAGGCTACCCCGGTGTGACCTATCGCAGAATCCTACCCATTTCGGTCTCGCCCGGCCGCCGTAGTCCCTAGCGCTCCACGGGCAAGCGCAGACAACGCCACGCCACGTCGCTGGCGCGTGTTGTGTGTTAGCGGTACACAAAGTTTGGCAACCCCTCACTCACATTGGGGAACAGTGTCTTCAGAGGACATAAAGTGGTATATAAATTTTAATGATGTACAAAGGTGACACTTTACAACGCCGCCTGCGTTTCGCACGCGGCTGACACGCCGGTGAATGCTGTTTTAGTCTGTGAATCGCCGGCGGCCTACTGGGCGGGTCACCTCTTGCGATTCAGCAGCTTGATCAGCGTCCTCAGCGACATCTCGCTTCGAAACGCCAGCCCGTCCGACAGCAGCTGCTGCATCAGCTGCTTGGGGATGACATCGCCGACGCTGGTCAGCAGGTGCCTGAAGTAGTCGATGGAGATCACTGGGCCCCGCAGCTCGTCCCCCGCTGCGCAGCGCAGCTCCAGAAGCGCCTTGAAGGCATCAACAATCTCCTGGCATTCCGCCACCGTGAGGTTGATCACGTAGCCGTAGTCGTCGACCAGGACATGCGGCACGCCCTGCGCAGCATCAGGCAGTTAACACTTCCTCCTACCTCGACACCCGTGGCAGCCAACGCGGCGTCGCGCTTCCTCCTCGCGATCTTGTGGAAGTCGTCGAAGGAGAAGTATTGGCCGTGCGCGGACGTGTGCCGGTCGAGCTCCGCCTTGGTCCAAACTTCGCCGGTGGCGCGCAGCATCATGGCCAGGCGTTCGCCTGGCACCGTCACGAGCTGGTTGCTGTAGTAGGCGTAGATGTCCCTGCAGAGGGCGTCGAACTCACGGGCGTCTTGCATATCTAACTGCCTACATGTTGCGCAATGAGCGCGCAGCGAAACGTTTAAGGCGCTACTGGCACACCACGGCACCTGGGCGGCGGATGGCCAGCAACAGCGCTCCCGTGCCACACATGCGCTGTTGGCAGCTTTAGCTCAGCATTTCGATTAGATGTGTAGCTAATGTGTAGCTCTGTGATTTGGCTGGTTACCCACATCAGCTTTTTTCAGGAACGGCTCGTGCTGCGCTCAGATGTGCGCTGAGCCGTTGGCGGGATTTACAGGCGAACTCCCTTAAGTCACAGCAGCTGAAGATGTACACGGTTAAAATGCGGTCAAAGAGCTTGACGGCCGGTAACACAGCCAACGCCATTCCTAGCGGCACTTCACCCAGTCAGTATAACAACTACACTTAGGTCGTGTTATGGAACTCTAGTTTTTTGCTTGTAAGCAGACGATGCACTAGCAGAGCGACTAGGCGGTTCAGCTGTCTGGAGGCATCTTAGGCACCTTATTGGGGCTACTCCGATGCTGCCTTCTTCTTGTTCTTCTTAGCTTTCTTGGCTGGCTTTCCGACCTCAGCCGCCTCGGCGACATCCGCAGACTTATCCTGCTTGGATTTCTTGCGTTTCTTCGGCCCCTCCTCAGCCGAGGTTACGGCCGCCGCGACATTGGCCTCCTCCACCTTGGAAGCGGCAACTGCGGTAGTTGCCGTCACGGAAGTTGATGATGCATCGGTGGCGGATGACGAAGAGTCTTTACCAGAAGCGCCTCCTTCAGCCTTGGATTTCTTCGACTTCTTTTTCGGCTCCTTCTGCGGGGCCACACTGGCAACGGCGACATCAGCAGTGTCCTCAGTTGCTGCTTCTTCGGCGATATCGGACTTTTTAGACTTGTCCTTCTTAGCCTTCTTGGATTTCTTTGCGGGCTTCTCGGTTACGGTGCCAGATGAGGCATCGTCAGCGGGCTCCGCATCCGCCGACCCCGACACCATGGACACGTCGTGCGCCGACTCGTGCTGCGGAGCATTTTCCAATGCGTCCCGGGTCCTCTTTTCCGAGGCCTTCTGCGCCTTAATTGCCTGGTACTCCTTGGCGGCAGCCTGCATGACCTCGATGCTGGTCTCATGCTGGGGGCCGCCCGCGAGGTACTCCATCCGCTTGCCCAGCAACTCGACCATGCGCTTGCCGTAGACGTTGGTGTTGACATCGCAGAAGCAGTCGAGACGAGCCGCCAACGCACATTTGTTGGCGAGGTACCTGGCGGCGCGCCCCTTGTGCTTGAGGCTTGCGCGACCAATGAAGTTGGCCTGGAAAATGAGGCCGTACTTGGGGGTGTTGGATCTCGTCTTCAGCGCACGGAAGAGCGCCTTCTCGGCACCCAGAATCTGGATGGAGCTTGCGGACATCTTGGCGAGGTTGACAAGGGAGCCCGCGTGGCTGATGAGCCTGCCGGTCAGAATGTTGCCAGCCACCTCGCTGAGGTTGGGGGCTGTGACGGCGAGCTTGTTGGCGAGGTGAGTGTTGAGGTGCTCGCGCATCTCCTCGAGTTTGACCACCTGCTTGGCGAAGTTCAGGATGTTCTCCATGCAGGGCTCAGAAAGCTCGTGGCCGATCGACTGCCCAGCCGCCTTCTTGACGTTGGCGACGATGTCCTCGTCGCCCAGCACCTTGAGCAGTTCCGCCGCCCCGGCTTCCCAGTCGAACTTGTCCTTCCTGCAGATTATCTGCACCACCTGGCAGTATATCTTGTTGTCGGGGACGATCTTGATCAGCTCGGGGAAGTGCCAGCCGTACCACTCCCTGACGCGCATGGCGAAGGAGTTGAGGTTCTTCGTCAGCGAATCCAGCAGGGCGACGCAATTGATGACCGGCTTGTCCATGCGCCTGGGGTCGATTTGCAGCTTGCTGCGGCTGTAGTTGTGGCTCAGACCGACGTGGAACTTGTCCATGTCGAAGGCGCTGGCGCCCGAAGCGAGCCTGGCGATATTCTTCATCTCGTGCTGCCGGCAGCCGCGCAGCAGCTCCACCACGTTGGGGTCGTACACCACGTTGAATCCCTTGGCGCTGAGCGTCTTGCCGAGCCCGGGGTCGACGACCGCCAGCTGGGTGCCCTTCTTGGGCAGGTTGAGCGAGAGGAAGGAGCTCAGCATCGCCGTCACCTCGCCTTCAACGACCGCGCGGATGTTCTCCAGCGCGTCCGACGCCGTGGTGAAGGGCTGGAACGCCTTGAACTTCACAGTCTCCTTGAACCGCTCCTCGGAGGAGCACACCTCCTCCATGGCCTCCACATGGCCGATCTGGTCCCATTGCTCGATCTGGTAGAGGGCGTAGCCCGCGGCGGTTTCGAAAAGGAAGAACGTCTTAGTCATGGTGCCGAGCTCGGAAGGTCCGCCTTTGTGCGACAGTCCCCGCCGCCGAGAAGTCGTGGCGTGGCTCTACCACGAATGGAAGCGACCGTGACGGCAACGCCGCAATCGACCCGGCGGGCACAGCGCCGTTATTTCGCCCTTTTCGCGGGGCGCTCCGTCGGAAACCACCCAGCACACCCGAACAGCCCTAGAGGCCACGGGACGCAACGCTCATCCACAAGCGGCCTAACCACTCCGTTCTGCTTCTCTGACGGAGCTTGCCTGTTGTTCGCCACGAACTTAGTATAGTTCCGTGCTATAAGAACGGGCGTTTTTTGTACCCCGGGGAGGGTGGGTGGCTGCGTGAGTTATGGCCGCGCCGGCTGGTGGGGAGCAGTCGAACGGCTGCGGGAGCGCATCTAGAAGGATTCCTCCTGGAGTGACGACCACTGACCCGCACACTGCTATATATTACGGGAATGTAACGGTCGTTATATTTTAAGTGGAATCGGCGGCGGATTTCGAACCACGCTGATGCATCCCGCGACTCTAATCACGTTGGCAGTTCGCGCGGCACTTCCACTGTGCCAACCGAGCAACCTATAATACATACAGCATCTAGATTAATTAATGCGATTCGGGGGTTAACTGGCCCTCGTTAGCGCACACCCACCACCGTGGACGCCGGCTGTCTATCCAGCCGCCCAGACACGCTCGTCGCAGACCCCAAGCTCCACACACCGAACGTGCGTAACGCGCCACAATAAAACCCAGCGTCCTGTGTTGGCTAGCAGTCGCGATACGTCGTTGCGGGGCTACTTGCGAGCTGATACTGCCGTGCCAGCCGCCGGAAGAGGACGGAAGGGCTAGCGGTCTGCTGGGCCGCGGGATGAGCGCCGCCTACCACAATGGTATCAGGTGGAGGGAGTGTCGTCAGGCGTGTAGCGTCAGAGGAGGTGGCGTCTCCGACGCACGCCTACGTTACCTATAACGCAGTGAACGGCCAGGAGGCTGCCGACGCCTCCGGCGAAGCGGTTGCGGGCCCGATGGTGGAGGAGATCGAGCCCTACTCGGACGAGCGTATCATGAGCCTCGTCGAAATCGCACCGGCACCCGGCAAAGGAAGTAGGTGGTGTGTAGCACCGTTGACAATTCGTGCAGGGTGTATGTACGTACGAAACGCCTACGAGCCGGGAGGGCTCATTCTCGTCGAGAAGCCGCTCTTCGTCATCGTTCCGGACAACAACATCGAGTTATGGAACACCATCAACTCGCTCCATGAACGCCAGCTGCTGCAGCTGTCGCCGCTCTGGCACCATGCAGCGCTCATCACCATCATCACCGGCACTAAGGAGCAATTGGAGATCATGCGAGGGAAGTGGGTCTTAGGTAAGTAGCTATCCGCGTGATTTTGAGAATTGGGCTTCACCTTTGTGATGTCGGACATGCTCGCATCGAACCGGATACGAACATCCCAATGACATGGCTATTAGATGGCATGCGTATTTGTAGTGTTATGAGCGAGATAACTTTTTTTTCGATGATGTGGAGTCGGTGGTGCTTTTTCAATGTCGCTCAGATCCGGACCCGCCTGTGTCGGAAGATGTCTATCGCATTTTGGAAGCAACCTGCGTGGCTCAGGCTGACGGCTCGTTCGTCTACTCTAACCAAGTCGTGGTGGACCCCAAGTTGTACCAGTTCCTGCTGCAGGTGTGGCCGCTCAACGCCTTCGGCCACAGCACGGACCCGAACGGCCTGGTGATATACAACAGTGGGTTTTCGCGGCTGTCGCGTAATCAACTTTTTCAGAAATATCCTTCTTGGCACACAGCTGCGATGCGACTGCCTGCTGGCACCACCTGGGAGACGACTATTTCATACTGCGTGCCCGAAGGCGCCTGCGGCCGGGCGACGAGCTGACGATATCGTACCTCGGCGAGTCCGACCTGCTCTGCCCAACCCACAGTAAGCGGACTGCAGTTTAAGATGTTACAAAGGCGCTGCAGAACGCCGCGAGCTGCTGTACAACTGGTCCTTCCACTGCGAGTGCCCGAGATGCGTCATCCCCGTAGACTCTGCGCGTGGCTTCCTCTGCAAGGTGTGCCACTACGGCCGCGTGGGATTCTACTACGACAGCGGCAGCACCAAGATGGCGAGCAACGCATGCACCCTATGCGAGTACGTCTACACCGATGCCGACATATCGGAGTACCTGGAGCTGGAGCGGGCGTACGTGGAGCGCATCGAAAGCATCGACCCGAACGACCTGTGCGACATCCAACAGGTCTACAACCACGCGCGCAACGTCTTCAAGCAACACTGGTGTCTGTACAAGCTGGAGACGCTGTTGTTCGAGTGCTTCAAGGAGCGCGGCGAGGCCGACATTGCGCGCCACTACCTCCAGCAGCGCATACTGTACGCCGACACGGTAGGTGACCTTCATCAGGGATGTTATGCGTGTCTGGTGGCACTTTACACAACAGCTACCCTTCGACAGTGCTCTTACGTTGTTAAAAATTGTTGTGGTTCCGATATCGGTTATGTAACTGGTCACTGGATTGCGATGTGAAACATGCTTATTTGACCAGGCGACGCTATATTTTTGCGTAACAGCTTTTACACGCGATTGTCAAACATATTGTAGGTGATGAGACGGCCGCTCTACTGTCTAGCGTTCATGCATGAGGAATATGCCGACATGCTGGTGGCTTCCGCGGGGCTGGACCTGGAAAGCGAGCAGGTCCAGGAGGTCAAGGTGAACGCCGACGTGCTGTGAGTTTCTGTCTCCTACAACTGATCCGCATGTCAGGATGACCATCATGGACAGCTATTTCCGCGCTGCGGCGCTCCTGGCGGTGCTGTCTGGACTACACCATGCCTACTACTACACCGTTCTGGTTGGTTTAATGCAGGCGATTGTCACGTGATTCAGCGTAAACGTCACATTGTGGAGACGATTCTGTCGCGTTTGGTAGGCGGGACCGCCTAGTCTGGCGCCGGTTCGTGGAGGAAGGTGTGCACGGCGCGTCCTGAATCTGCAGACGCATACGCAACGCATTCAATTTAAATTACAATACAAACACAGTCAGAGTCTTGAAAATTTCTCCGGGACTACGCCTATCTCCGGGGTGTGTCCGAGACCGCGTTTGCGTAATGGCGCTGATGAGGGCACTAGGCCGCGTTCTAGGATGCCTGTTCCGGTGGCGTTCTAAGCGCAGCGAGCAGATCGCAGAGTTCAAAGAATGCTGTCAGCTGGTGGCGATCAAACGCGCGGGAGGCCAGCTCGACGACGATAACTTTTGGGTGCTCTACGGTAGGCGACGTCGCGACACGCGCCGACACCTTCGCAGGCTTCTTCAAACAAACGGTAGTTGGCGATTTCAATCCCAAGGACTTGGAGGACAGCACTGAAGCTGACAGGCGCAAATGGTGTGTTAGAATGCTTCTTGTCTGTGTTTTAGTGGTTGATGCCCGGTGAGATGCGAGGTGTAGTTTGCCGAACACAGTTCGAACTATGCGTATTAAAACACGTGCACGTGCCTTCGTTTAGCTGCAGTCTTCACACCGCTCAGGGCGTCTTGGCAGAAGTGCAAGGGCATGAGCAAGGCTGACGCAATGGCGGCGTACATCGCTTTGGTCCGCAACCTCTACGGCTACCCGACCAACACCGATTCCATGCACCCGACTATGTCCAACGCCGTCAGCCGGCCGAAAGTGCAGCCGGACAATGCGTCGGATGCGGACGAAAGCGAGGGCCTGTTCGCGCTCGTGGCGGATAACCACGTCGGCATGGTGGACCTGCTGCTGAAAGGTAGTGCGGCATAATCGCGCGTACAAAGCTTGCAGCTAACCCCCATCTGGTGAATATTCGCAGTCCGGAGGGGCTCACGGCGCTCCATATTGCCGCGGACAGGTAGGTTGCACGGTCATGTTTGCAATTCGTCATCGCACGATGCCACTGGTTCGTGTATTGCAAAAACTGTCTGATCTTGTGTTTTTACTGCATTGTTTGTAAGTGCGATCTGCCCACCATATTGGATGTGGCATTGTTTTGTGTAGCAGCGGTGTCCGTACGCGGCAGTGGAGGATTAGCACCGATTTACGCTTTTGCAGGGGCCACATCGAAGTTATACAGTGCCTCCTGAAGCACGGCGCTGACATTGACGCGATGGACGACAATTACGACACGCCGCTGCTGGTGGCCGCGGCGGCTGGCAACCGGCAGGCGGTTAGCGTGCTGTTGCGCAACGGCGCTGTTGAGTACCGCAGGTATGTCGACCGGACCTGGTAGCATCGCATCTGCCGCGACCGACGCGGCGCCCTTTTCCGCGCATCTTCACAGTTCGCAGAAAATCGGATAGCGCAGAAGCGCAGCATACGGTGAACGTCCCGGCCTCCAGCTGTGGCGGCGGGGCGGCCGCCGTGGCACCCTAGATGGACGCACGCAAGCGGTTGTAATCTAACGGATATACACGGCCACGTCGTCTATGCCCCAAGATGCCTCACACGGGTCGGTCTCCAGGGAACTGCTGAACTCCACGGCCATGCTTCCTCCAGAGTGACGCATCGACACATCGTAATGCACCTGAACAGCAGTATAAATTTTTTGTACACTTAGCTCACCGATATCCGGTCGGGGTACTCCTGGCCGCAGCTGTCGATTCCGAACCTGACGCAGTCGGCGTTGCTCAGCGTAGGGCACCAGTTGTGAGGTTCTGACGGCGCCATGTCGGGGCTGGCTGAGTTGCACTTACGTGACCACACAACGTTGTTGTCGACCTTGAGGCTCAGTGTTTCACCTGCGAATATCGAACGTCCGTGGCCGCAACCAACCGTTCCACTGGTCAAAGAAGTGGACACGCCCTGTCAGTCTGATCTCCGAGTGCTGCGGTATGCCGAAGTAAAAGCGGTTCACGCGGCCTTTGGAGAGCTTGCTGGAGCATTCGGTAAACACGCTGGCAGCGTTCGTCAACTTACCACGGGCCACCGAGGAAGAAGTCGACTGAACGCCCGCAAGAGGAAATATTCCCCGGCATCCACGGGCTTATCTTGCCGGGGTCGAACATGTCGATATTCCACAGCACCCTGGATTATATGAAATTCAGGGAACACACGATTACGCATAGCACCGTCACTCAATAATTGATTGATAGTCAGGTAGGTAGGTAGGTAGGTAAGTAGGCGAGAAATACTTAATATGCAAAACAAAATTGGGGGATGCTGCTATACAAAATAGATGTTATGCGCATTTCAAGCACGCCACATCAGCAATACTGTCACATAAAGTCAACGTGTACGTGATTCTCACGACCATATACAGCAACATGAAGCCGTTTAATAACTGCAATACCGTTTACCAACAGTTGGCGTATATGCAAATTGCGTTCATTACTATCCATACATTCACTTCAACAGGAATCCACCATCCGCTTACCATTGACCGACTTCGCCGGATGTCACTTTACT
Organism: Babesia bigemina; assembly: GCF_000981445.1. Lineage (NCBI taxonomy): Eukaryota > Apicomplexa > Aconoidasida > Piroplasmida > Babesiidae > Babesia > Babesia bigemina. The sequence goes on along the minus strand of NC_027216.1, from coordinate 1,906,042 downwards.
CACTGACAGTTTGCCGTCGAACTTGAACTTCGACAGGCATTCGAACTTGTCGGTGGTCAGCTTGAGCTGGATGTTGTTCGTCCGGAATGTGAATGCGCCG